>NC_051221.1:5244278-5556362 GCF_015220715.1 Pygocentrus nattereri
ATGTGATATTTCTCATTTCATAATTTCTTGTTGTTCTCAAAATACTGTTTTTAATGTTTAAATCTACATTATATACGTTATTATTTAAAACTATATATTAATGTTATTCATTAATATGATAATTGACTCTTGAACAGTAGTGTATGAGGGTGAACCTCATTATGGCTGATTGTGAGACTCTGTGTTTGTTCCACTGCTCTTTTTCGCTCTGCTGGTACTTCCACCTCCACTCGTTCATTTATCCCTTGCTCCGCGTGGTGCTTCTACTGTTTCCATATTAGCCTGGCCTGATGTCACTGAGCTGATTTTCCTCTGGCTGGAGGTGTGTTGATCTTGGAGCACTAACAGAACAGCAGCAGGCCATACTTCACGTCCACAGCACTGAACTGGACCCTTACAAAACTACACAAACATGTCCAGTACTCACAGTGTGTTTATATCTGTAGTATGTTTCTCTTGGTCCAGACTAAATCAGAAAAGGCTAAAACCGTAATATTTTAGATGAGTTTCTCTTAGCATTCATATTAACATAGTCATATTAACATATATTATATCATAATATAATAGTGTAAGAGTTGTAAACAAAAGCCGTACGAATAAAAAACACATCTCATGACAGATTTTATGATGTACATTTGGGATAATATACACCAAACTTTCTGAACCATGTTGGTCCAAATGAGCTTGCGGGTTTTATGTATAAGCCCACTTCCAAAAAAGCTGGGACAGTGTGTGACATGCTAATAAAACCAAAAGCAGTGATTAGTAAATTCTCTCTGACCTGTATTAAATTGTAAAAAGAATACATCATTTGGTCTTTTATCTTATGAACCTTGTTGTTTTTGTAAATATGCACTCATTCCAAATATGATACCTGCAACACATTTGAAAGAAGCTGAGACAGAAGTGTGTGTAAAGGTCTCATTTTATCTAGGACCATCCAGTCTTATCCACAAAAGGCTAGTGTGACCACAGGTGGTCTCTGAAGGCAAGGCAAGGCAAGGCAAATTTATTTATATAGCACCTTTCACACACAACGGTCATTCAAAGTGCTTTACAAATGAAAAAATACAGAAAAATGTAATTAATGTAAATAAAATAAAATTTATGTAAATTAAAAAATTTAAAAAACATAATTAAAACAATAGATTTAAAAGAAGTTAATCAAATTTAAAAGAAGGAGATAAAAAATTAGAATAAAAATAAGAAACATTAAAACAATAGATATAAAAGAAGTTAAATGAATGAGGATAAGAGTGCCATTACAGGATAAAAGTGGATTAAACTGAGCTAAAGGCCTGCTCAAACATGAAGGTTTTCATTCTGGATTTAAAAGTGTCTTCTAATGCTCTCTGTTAACTGGTTCCATTTCAGAGCAGCGTAGTAGCTAAATGCCGCCTCTCCGTGTTTAGTTTTTACCTTAGGCTGCACTAACTGACCAGTTCCTGATGATCTGAGAGTTCTGCCCGGCTCATATTGCTGGAGCACATCTAATAAATATACTGGTCCTGCACCATTAAGACATTTATAGACCAGTAATAGTACCTTAAAGTCTATCCTGTAACATACTGGTATCCAGTGTAGGGATTTAAGGATAGGAGTGATGTGCTCCCTTCTTTTACTCCTAGTGAGAACTCTGGCAGCTGCATTTTGAATCAGCTGAAGCTGTTTGATTGTCTTTTTTGGGAGTCCAGTTAGGAGCCCATTACAGTAATCAATCCTACTAGAAACAAAGGCGTGGATGAGTTTCTCCAGGTCTGCTTTAGCCAGAAAATCTCTGATTTCGTTGATGTTTTTGAGGTGATAGAAAGCTGATTTGGTGACAGCTTTGACATGACTGTTAAAAGTGAGATCAGAGTCCATTTGTACACCAAGATTACGTACAAGTTCTTTAGATTTTAGGCCTCTCGAATCTAGATAGGCAGCTAGTCTGTCTCTCATTGCTATTCCCAAATAAAATAATCTCTGTTTTATCTTTATTCAACTGCAGAAAGTTGTGTTTCATCCATTTGTTTATGTGCTCAAGGCATTTGCACAGTGAGTCTAGGGGACCGTAGTCATTTGGGCAGAGAGCCATGTAGATCTGAGTGTCATCTGCATAGCTGTGGTAAGATATCCCATAAGTATGCATGATTTCACCTAGAGGAATCATATATAAATTAAATAAGAGTGGCCCAAGAATTGAACCCTGGGGTACACCACAGGTCACTGGCACAGTCTCAGAAACATTACCTTCCATTTCCATAAAGAAGTTCCTTCCTTGAAGGTATGAACTGAACCATTTTAGGACAGTTCCTGAGAGTCCAACCCAGTTCTCAAGTCTATCTATGAGAATTTTGTGGTCAATGGTGTCAAAGGCAGCGCTGAGATCGAGCAGTAGTAGAACAGACATGTTTCCTGAGTCTGTATTTAGGCGAATGTCATTGATAACCTTAATTAGTGCAGTCTCAGTACTATGATTAGGTCGGAAGCCGACTGAAATTTGTCTAGACAGCTATTTGTGGATAGAAAGTGCATAATTTGTTTGAAGACAATTTTTTCTATTATTTTTCCAATGAATGGTAGATTGGAAATTGGTCTATAATTATTTAACAGGCTTGTATCTAGAGTTTTCTTTTTCAAGAGAGGCTTCACAACTGCAGTTTTTAATGCACTCGGAAATACACCTGACATGAGTGAGCAATTTACTATTTGAAGAATGTTCATTATTATTGAGGAAAATACATTTTTTAAAAACTTGGTTGGTAGTGTATCAAGAGTGCAAGTGGATGATTTGAGATGACTCACTGTATCAATTAAACCTTCTTCATTATTAACACTAAACTGGGACATGTTGAACATGCTTTTGCGTGGTTTTGGAGAGAAAATCATCTCGTTGGTAGATGTAGGCGTACAGATAGCTTGTCTGATGGTGTGGATTCTAGTATTAAAAAATTTTGCAAACTCATTACATTTCTCAGTTGAAACTAGCTCAGGGGCCATATATGTAGGTGGGTTTGTTAGTCTGTCAACCATAGTGAAAAGCACTTTGCTATTGTTAACATTATTGCTAATAATGCTAGAGAAGAAGGATTGTCTAGCCTTGCACATTATTCTATTATTCTGAAGACATTGAGTGGTCAAAAGTGGACAAAGAGTGGACAAAGAGATTTGAAACAAATTTTTTTGGCACTCTTCTGTTGTACAGGTCAACAAACATGACAAGTGACAAGTTATCAACCTGTGTAAACATACAGGGCCTTCGGGGTCATACTTTCAGTTTGGTAAGATACACATTTTCAGTTGGAAAGCTGCATGTTTTGATAGTTGTTGTCATGTTGAGGTAAGCATGGTCTCTGAAAAGGACAGCACCTAAAAGACAGTATATCCTTATATATAGTACATACAGTATATCCCCCTATATATTATGGGCTGGAGGTTCGGGAGCTGGCCCTGTGACCAGAAGGTTGCCGGTTCGATCCCCAGGGCCGACAGCATATGACTGAGGTGTCTTTGAGCAAGACACCTAACCCCCAACTGCTCCCCAGGCGCCGTGGATAGGGCTGCCCACCGCTCCAGGCAAGTGTGCTCACTGCCCCCTAGTGTGTATGTCTATTCACTAGTGTGAATGTGGTGTTCCACTTCACGGATGGGTTAAATGTGGAGGTTGAAATTCCCGTTTTTGTGGGATTAATGAAGTATCTCTTAATATCCAAAATGTGCTCAACGGTAATGGTGCAAGTTATCCACTAACACCCCCCCCAACACTGATTCATGCTGGATTTTGAACTTGTTGGTAACAATCTGGACGGTCCTTTACTTCTCTGGCCCGGAAAACCTGACGTCTATTATTTTTTCCATAAATAATCTGGAGGGTTGACTCATCAGACTTCCACTGAGCATCGGTGTATTTCAGTCAAGCTTCAGCCCGAAGACGCCGGCAGCATTTCTGGACGCTGTTGAGGTAGGGCTGCATAGTACAGTCTTAACATGCATTCGTGGATGCAGTGATGAAAAGTTTTTATTGTCTGGACTTTATCAAGGCATTCCTGAACCTGTATGGTGATCTCCATCACAGAAACATGCCAGTTTTTCATGCAGTGCCATCTGAGGGGTCAATGGTCACAGACATTCAGCTGTGGTTTTTAATTTCTCTGGATTCCCAGAACCTTTTGATGATAATACGCACTATAGAGGGTGCAATACATAAAATCCTTGTAATTCCTGGCTGAGGAAGGTTGGATTTTTTTGATGATGTGTTTTAACTACTGTCCCATCTTTTTTGTAGTTGGGTTTATGTGTCTTCTTTTATCTGTCCTGTGACATTCTGAAGCAATCTTCCATTAAGGCACCACCAAGATTTAAAAAAGCATTAAGTTACAGTAAATTTACTCTGTGCTGGTAAGACCACTGTAACACTGGGCCTCTAATACATGGGTTTGAATAGCATTAAATATCTTGTAATGTACTGCACTAATGCTCTTTTTACATGTTGGCTTTGAACAAATGTTGTTCTGTGTCTCATATTGGTACAACATCATGTCGGTACAACCATGAAAACAGTGCCACGGTTACTGGAGTCACGTTAAATCCAGTGTCAGGTTATGAGAACGAACGGAAACTGGTAGTGTACTGCGGCATATGCATCAGTACAGATCTCAAGCACTGTACCTCCCCACCAAAGTCAATTTCATACCCCATAGACACCCAGCAAGCAATGCTGCTCTTAGCGCGAAGCCTGTGAGCTTTGGATCCTCTTTTGTGGGCCGAGTAAATGATGCGTAGAGGCCAAACAGCAGCATCCATCTCATCAGCACCGCCCAACCAGAGCAGTTAGCCGCAGTGGAGCCCTGGTTTACTGGCGGTGAACTGCAGCCACAGAGCAGTGGGTAATGCTTTCCTTTTTAAGAGAAGAAAAATGCTTTATGACCCAACATGATGGTTCAGACATTTGCAAGACGCAAAAGGTTTTTCTCAGCGCAAAACACAAAGTGCCTTCAGTAGATTGACACTGTATAATAATACTGCAGCAACTTGCTTAGGGATGTTGTTATAGTTTTGTTTTTGTTTTTTTTTTGACAAAAGTATTTGAATAAAATTCAAATCATAATAAGATATCTCTTCTGCTTACAAACTTGCTTGAAGGTTATAACACACACTTTAACAGAATTTCTACAATTACACATTTTAAAATCAATTTAAATGCAAAAAAAAAATTGCAAGAAACATAACTAAACATTTCGGTGCCCTAAAGTGACACCACACTTGGTAACTTCCCAATGAACCCCACCCCACCCCATCACATTATTTTGTATGTAAGTCAGAAAATTACAAGTATAAAATGTGAATAAATGTAAATAAAAACAGAATGCACTAATCTGTAAATCTAATAGACCCATATTTTATTTACAATAGAGCATAGAACACATATCAGATGTTGAAAGTGAGACACTTTATCATTTCATGAACTCTTTTAGCTCAAAAAAGTTGGGACGGGGACAACAAAAGGCTGGAAATATAATATAAAACAGCTGGAGGAACAATTCACAACTCACATGACTGGATGTGAAAAGATTTTGAAGAGGCAGAGTCAGAAGCAAAGATGGGCGGAGGTTCATCCGTCTGCAAAAACTGTCTAAAAATTGTGGAACAATTTCAGAAAAATGTTCCTCAACATAAAATTGTAAAACTTTGGATGTTCCATCATCTACAGTACATAATATCATCAGAAGATTCAGATAATCTGGAGAAATTCTTGTACACAAGGGACATGGCCGACAGTCAGTAGTAGATGCTCATGATCTTTGGGCAGCAAAGCACTGAAAACAGGCCTGATTCTGTGGAGAAAATCATCGCGTGGACTCAAACACTTCCAGAACTCACTTTCTGTGAACACGGTTCACTGTGCAATCCACAAATGCAAGTTAAAGCTGATTCATGCAAAGAAGAAGCTGTATGTCATCATGATCCAGAAACACTGCCGTCTTCTCTGGGCCAAAGCCCATTTAAGATGGACTGAGCCAAAATTGAAAACTGCTCTGTGGTAAAGTGAATCAAAATTTGAAATTCTTTTTGGAAACCATAGACACCATGTCCTGCAGGAGAGAGAGCATCCAGCTTGTTATCAGATGACAGTTTAAAAGCCTGCATCTCTAATGGTCTGGGGCTGCATTAGTGCCTATGGTGTGTGCATATTACACATCTGGAAAGGTGCCATCAGAGCTGAACAGTATACAGAGTGAGTCTAAAGTCTGTCACAAGCCTCCACGGTGCTGAAGGTGGTGTTTGGTGCAGATTTTCTCAGCATACACAATTTGTTTGAGATGACCCCAGAGATAAAAGAAGTTTTAGAACAACATATGCTGCCATCCAGACAGCGTCTCTTTCAGGGAAGGCCTTGAATATTTCAACAAGACATGAACCACATACTGCATCCATCACAACAGCATTAAGCAGAAGAAGAATCCGAGTGCTGAACTGACCTGCCTGCAGTCCAGATCTTTCACCAATAGAAAACATTTGGTGCATCATGAACGAAAAATCCGGCTGAGAAGACCCAGAGAAGAGCCAGGACTGATGAGCAGCTAGAATCCCACATCAGACACGAAGGGGACAACATTCCAGACGTTCACAGACTCTTGTTAAAGAAGAGGGGAAGCTACTTGATGGTAGACACAACCCTGTCCCAACTTTTTAGAGATGCGCTGCTGCCATCTCAACACATCTGATGTGTTCTATGTTCTAGTGTGAATAAAATATGGCTTTATGAGATTTGCTTATCATTGCATTCTGTTTTTATTTACATTTGTTCACATTTTACACAGCATCTCAGCTTTTTTGGAATTGTAAATAATTATTATTTATATTTTATCTGGGAAACAAAATGCAAAACTAACTTTTTGAATAAATAAAGTTTTTAAGTGGTTGGTGCATGATGCCCTTCACAAAACATCTGTTTTCTCCATTTTATCAATGATGTGTCTAGAAAACCCATCTCTTCTGATATCACACGATTGGCACTGCGATGTTCCTGCCCCACTGAAGGAAAACAAACTCCAGTTTGTCCAACTAGTTTTATGTCCCAGTGTTTTGAGCTTCTTCTGCCTCTTCCTTTCTCTGTTTATCCCAGAAGAGACAGTGGGCTTCATGTTCCTTTAACTTGCAACATTGCCATGGCACATTCCTAACTTGATCACCTTTCAAGTTGTAGTCCCTGTTCTTTTCCGACCGCAAAGGGGCCCCTAGTGACTACCAAAACCTAAACCGTGGACTTACAGTTCTCTGGTCTTTTTCCAAATGATATTTGAGAAAAATGATTCTTACATTGCTTAGCTAGAACTGGTCCTCGTTTCAAGAAACATACACCATGGGAGACTTAACCATAAAGGGACTCTTATGGATTTCTTATGGTCATCATCCATTAACATGATGGTAGTCAAGCTCCATTGTCTTGGATGCTTATTTCTTCCACTGTTCATTACCACACAGTGGGCATATTATATTAGAAATGGTTATAATTAAAGCATTGGTAAGAGAAATGGTAGATAAGCTGTACTAAGCTTTAACACGAGGTGTATTTAACCTCATCTCAGCATTAGATACTACACTCTTTAAAAAGAAGGTTCTTCAAGGGTTCTTTAGTAAAGAAAATGTATAGAATCATGAACACTTAAAGAACTCTGCATGATTAAAGGGTTCTTTGCGCGGTGAAATGGTTCTTCAGATTGATGGAGAATGTGCTGTAGGCCGTTCTATATAGCATCTTTTTAAAAAGGCTTCCATATAGTACCATATAGCTTGGCACTGTAACAATAGAAGAACCCTTTTCAAAACAGGTCTATATAGAACCATCTATAGCACATTCATGCACATTTCCATTAATCTGAAGAACTTTCATGATTCGCAGAACCCTTTAAATACGCAAAGGTTCCTTTGAGCAGTTTCTTCTCCAGGTCTAGAGGCTGAAAGTCTCTCTTCTCCTTTCCCTTTTCCAGAATGGTAGCTCAATGTCATAGTATTGGCAGACAACTGTATATCACATGCAATAGCATTTGGTTTAAGAAAACGGTTCAGTTTCATCCAGAGTGAAGATGAATTGCTGTTGAAAAGAAAATTTTCTCGCCTTTATTTACTTACTTGATTTTAAAATGACAAGTCAAAGACAGTAATTATGTCACATTGCTGTAATTCAGATACCCTCTGGATTAGGTTACAGATTACATTAGGAATAGGTAAGTGGTAATCTGTATGAGAATCCATTTTAAGGTAACCTCCTAAACTCTGATTGTTTCCTGCTGTTGAGATTAGTTGTTTGTCTCGCTCTGTGTACTCAAGCCACATGTCAGTCTGATGTGCAGGTCATTTTGAGGGTAAACCCAAAACAAACCCCGACATTGACCTGTCTCTTAAACATTGCCCAACTCTTTCTGTCCTAAGAGGACAATCAGCCTTAAACCTAAACTACAAAGGCTGTAGAGAAGTATCTTTCTTTGTTTTCATCAAGGCTTATAAAGTTTACAGAGCTTTGACCTCCAGTGATCTTTCACCTCTTTGCGATGACCTGCTGGTCAGTGACCCAGATGTGGAATGCAGCGTGAAAATGACCGGCATTATCCAGACATCAGCACTTATCTGCTAGACTAAATCACCTGAATACTGCCCTAACTTCAGGATATCACATAGAATATGGTGGAGAACTAGGAGATATAGAACATGGTGGAGAACATGCAGGATGGTAGATATAGAACATGGTGGAACACATGCAGGGTGGTAGATATAGAGAATGGTGGAGAACATGCAGAGTGGTAGATATAGAGCATGGTGGAGAACATGCAGGATGGTAGATATAGAGCATGATGGAGAACATGCAGGATGGTAGATATAGAGCATGGTGGAGAACATGCAGGATGGTAGATATAGAACATGGTGGAGAACATGCAGGGCGGTAGATATAGAGCATGGTGGAGAACATGCAGGATGGTAGATATAGAGCATGGTGGAGAACATGCAGAGTGGTAGATATAGAACATGGTGGAACACATGCAGGGTGGTAGATATAGAGAATGGTGGAAAACATGCAGGGTGGTAGATATAGAGCATGACTGAGAACATGAAGGGTGGTAGAAATAGAGCATGTTGGAACACATGCAGGGTGGTAGATATAGAGAATGGTAGAGAACATGCAGGGTGGTAGATATAGAGCATGATGGAGAACATGAAGGGTGGTAGATATAGAGCATGGTGGAGAACATGCAGAGTGGTAGATATAGAGCATGGTGGAGAACATGCAGGATGGTAGATATAGAGCATGGTGGAGAACATGCAGGATGGTAGATATAGAACATGGTGGAAAACATGCATGATGGTATATTGCACATGATGGAACACATGCTAGATAGATTGAGAACATGGGGGAACACATACAGCATGGTAGATGGTAGATGTAGAATAAGAGGCGGGGGAGCAGTTCAGCATGAACGTCAGTCAGGATTATAACTTCCAGAAACCAGATGGCAGTTCATGCAGTGGCTGCAGGCATGAGGCTCATTATAAATCATGTTAATGATGTGAATCAGGTGCAGGAAACCTCAGAGCTGTGCAGGTGGACTGCAGTACTGCAGCTGCTGGGAAACTAATTGGACACATGCACTCCTGCTCAGTCTTCAATAAGAGAAATCCAATTTTGTTGCAGATTCACATAAGAAGTGGTTCTAGCCCTATAAAACATTATGGGTTCTTATTGATGCCAATTCCTACCAGGTAGAGGAGAAAAAAGCACTTTCTTTCAACTTCTCTGTTTTCAGCAGATGTTAAAACTTTGACTCAGTATCTGGAAATAGTTATTCATTTTCTTGAAATTTTGACTTGATATCTAAAAATAACGACTCATGCTCTCAAAATATTGACTTGGTTCACTATATGGACAAAAGTATTGGGACACCACTCCTTATTATTGAGTTCAGCTGTTTCAGCCATACCCAGTGTTAACAGACTTATAAAATCAAGCACATAGCCTGGCAGTAGAGGGTCGTACTGAGCTGAGTTTTTTTTAACATGTGCTGCCGCCTCTGCCACAAGTCAGTTTGTGAAATCTCTGCCCTGCTTTATCTACCCCAGACAACTGTAAGTACTATTATGGTGAAATGGAAGTGTCTGGGAGCAACAATAGCTGAGCCACAGAGCAGCATGCCACACAAACTCACAGAGTGAGCCTCTATCCTCTGTTGAATCATCACTAAAGAGTTCCAAACTGCCTCTGAAAACAACATCAGCGAAAGAACTGCACACTAGGAGATTCACAAAATGGGTTTCCATGGCCGAGCAGCTACACACAAGATCAGATTATACTAAGATCAAAATGCACAATGCCAAGTGTCAGATGAAGTGGTGTAAAGCACACTGTCGCAGGAGAAATGCACTCTGCCGAGTCACTAACCACACTTCTCTATCTGTCAGACTGATGGATGAGTGTGGGTTTGGAGAATATTACCTGGCTGACTGCACTGTGCCAGCTGTAAAGTTTGGTGGAGGGGGGATGATGCTATGGGGTTGTTTTTCAGCGATTGGTCTAGAACCTTTAGTTCCAATGAAGGGAAATCTTAATGCTTCAACACCGAGACATTTTGGACAATTGTATGCTTCCAACTATGTGGGAACAGTTTGGGGAAGAACCTTTTCTTTGACTTGACTGGCCCTCACAGAGCGCTGATCTCAACCCCTTCACACACCTCTGGGGTGAACTAGAATGGAGATCGTGAGCCAGACCCTCTCGTCCAACATCAATTTCTGATCTCACAAATGCTCTTCTGGATAAATGGGCAGAAATTCCCACAGACACTCACCAAAATCTTGTAGGAATCTTCCCAGAAGAGTGGAAGCTGTTAGAGCTGCAAAGGGGGACCAGCTCCATATTAATGCCTAGGATTTAGAATGGGATTCATTAAAGCTCCTGTGGGTGTGATGTGTATATGTCCCAATACCTCCGTCCATACAGTGTTTATGTGATTCCTCATTTAATACGTTTCATTGCTGATCCTTGAAACACTGAAAATAAAGCAAATCGATGGGAACATGACATCTCAAAGCACCGTTTGAATGCTTAAGGGCTCTGTGTGAGGATAAATAGTTCTCCTCTGTGAATTTTAAAATAGTTAAAAGTCAAAGAACCTTTTATGAGGAGTGTAGTGTACGACCTGTGCTGGTTATTTTGATTGATGTCACTGTTTAGCTCTTCTCCTGCCGTCCTGCTCTGGCTGTCTGTGGTTGTCTTGGCGACGTGAGCAGACAGTGTGTTTTACGGCATCAGAAACAGGCTGTGAGCTCCAGAGGTTGGAGGTCAGGAATCTCTCTGTGGTGGTTGCCAGACGACGCTAATGCTTTGCAGGAGTGCTGGCCGACGTGGCCATGTGAAGTCCAGCGCTACGGTTTGATGAGATGAGGAAGGTCTACTCATCCTTCCGCTCCAGCCAGTTACTGGGCTGTTAAAGACATGCCGTGGACGTCAGAGGACGGGAACAGGACAGCAGAAACGGCAGAGAAAAGGCAAGCCACCTTCAACCTGCTCCGTCCACTTTAACGCCTGCTCTCAGAGCAGATTTCCACTCTTACACAGTCAGTATCGGAGCAGGAACAACGAGTTATTCAATAGCTATTAAATATTTATAAAGTACTGTGAATTGTTCAGTATCCTCTATGTATTATTCAGTAACTATTAAAGATTAGTAACTGCTGTAAATGATTCAGTTACTACTTTGAATGATTCAGTAACTGCTAGTAGTTATTCGATATCTACTATTATTCAGTAATTATTCAGTATTTACTATGAATTATTCAGTAACTAATCTAAAATTATTCTGTAATAATTATAATATATTCAGTAACTACTATGAGATATTTAGTATCTGCAATAAGTTATTGAGTAATTACTACAAATATTTAGTATCTACTATGAAATATTTAGTATCTACTATGAGTTATTCTGTAACTACTATGTAACCAATGTTAGGTCTGTATGAAGGTCGTGGAGTTTAGAACAAAGGTTTAGAAGTCGCTGTTATTGCCTAAGATAAGAAAAGTAGAAATGCTTGAAACTTTCCTGGCAGGTTTGTGTTTCTATTAATTGAAAGAGAAAATGTCAAAATGCACATTTTAACCTGACAATAGAGAGTGTAGAGATCACACAGGTGACTGTGTAATTAATTATTGTACAGCTAAACAACAAAGGTTTCAAAGGTTAAAGCACTGTGTGAATCCTGAGCTACTGGACATGTGAATGGTTTGAAAGTGCTGGTTGGCCAGACAACAGACACTGATGGGCATAACAGGTTTCTGGTCATTCTTTTTACTTCAGGTACTTTTTCTGCTTCAGAACACTGGCAGCCATCAGAAGAGAGTTTTCCAAAAGCGTCATATCTCAAAGATCAAATTACGAATTTTAGAGCAACCAGCAGCCTGAACATTCACGGCAGACACACTCAAGACAGACAAGTTCAAAACAATCAAATACTCTAAACTATAAAAAAATTACTGTTACTAGGTGGTCATACATTTTAATAGTATATATTTTAAATCACTCAATAATGTGTTAATTCCAAAAGAAATAGAAAAAAGTGCAGAAAGATGGAATAAAACAAACATTTTGGTGTCTAGGTTATAAAAAGAGGCTTCAGGGTAACTTAGTATTTTCTAAAGCTATTGAAGTCACCTAAGCAGTATGCTGATAAAATTTTATCGAAAAGACTTACTTATTATTGACAAATTGCTCAGTAAAATTCAAATACTCGTTCATAATAAATACATTAATAAATATGCATACACCAGTGTTGAACTGATCAAATATCTTATTATTTATAATAGTGAAATACATGAACTCATTTGTTTACGTGTCAGCTTTTGTAATACTCTATATTTATATTTACTATTTAATGAAATATTTACTAATCTTCTTTCTACGGATATTTTTGCACGTTGATCCCAATCTGTCAAGGAAAGACGAACATTTTTCAAAAATACACATAAAATACAAAACAAGCTAAAATACAACCAAACATATTAGGATGTCACATGCATTCAGAAACAATGTGCTTCATCCTAAGTATCTAGTATACAGTCCTCCTGTCCGTCATCACCAAATTTGGAATCACCAGCTTTTATTAGGTAACATGGAGAAGGCCCATATCTGCTCAATACAGACTGGTGTCCCACAGGGCTCGGTGCTAAGGCCTCATTTTTTCTGCTTATACTCTCTCTCTCTCTCTCTCTTTCTCTGATATCTTCTCATTGCGTCTCCAGTCACCGCTGTGCTGATGACACCCAGCTCATCCCTTCCATCCCACCTTCTGACACTCAGGTTTCATGAATGGCAGCCCACTGCTGTATGTCTTGCCATCCCTTTTTTGTGATTTTTTTTGTTTTTGTTGTTGAGTTTGTTCACTTGTGGAAAAATGTTAACCAGTAACAGTAGATGATCAAACAGAAAAAATGTTTAAGGGATAGCCTTGAAAAAGTACAGCAGTATATACAAGCATATTGAAATCTTCCTTAGTACAGTGAGAATAGCACAGTAAGGATGTCTACAGATTTCCAGTAGCAGATACCATTTCAGTCCTGTCTTGTATAATCTTTATTTGGGCCTTGTTCAGTCTTGCTGTTAATACCTTCAAGGGTCACAATCCTGTCAAGTGCAAGAATCCAGAATCCTTTTAAGTTGAAACTGGGAGTCAACCAAAATGTAATAATTGGCTTATAAGCTGCAATAAAGCCAGAGAATAACATTCTGTGCTGGTTAAGTATAAAAATTTCTCCATCGTTTAGCAAACAAAGATGCAAGTTAGGGATAGATCTTGCCATCTTTTTCTTTCCTTTGTCGTTTTACTAAGGATAAATTCAGCTTTGGTGTCGATGCGGATGACTAGTTACTGTTACTGTAAACAAATGAGTTCATGTATTTCACTATTATAAATAATAAGATATTTGATACAGTTACTGTTCTCTGATCATGGGGCAAACTTGACTCCGTCATCCAGGTTTCTCCTCTATAACATCCGACCTTTTCTCTTTAGAATGACCACCTACTTTTAAGGTCAACAACTGCGATCCTCTCCTGGTTGGGCCTATGCATGCCATCAGGCCCTTCAACAGATCCAAAATGCAGCAGCATGGCTCTTCTTCAGTCTTCCTGAAGTCACTTGTGCCACTCCACTGTTGTGTTCCCTTCACCGTTTGCCAGCATTTGCCAGGAAAATGGACCAGATCCTCTCTACCTGATGGCCAATGGTCAAAGCTTGTGCTTTACCAAGAGTACTCTGAGTTTCAAGTATAACTTGGCTTGACCCTCCATTCTTTAAGTTGCATGAAAGACAAGCAAGAAGACTCTTCTCTGTCAACAGAACTTATGAAATGTATAGTCTCTGTATGAGGTTGTGCCATGCACCAGTTCCCCGGCCCGCGATGTCAGCCACAAGAGCAGGTGGGGAGTCCACTGAGACCACCAAGGGACATGAGTGAAAGTGGGAGGAGGATATCAGTCAACAGAGGCGGGATGGGATGGGGTTGGGGTGACAACAACAGCCACAAGCGGCACAAAGTTGGTGCCAGGATGGTGGAGTTCGGGACTTGTGTTCGGGACACCTGGGGCATGGCACAGTGGGATTTGTATCTAGGTACCAGCACTGGCTCTTGATGATGACCCTCACCAACCCACAATGAGTGAGTTCCATGATCTGTGTTTGGTACCACTGAAAAGAAAAGGTCAACAGTGAGCTGTTGCTGCCAAATAGTGAGCCCACATTTGTCTGTGCCAGTGGTCAACCCTGGTCCTGGAGAGCTACATTCCTGCAGAGTTTAGTTCAAACCTGTATCCAATAAGCTGCCCCTCCCCTTACTTAACTCTAATATACTAAATTTTCAAGTATCACCAAGTATTCGCTCGTCTGCCTTCACATGCATATGAACTTGAGTGAGATCCCATTCTTAATCCATAGGGTTTAATATGATGTCATCCCACCCTTTGCTGCTATAACAGCTTCATCTTTTCTGGGAAGGCATTCCACAACGGTTAAGAGTGTATTTATGGGAATTTTTGTCAATTTTACCTGGCTTAGAGTCTCCACTCTAATTCATCCTAAAGGTGTTCTATCAGGTTGAAGTCAGGACTCTGTGCAGCCCAGTCAAGTTCTTCCACACCAAACCGGCTCATCCGTGTCTTTATGGACCTGCTTTGTGCACTGGTGTGCAGTCATGTTGGAACAGGAGCGATCGCCCCCAAACTGTTCCCACAAAATTGGGAGCATGAAATTGTCCAAAATCTCTTGGTACTGAAGCTTTAAGAGTTCCTTTCACTGGAACTAAGGGGCCGAACCCAACTCCTGAAAAACAGCCCCACACCATGATCCCCCCTCCACCAAACTTTACACTTGGCACAATGCAGTCAGACAAGTACCGTCTCCTGGCAACCGCCAAACCCACACTCGTCCATCGGATTTCCAGACTGAGAAGTGTGATTGCTCACTCCAGAGAACACGTCTCCACTGCTCTAGAGTCCAATGGCAGCGCTTTACTCCACTGCATTCAACACTTTGTGCTTTGCATTGTGCTTGGTGGATGCAGCTGCTCAGCCATGGAAACCCATTCCATGAAGCTCTCTATGCTGTTCTTGAGCTGATCTGAAGGCCACATGAAGTTTGGAGGTCTGTAGTGATTGACTCTGCAGAAAGTTGGTGACCTCTGCGCACTATGCCCCTCAGCATCTGCTGACCTGCTCATTTTACGTGGCCGACCACTTCGTGGCTGAGCTGCTGTCGTTCCCAATCGCTTCCACTTTGTTATAATCCCAGTGACAGTTGACTGTGGAATATTTAGTAGTGAGGAAATTTCATGACTGGACTTGCTGCACAGGTGGCGTCCGATCACGGCACCACGCTGGAACTCACTGAGCTCCTGAGAGCGACCCATTCTTTCACTAATGTCTGTAGAAGCAGTCTGCAGGCCTAGGGGCTCAGCTTTATACACCTGTGGCCATGGAAGTGATTGGAACACCTGAATTCGATAATTTGGATGGGTGAGTGAAAACTTTACTAATACTAATACTGCATGCTTATTAAGTTTCAGAGCATTAAACTGCAAAAAGTAACTCACTTGTGGAAACAAGGTAAATTCTAAAAATTGAAAACTAGAAAAGTACAAAGATAGGAAAGTTAGGAAAGCAGAGAGAGCGAGAGAATCTCTTAAAATGGTCGAATGAACACAGGGTAACGACTGGAGCTGCAGAGTCTAATGGCTTTCACATCTGAGAGCAGAAACGGTAGACCATACATACACTCAGACAAAAAATACTGATATAAAAAATAGCCATCACATGCACACAAATTCAAAAATAAAATCTTACTCCGAATAAAAACATACTCCACACACACATTCTTGTAAACTAAAAGAACCAAAAGCTGAAGCTTAAATTCAGTAACTCACCAAAACAACAGCTTTTGTTTCTTTCAGCTATTCTGCAAAATTAGTTTTTTTATTTTCCCTCACAGAGCCCAGTTTAACGACCCCACCAATATCAGACGGCATTTCCCCCCATTAAGCGACTCGGATGAAGTACACATTAACACACACATTCGATCACTCACAATCACGCGAACCGTTTGCCTTTGAAATGCATACCGACTGGAACGAGCTCTTAAAGAGAAGGACCGTGGCCATTCGTGACCATTTAAAGAGCTAATGGAAAACGCAGCAGAGTCCATCCATCCACAGGACACATGAACAGACGACAGAGAGAGACTGATGACCTGCAGTCACGCGACTTTATTTTAACTTGAACTCGTCCAGCCTCCATCCACTGAGGTCCCAACTGTTTTCTGCAGCCTGCTTCTACTGAAGCAGCCTGAAATCACTTAACATCTGTGAAATACTGACTCCAGAAAAAGCAGCTACCAAAACAAACTTGAGTAAACAAACATCAGGTCCAAAAACTCCTAGAGGTCCCTGTAGAACTGCAGTGGAACCTCACCTGCTCTTCCAGTGATTCTTCTGAAATGAAGGGTAGTAATAGGAAGTTTGTCCCCATTTGCTCTTCTTGGCTCTACTCTTGTGCGAAGACTTTACACTAGATGTTGGAACATTGCTATGAGAATTTGATTGAGCATTAGTGAGGTCAGGTACTGACGTTGACGGTCAGTTGTGGTGGAATGTCAAGGGAGTGTGTTTTGTTTCTAGAAGCAAGGAGATTAAGATTAAGTGACCCTCATTAATCCCACAGATTTCACCTCTACATTTTAACCCATCCATGCATCACCACATACATGCTAGTGAATAAACACACTAGAGGGCAGTGAGCACACTTGCTTGGAGCGGTGGGCAGCCCTTTCCGCAGCGCCCAGGGAGCAGCTGGGGTTAGGTGTCTTGCTCAAGGGCATCTCAGTCATGTGCTGTCAGCTCAGGGGATCGATCGGCTGGTTCACTAATTGGAACATTGTTTTTTTTTTATTGATTTTTATGACAAACTGCCATCGAAAGTCTGCTATGGACCACTGGCATCCTCAGTATTGAGCCAAGGAACACCAGTGGGTGCCTTGCAGCCCACTTGTGGTCTGCAGCCCAGTGATTGAGAAATCATACTGTAGCCCATGCTTGATGTTGGACATGGTGACCATAGGCTCAAGTGCAGCTTCTTGGGAGTGTCCCATTCTATTTGTCAGAGCTTTTCTATGGAGATTACACAAGATGCCAGTGTGCTACTGAATGTGTGTGTCAGCAAAGGGGGCACCTTAAAGTGGCTGAATTCACTATTTAGAAGGACTACCTACAAACTTATGGACAAGTAGCATACCTTATTCTCTGCTGCTATTGTTAGCTGTCCAGCGTGGACCAGAGGAGGATGGGTTCCTCGTTTCAGTCTTGGTTCCTCCTTTCTTCCTCCTGCTCTTAGGGAGTTTTTCTTGCCACTGTCGCCACTGGTGACGTTCAGCTGAGGGCTCGGATCCAGATTTTCTGTAAAGCTGCTTTGTGACAACGCCTGATGTAAAAAAAAAAAACTCTATAAAAGAATCATCTTTACTTGACTTTACATATGAGCTCAAGTTTGGCCCTGTTATACGCTCTAAAATGAGAGGAGTGATCAGTAAAGCAGAGCGGGAGCTGAGCCTCACAACAGAAAGACATTAAACCCCAAAAAAGTAAATCAGACACTAAATGTTGATGATCAAACTGAAGCAGGAAAAAAAGCAGACTAATTAATACACTGGAGAAGAAGTAAAGATCTCACTAGTAAATTGCCTTGAAACATTCAGAGTGGTACACAGCCGTACCTTTTACAATGGGGCAATATAAAACAGCCTAATAGCATAATGACAGTAATAGACAGTAACTGTGGGTTACAGGCTTCACACAAAACTTTCGCCATTATTGTTATTTTAACAAGAAGAAGTTTATAGGCTGTTAAACTGAGAAATGATGTGACCACAGATCCCATTTAAAAGATTCTGCTGTGTTAGGATAAATGAACACAGGTACTCGGGCAGGAAGCGTATAGTTCTCAGATTAGTAAATGTATCATGTTGTACCACACTGCCCACACTGGGGGGGGGGGGGGGGGGGACGGGTTATATTAAAATGGTCAGTGGGTATAAGTTATGTTAATACTTCTTAATCCCACCTCTGCATTTAACCCATCCATGAAGTGAAACACCACATACACCCTAGTGAACACACACACACACTAAGGGGCAGCAGTGAGCACACTTGGCTGGAGCGGTGGGCAGCCCTATCCACAGCACCCGGGGAGCAGTTGGGGGTTAGGTGTCTTGCTCAATGGACTGTCGGCCCTGGGGATTGAACCGGCAACCTTCCGGTCACAGGGCCAGGTCCCTAACCTCCAGCCCACGAATGCCCCCTAAAATATAACATCAACATGACAACATCTGTATACTACCAGTGGCAAACTACACAGGGACAGGGGCCGGGGTTCACACTGAGGCCCATGGCTGTAATCCTAATTGGGCTCCTCATATAGACACAGCGGAACACCCAGTTGTCTACACAACATACATCACCAGTTATCTTCCCTCAACACTACACGGACAGAACTGACGTCTGCTTATCTCCCTCTTATACATAATGCAGCTCATCCACGATAATGGATGGATAACAGCCTTCAACATCCTATCTTGATTCCATGCAACCTTTAAATCTTTGTTATGTAGTCGAACATTTAGGTTAATATTAGATGTGAGTTATAACAATAATCAAAAGTTTCATTTATATAGCACCAAATATAGAAGGGAAGAATTCCTCAGACCATGGCACAGAGGCCTGGGAAGCTTCACGGGCTGGAAAAGTCCTTAGTTCTCATAGCCTTATTGCCCGAGCAGCCAGTCTGAGAAGACGCCTCTGAGCTACGAGGGGAAGCCACTCTCAGTTTCCATCTCAGCAATACAGATAAGATACAACGTTAGCAAGTAAGAACACAAATTACTGTACATATCCATACATAAACATCACTGCTCTCAGAACAAAACCTCGTAACTCCATTTTTGACAACATATTTTTGACAGAATTTGAAAATGTGTGTTGGCCTTTATATTGTGTGTAAATTTTATTTATATATATATATATATATATATATATATATATATATATATATATATATATATATATACACACACACACACCTATTCATACTTTGTGCATGTGTATTGTGCATCCACAAGATGAAGGTTAATGTTATTAAAAGAAAAAGTGGATTTAGGTTGATATAGCTACTTTTATTCATGTTCAATATTGAATACTTGTATTATTACAACATAATAATATTTAACATACTTTTGGCTTTCATTTTTATTCTGAGCTGCAAATTATTTTTTTTAAAACTACATTTTTACAATGAAAATGAACTATTTCTTGGAATTTTGTGCCAAATTGTCAGATTGAAAAGCAGTTACTACAGTAAAAAAGTGCAATGCACACACAACATTACTGCTCCATAGTGACGCCGTAGTAAATGCGCGACAGTGAAAAACAAACCCTGCATCAGATCAGACTTGAGCCACTTCAGCCTGGCAATGTGAACACAGCCTTAATGGATTCGATGGGTCTTTTCAGCAGGGAATGAATGAGGATTTGCAGTTTAAAGCGAAACGCTGAACTCGTGTTATGATGTCAATCTAAAAAGTAATAAAGTCACGACTATCTTGCTTTTCACCGCGCAGTACGTAAAACAAATCAATGCAACGGCTGTCTTACTGTTCATTTGGGCAGGTTTTCAACTCTTTAAGCAGAGCGTCTCGTTTGGACTGTTTTGGTTGCAAAAACATGTCAAACGACGTGAGAACCTCGTAATAGATGTTTTTGATTTGCACATCTTTGCATTTCAATGTGGAAAAGCTGTTGAAAGTTCTACATGGTGGAAAGCAATATAGCCATTCTTTTATTATATTTTATATAATTATTATTATTAATTGTATTAGTCAGTATTATAATACTATAAAAAAAAACCCCAAAAAAAACCACACAGAACGTGTGTTTTATGATCTCCACATATCACTATATGCTCACAATTCACTGCTGAGAGCCAAAAATCTCCGACGCTCTTTGTGTTATTTTCTAAAAGTGATGTTTCCAGAGCAGATCACTGAAGAGACGCCGTCTGTTTATAGTTTAGAGCCCAGATTTGGGGAAAAACGGGTCGACTTTCAGTAGAAAAACAAAGTTCAGCTTCTTTTATTATAAGGGTTTAAAATGACATCACCGTCTATTAGACTGGAGAGAAGAGCTACAGCCTCACACGACGCCCAGCTTCTGAATGGAGCTTATGGAGTATGAACGTTATGAAGAACATGACCGAGTGCGCTTTGGAGCCACCGATGGTCTCGAGGAGTTGAAGAGGCTACAAAGTCAAATGTGATAACAACGTAATAAAGGGTTAGTTCTTAATTTTAATGGCTTTTATTTTGGCACATAACCTGCATGTCACTAATGAAAAGTAAAGTCGTGTGCATTGCATTTGACATTCTTCCACTGTAGTGACCACTGAGTGCTTTTCAATTGGGCACTCCATATAGAATTGTCCACTATTTAGTGTCAGATGTAAACAGAGTGATTCAGAGTGGTTTGGTGTGAAATGGCTCAGATGTGTTTACAGTGGTGGTGATGGGAACCAGGCGTCGCCATGACTACAACACAGACATAGACACTTTATTTACCATCCAGAACCACCAGAGAACCCACACGTGACTGAGTCTGCGGTGTCTGGTATCAGAGGAACGGTAGTTTGATTAACAGTGTGTGTGTGAGTTTGTGTGAGGTATGCAGCCAGTGATAAACGATTGTGATTACAGTCATTACGAGTGTAATTGTGAACCACTAACTCCAAATTAGAATCTGACTTTAACAGCAGGGCTGCCCAGCGGGGGCACTGCCTCTTACTTATTACTGTGTGTGTCTGTGTGTGTGTGTGGAAGAACTCCACTGTCTTAAGGGCGACATGCGCAATAACGAATAAGAGCTCATTATTTCTAATGTTGACACTGTAATGAGTAAGAGCGCATTATTCATAGTATTTATTCTATAAAATGAGTCACTGTTTCAAAACACTCAACATTTTGACAAAGAAAATAATTGTTTGAGATTGCTGAGTCAACATTTAGAGAGAATAATTCCTTATTTCCAGAGGTTAAGACAATATTTTGACATACACAGCTTGTTTGTATGTATTTATAAGTACAGAAGACCTTATGCATGTAAATGTGAAGTGCATGTATGCAGTTCCTCTCACTGTGCAAACTAACCTTATCCTTATGGGTTTTCTGATGCATATTAATGTGTTTCTCTTTTTTATGTTTCTATTTTCTATTATTTTCTGCATCCCCATTTCCCAAAATGTAAATAAAGACAAACTGCAATGAGGCGCAAATCATTTAAGCCCTAAATTTCATTGAAAAAGACAAACAAATCAAATGTTGAAGCTGAGAAATTCTATTGATTTTTGAAAAATATTTGCCAATTTTGAATTTGAGGCCACAACTTGTGCCAAAAAAGTTGGGGGCCTGTTTACCACCATCACCTCTTCTATAACAGCATTCTGTAAGTGTTTGGGAACTGAGGAGATGCTGCTGTAGCTCTGAAAGTGAAATGTTTTCTTGATCCAGACTTTCAGCAGATCAGGAGTTTCAGGGTCTCCTTTGTTGTGTTTTTCATTTCATAATGTGCCAAATGTTCTCAGTGGTGACTGGTCTGGACTGCAGGCAGGTCAGTTTAGCACCTGGACTCTTTTAATACGGAGCAGTGCTGCTGTAATACAGGCAGAATGTGGTTTGGCATCGTCTTGCTGAAATCATCGAGGCCTTCCCTGAAAAAGACGTCATCTGGATGGCAGCAGATGCTGACAAAATGTATATCATTCAGCTTTAATGGTGTCTTCACAGATGTGCATGTCACCTGCATTTCTGGATCCGGTTTATATTTGGGTTCTTCTTTGTGTTTTATAGTTTAACAGCATTTGTGGAAGCAGTGATGAACTGTGTTCACAGACAGTGGTTTTCAGAAGTGTTTCTGAGCCCAAGCAGTGATTTCCACTACAGAATCATGTCTGTTTTTAATGCAGGGCCCAAAGATCAGACTTCTTCTGAGCTGCTTCTCCTTCTGGGTCACCAGAGCCTATCCCAGCGGTCATCGGGCAGAAGGCAGGATACACCCGGGACAGGTCGCCATCGCAGGGCAGACAGACAGGCAGACACATTCACTCACTCCTAGGGGAATTTACCATGTCTGCAGACTGCGGGAGGAAACTCACGCAGATACGGGGAGAACATGCAAACTCCACACAGAGAGGACCCTGGTTACCCGGCCGGGGAATCGAACCCTGAATGCTGCGAGTCGAGAATGCTACCCACCACGCCACGGTGCCGCCCAGATTCTCTGAATTTAATGAATTTTAATGATATTCTTTACCGTAGACGATGCAGAAGTTCTTTGCTGTTTTATGTTGAGAAACTTTCTTCTTGAATTGTTTCACTATTTGCCGGTGCAGTCTTTCAGAGTGGTGACCCCCTCCTCATCTTCCCCTCTAAAAGAATCTTTTTCTGCCCAGTCATGCTACTGACCTGTTGCCAATTTACCACCAGGTGTTTGTTAGCATTGCAAAACTTTACCAGCCGTTTGTTGCCCCCGCCCAACTTTTTTGGAATGTGTTGTTGGCATCAAATCCAAAATGGGCCATTTTTTTCGATAAACACTAAAATTTCTCAGTTTCCACACTTGATATGTTGCCTTTGAAGCATTTTCAATGAAATATAGGCTTTAAATGATTTGCACATCATTGCATTTTATTTTTATTTACATTTTACACCGCGTTCCAACTTTTTTGGAAATGTTTTATAGCTCTCCGTCACGCTACAGTTCTGTATGGTTTGTTCACTTGCATATCAGTGAAATGTTCCCTTCCTCTCAAAGTAGGCGGTTCTTGGCTACGCTGAGAGATGAAACTCACTGGACTCTCTGATGATAAGCAGATAAGGGTCACATGTACACTCAGATACTTTTCATCCCATATATACTTTCCTTTTTGGCTGTTTTCGATCACATCCGTGCTCAGAAACGCACTCGCAGTCCTCCTCACACATGGGGTCGGTCTGCTTGTACAGGTCTCGCTCCATCTGCTGTCGTAAATCAGAGACAGTTTTATATAATGGAGAATTTCCACAGCAGCCAGACGGAGCAGTCAAATCACACACACACTGAACTGACCCAACAGCAGCAGGACGGCTCCAGCCTGAGGGACTATGGCACGAGGAGCTATGGAGGGTTTTAAAGAGGCAACGATACAGAGAGACAGGCAGCATTTAACACTATAAATTCTACTTCTAGAAGCAGAGCAGACAGAGCGTTACATGGTAAAGCAAAGCCGGCATCACCAGAGCCAGATCAGCCCACTCAGCACAATACATTCAGGAAAACTGGAGAGAACTTCAGAAATCTGTACCCTAAATCACAGTAATGTGGACAGTATGAATGGAATATGATGTCAGTTTATTGGAGACGTTTTCACAACACATGATACGCTCCCAATGTTTCATTTTACAGAGGACAAAATGCAAAACAGCGGAGTCACATCTGTGTAAAGGCTGGGAAACTATGAACAGAATGTTTTGACCAAGTATTTGTGGAAAGTAAACAATGTATGAAAGATCAGAAGGAAAATGTGGTAAAGATTTAGTAAAAATGAACTACTAAAATAAAATAAAGGCACAATGGGCTGCCACCCAATCAGTTACTTGTTACTATTATGTGGTTAGTATACACTGGGTTGTTGTTGTTTACAGACTCTCTATAATTGGTCTAAATGTGAAAGAATTTATGATGACAACATCTTAAGACATTTCCCATCTGAGTGAGATCTGAGTGATCGGTACTGGAGTGAGTCGTTTTAGAACCACAGTGCTGCTCAGATTATCGCAAAGTTACCAAATTTAGGTTTCAGACAAAAAAAAAAAATTAAAATAAAACATGACGGGATACTGGGTCTGTGTACATACGATGATTTACCCATTTTTATTTGGACCTACCATGTCGGTGTACTTTTTAGGTTTACAATTGAGTGTAGCCCACCTTTTCCTGAGCACAATTTAGTGCAACACACCCAACACCTTTCAATAAAGAACATTTATATCATGGGGTTTGACTGACAGTCATCAGTACAGAACCAAAACAACAACCTTCAAATAATGTGACCATAGAAGTAGCATAAGGAGAACTCGATCGGACTTAGGCTGGAGCCCTGAGGGACACCACTCCAACACAGTAACACCGATCCCTATGCCGGGTCTAAGATCTGTGTCTTTCAGTTAAGACACTGGTCAACATTTTCTAAAGTAGCCCATGTCCAATAACAAAGACTGTACTATAACTAGAATCTGCGTTCAATTAATCTAAAATGAGTTTGGAACTAATCTTTCCTAATAGCTCCTGAAAAAGTAGTAGACTGTGCTTAATGGGTGTTTTGACTGGAAACTAAACGAAGTGTAGTCTCTGCCTTTTGCACTGTACTGTATGAATAATGATGACAGCTTGAATTTTCTAAATGACAGGTTTATTGTAGATCAGCTCTGTTTGGCTGCTAGGTTTGATGACTGCAGGCTCAGGCGCTGTTAGCATGCACATGGAAGGAGTGAATGTGTGAATCAGTGAGGGTTTAAATTACCACAGCTGTTAAAAACGCTGAAGTCACTGACGTTTATGTGTTTTTACTCTCGATGTGCTGCAGGTTTCGCCTGCTGATGAATCAGGCTCGTTAACGTTAATGAAACCGTAGCCTCACTGCTTGTGACTGCAGGCGCCAACGGTTTTATTTTTCTATATGGAGAAATGTAGAACATCCAAACACGACTTCATCTCTGCCAAAAGCCCTTCGCTACGCAGGGTGTTAACAAGGTGGAGCTGCTTTGAGTGGATGCACTTCTACAGAATCCTGATGATAAGGCTTATTAATGGTATTTAGTGATAATTTATGGTAGTTAATGGTAAACACAAATAGGCACACTGATTATGCTTCAAATAATGCAAAAATAAGAAATATTTGGACATTTTTTTTACATTTACTAAACCATGTACATCAGAATTTTTTCAGGAAAATGCACGGACAGAGACGTGCTTTACTCCTCACAAATCACACTGGCCACACTGACTCATTTGACCGTCTTTATCAGGATAAACTCCATGCCACCTGCTGTGGATTTGTGGTCTTGGTAATGTAGTACAGGAGCAGAGATGCTAAGAGGTGCTGAGCGGCATCATGACTTTGTTGTTAACTACGTCTTACGAAGTCAAATGTCAAATTTGACTAAAATGCCCATTTGTAGTTAAAAAAAAACTAGTTAATTCAACATGTTCTTTTCTCAGGTGTCGAGGGACAAAAACAATGACATGGCAGATCTGGACAGATATAAAATCACCAAGTACCACCTGTAAAGAGAAATTACCCCAGGACCACAACAATCAAGAGGGAGACAGTAGAGAGAGATTAGAGAGTAGAGGGAGACAGTAGAGAGATTAGATAGACAGCAGAGGGAGACAAAGATAGATTAGAGAGACAGTAGAGAGATAAAATAGACAGTAGAGAGAGACAGTAGAGAGAGATTAGAGAGTAGAGGGAGACAGTAGAGAGATAAAATAGACAGTAGAGAGAGATTAGAGAGTAGAGGGAGACAGTAGAGAGATTAGATAGACAGCAGAGGGAGACAAAGATAGATTAGAGAGACAGTAGAGAGATAAAATAGACAGTAGAGAGAGATTAGAGAGTAGAGGGAGACAGTAGAGAGATAAAATAGACAGTAGAGAGAGACAGTAGAGAGATTAGAGAGTAGAGGGAGACAGTAGAGAGATAAAATAGACAGTAGAGGGAGACAGTAGAGAGAGATTAGAGAGTAGAGGGAGACAGTAGAGAGAGTTTAGGTAAACAGTAGAGGGAGACAGTAGTGAGAGATTAGAGAGTAGAGGGAGACAGTAGAGAGAGTTTAGGTAAACAGTAGAGGGAGACAGTAGTGAGAGATTAGAGAGTAGAGGGAGACAGTAGAGAGAGTCTAGGTAAACAGTAGAGGGAGACAGTAGTGAGAGATTAGAGAGTAGAGGGAGACAGTAGAGGGAGATTAGAGAGTAGAGGGAGACAGTAGAGAGATAAAATAGACAGTAGAGGGAGACAGTAGAGAGAGATTAGAGAGTAGAGGGAGACAGTAGAGAGAGTTTAGGTAAACAGTAGAGAGAGACAGTAGAGAGAGATTAGAGAGTCTAGGTAAACAGTAGAGGGAGATTAGACAAACAGTAGAGAGAGATTAGGTAGACAGTAGAGGGAGACAGCAGAGAGATTAGAGACAGACAGTAGAGAGATTAGAGAGTAGAGGGAGACAGTAGAGAGAGTTTAGGTAAACAGTAGAGGGAGACAGTAGAGGGAGATTAGAGAGTCTAGGTAAACAGTAGAGGGAGACAGTAGAGGGAGATTAGAGAGTCTAGGTAAACAGTAGAGGGAGATTAGACAAACAGTAGAGAGAGATTAGGTAGACAGTAGAGGGAGACAGCAGAGAGATTAGAGACAGACAGCAGAGAGATTAGAGAGACAGACAGTAGAGAGAGATTAGAGAGACAGACAGTAGAGACATTAGAGAGACAGACCGTAGAGAGAGAGATTAGAGAGACAGACAGTAGAGACATTAGAGAGACAGACAGTAGAGAGAGATTAGAGAGACAGACAGTAGAGACATTAGAGAGACAGACTGTAGAGAGAGAGATTAGAGAGACAGACAGTAGAGAGAGATTAGATAGACAGTAGAGGGAGACAGCGGAGAGATTAGAGAGACAGACAGTAGAGAGAGATTAGAGAGACAGACAGTAGAGACATTAGAGAGACAGACAGTAGAGAGAGACAGCAGAGAGATTAGAGAGACAGACAGTAGAGAGAGATTAGAGAGACAGACAGTAGAGACATTAGAGAGACAGACAGTAGAGAGAGATTAGAGTGACAGACAGTAGAGACATTAGAGAGACAGACAGTAGAGAGAGATTAGGTAGACAGTAGAGGGAGACAGCAGAGAGATTAGAGAGACAGACAGTAGAGACATTAGAGAGACAGACAGTAGAGAGAGATTAGGTAGACAGTAGAGGGAGACAGCAGAGAGATTAGAGAGACAGACAGTAGAGAGAGATTAGAGAGAGACAGACAGTAGAGAGAGATTAGAGTGACAGACAGTAGAGAGAGATTAGAGAGACAGACAGTAGAGAGAGATTAGGTAGACAGTAGAGGGAGACAGCAGAGAGATTAGAGAGACAGACAGTAGAGACATTAGAGAGACAGACAGTAGAGACATTCTTTGTCTCTTTTGTCCACACAAACAGAAATCGTGCTCTGTAATAAGAGTTTGATTTAAAAGCTCGTTTCTGTTTGAGTCAGAGAGAAACAGCTGCACATTACTGTAACACACACACACACACACACACACACACACACAGCATTGACATCACCTCTCACTCTCTCTCTCTCACACACATACAGCAGTGACATCATCTCTCTCTCTCTCACACACACACACACACAGACACACACCCACACAGAACAGGAAAAGAGCTGGTGGGTTCCTGAGTCTCGTTAAAGTTACTCCCATCGAGTTTCCATCTGTGAGTGCAGTTAAAGCTCATTACGATTAGAGTTTCTGTCTCTAACTGACTCCACTGTCTGGTCACTCAGTGCTCTGCGTCCTGCACTTCCACAGCGTCCCCTTCGCTGCTCAACAGGCCTGTTTCTGAGCTGTAGGTCCAGTCAGACCTGCGTTACCTGTGAAATTTATACGAGCAAAATCACATTAGTTTGAATGGAACGTACCGTGATGAGTGATTTCACACCGCGGGCGTCCAGTGCGTCACTGCGTGTGGTCAGGAATTCACCCGCTGCTTCATTCACCACTGCCTCTCTGCTCGAGGCACCTGCCAATCGTGAAGTTATGGATTTTAAATACATTTCAAACACATTCTCTGCTCACGTAGGCCACACCTCTAATCCTCATTCTCTCTATTCAGTCTTTTATTGCAAAAACCCGATTTTGTGAAGTGAGATGATCTTCAGTAAATCTAATATTTCTCATGTTGAGGCTGTTTTTAGGTTATTATACGATTATTTCACTTATTTCTAAACTGTTTTTACTTGATTTAAGTTTTTTTAATGTCAAATTATCTCAATGGCCATGCCTCATGATCTTATTCCCACGCCTTGTTAAGTTGAGGCCACATTTTAGGATCTTGTTCCCGTGCCTTAAAAAGTTGAGGCCACGCATTATCATCTTGTTCCCACATCTTACTAAGATGTGGCCTTTGCCTTACTAAGTCGTGGCCATGACTTAATTATTGTGTTCTTATTGTGGTCTAAATCACGACCACACTTTAGGATCTCGTTCCCACACTTAATTAAGTCATGGTCACAACTTAATGTTCCTATGCCTCACTAAATCATGACCAGGCATTACGATCTCGTTCCCTCACCTCACTAAGTTGTGACCATGACTTACTTATCATGTTCCCATGCCTAAATCGTGGCTATACATTAGGATTTTGTTCCCATGCCTTACTTTGTGGTCACAAATTATGATCTCTTGTCCGTGCCTTACTAAGTTGTGGCCATGACTTAATTATCGTGTTCCTGTGCCTTGCTAAATAATGACCACACTTTAGAATCTCATTCCCATACTTTACTAAGTTGTGACCACGACTTAATTATCATTTCCCCATGCCTTACTAAGTTGTGGCCATGACTTAACTATCATGTTTCTATGCCTCAGGAAATCGTGACCACGCATTAGGATCTCGTTCCCACACTTTACTAAGTCGTGACCACGACTTAATTATCGTGTTCCCATGCCTAAATTGTGGCTACAAATCAGGATCTCATTCCCATGACTTACAAAGTTGTGGCCACAAATTACGATCTCTTAACCATGCCTTACTAAGTTGTGGCCATGACTTAATTATCATGATCCTATGCCTTACTAACTCATGTCCATGCATTAGGATCTCGTTCCCACTCCTTACTAAGTCATGGCTACACGTTAGGAACACGTTTCCATGTATTTAAGCCACTTGATGTACAGTGAGTATAAGGATAATATGAATAGTAAAAAAGCTCTGTGTACAAATCTGACCAGCAGGGGGCGCTTGAACCATGGATGAGCCATATAAACCCCTCTTCTGTAGCTCCACTCTGCTGGTCAGAGGCTGCAGCTCATCTTGTTGACGCACAGCTTGCTCCCCACCCTCTAGTCCTTCATCAGCGGTCAGTTTCTGACCACAGAGCCGCTCTTATCTGGATATTTTTGGCCGCGGGTCGCTCTGACCCGAGCACCCGATTCATCATTCAGTCACAAGAACCAGCAAACATACATGCAGTGGCTCAGCTGAAGTCATGAGTGCTTTTTTACATGAGCCACTAAAGAGGGCAGCCAATCAGAGCAGAGCTCATTTACATGTCTTAAAGGCACAGTAACAAAAACAGCCTGTTGAAGGGAGGCTGGAAAAGGTAGGTGGTGGGGGCTGACGGACGTCTCCACACCAGCAGTCTGGAGCTGTAAACAGCTTCAGGCAGGATTCACTCACAGCACGAGTCCTCTGGGCAGGTATCTGACCGGGTCACACCCGTCTCCATCTGCTTTGATCCCCTCCAACCAATCAGCTGCAGCCACAGCACAGCAAGAGCTCAGAGAGTGGCCTAATGCACTTTCCCACCCTGCAGGCCAGAAGTTCAACCCTTTAAAATCGTAAGGCCCACAGCTACACTCTTGAAAAAGATGGTTCTTTAAAGGTTCTTTCGTGTAGAACCATAAAACCTCTCAAAAAACCCTTCGCATGATAAAAGGGTTCTTTCAGACTGATGGGGAATGTGTTGTAATATGGTTCAATATAGCACCAAAAAGGGTTCTTCTATTGTGACTATATCCAGCTTGAAACAATAGAAGAACCCTCTTGGGGGCCACATAGAACCCTTTTCAAAAAAGGTTCTACGTAGAATAATCTACAGCACAATCTATCAGTCTGAAGAACCCGTTCACAATGCAAAGGACCCTTTAATCATGCATAGGGTTCATCGAGAGTTCAACATGCTATTTTTTTTTTACTGAAGAACCCTTAAAGAACCAGCTCTTTCAAAGAGTGTAGCTTTTGATTATAGAGGTGTGCAGTAAATCTCCCTAATTCATCGATTAAGACGTAAACAGGGTCATTCTGAGTGGTTTCTTCACTGTAGAGACTCCTACTTGTCCTACTCCTACTTATACAGCACTTTTTACAAACGGCCTCGTCACAAAGCAGCTTCACAAAAAAAATAATAAATCCGGGTCCGAGCCCCCACGAGCGTCGCCCATGGCAACAGTGGCAAGGAAAAACTCCCTAGAACAAGAAGAAACCTTGAGAGGAACCAAGACTCAACAGGGGAACACCGCCCTCCTCTGGTCGACCCTGGATGGCAAAAAATAATCCAAGCAATGAGGATAAGACTTTACAGTTAATGATGTGCAGTTACATTGAATATAGAACAAAAAGAAGTGTTGGTGATAGGAACCAGGGGTCGCCGTGACTACAAGACAAATCTAGGCATTTCTATGGATGATGTCGATGATGATAAAGTAAAATCTGAAATATTAAGTTCAATGTTTGGGGACGTCGTGTCCTCCGGGCCAAAGAGGAAAAGGACTGTCCGGATTGTTACCAGCGCAAAGTTCAAAAGCCAGCATCTCTGATGGTGTGGGGGTGTGTTAGTGCCCATGGCAGGGGTAACCTGCACATCTGTGAAGGCACCATTAATGCTGAAAGGTCCATACAGGTTTTGGAGCAACATCTGCTGCCATCCAAGCAGCGTCTTTTTCAGGGACGTCCTGCTTATTTCAGCAAGACGATGCCAAGCCACATTCTACACGTGTAACAACAGCATGGCTTCGTAGTAAAAGAGTGCGGGTGCTAGACTGGCCTGCCTGCAGTCCAGACCGTCTCCCATTGAAAATGTGTGGCGCATTATGAAGCGCAAAATACGACAGCGGAGACCCCGGACTGCTGAGCAGCTGAAGCTGGACATCAAGCAAGAATGGGAAAGAATTCCACCTACAAAGCTTCAACAATCAGTGTCCTCAGCTCCCAAACGCTTATTGAGTGTTAAAGGAAAGGTGATGTAACTCAGTGGTAAACACGGCCCTGTCCCAACTTCTTTGGAACATGTTGCAGGCGTCAAATTCAAAATGAGTGAATATTTGCAAAAAACAATAAAGTTTATCTGTTTGAACATTAAATATCTCGTCTTTGTAGTGTATTCAATTGAATATGGGTTGAAAAGGATTTGCAAATCATCGTTTTCTGTTTTTATTTATGTTTTACACAACGTCCCAACTTCACTGGAATTGGGGTTGTACAGGAACTTTGAAATAATTGTGGAATTCCCCTTTAAGTGTGTGTGCAGTTTATAATAGAAGACCTGGTGAATCTTCCCAACAATAAACACATTTTTCTCTTACTTCCATGATGAGTTCTATCATGTAACTGTCCTCCTAACTATGAGGTCTTCGAGTCGGGGTCTTAAGTCCAGTCCTCGCTCCTGGGTTTAGTAACCACTGCTGAGTATGAAGCTACGTGGCCACTCAGTTACATCAACAGCTGCCCATGATTAGAAAATCCAAGCGCTGAAACTGGACTCAAGGCCCAGATTTGGAGACCTGTATTTTGTCACTCTCAAATGGCCAGTGGAGGCGGCTCTGACTCCGATACAGTGGGCTCCAGCGCCCTCTAGCGGCTCCAGCAGGAAGATGCACACTCCTACATTTGATCATTTCCTGCTCCAGCACACCTGAATCAACTGCTACTATCAAACCCCATGTGAGGTGAAGACTCAGGCAGAGAATCACTAAAATCAATGACACAGAAGAGCCCAGGACTAGGACTAGGACTAGCTACACTGCAAAAAATGGTATGTTAAGTAAAATAATCTTAAACATAGTAAATAAATCTAATATTTCTTCTGTTTATATATATATATATATATATATATATATATATATATATATATATATATATATATATATATATATAGGAAAAGCCATCATATTTCACATTTTCAAATATTTATATAGGTTGTAGTTTATTTAAATACTTTATGAATACCAGTGATTTGTTAAGTATTTTTAAACAACTTGTTGAAATGGAAAGTCAGAGGGTTTGGTGTGAAGTGGTTCAGACGCCTTTACAGTGGTGGTGATAGGAACCAGGGGTCACCATGACAACAACACAGATAGACATTTTATTTACCATCCAGAACCACCAGAGAAACTACACGAGTCTTCTGAGCTCATATGGAATGTTGATGATGGAAAATAGTGGAAAATCTGGAATAATGAGTTTTCTTTGGGGACTATTTTGCCTCACAGCGCCCTGCACGTCTCCCTCCACCATGACCGAATATTAAAAAGTGCAGTCCAGACCCAAAGCTTGTTTGTAAACGAGCAGCATCCAGTGAATTCATAACCATTTCTGTAAGGAGCCTTTAGAGGCATTCAACTCTTCAGATGTCTGGTTCCCATCAACACCACTGAATAGGGCATCGAAACGATGTGAATGATTTTGAAAATGTCGTTTCTATTAATCTATTTCCGTTTAATCTGTTACTGTCTATTGTATAAGTGCCTATAGAGAGCTAAGCTCTTTGATTCTGATTCAGGATCAGCGTTTTCTCTGCTGATAAGCCTCTTCGCGATACCCAATCACATCATGTTCACCTTAAAAAGGCCAGTTCACTCCACACAGCAGGCTCATTCCCCCAGATCATTCCTTTATTTAGCAAACTCTCACCTCTCCTCTACAAACGAATGAAAAAACAGTGGTTCAGATTCTCTCACAGCCGTACGGGGACAGGGGGGGGACGGGAAATAACGGGAAATTCACATAAATAAAAAAACTTTTTAAAAAAGGCAACAAGAACTTCAACCTATTTACAGCAAGAATCCCTCAACCATCCATAAAGAACCTGCATGCTTTCAGCATCAATTCATGGTACAAATGTTTGCGTATGTGTCAAACAACAACAACAACAACAACAACAACGCCAAAAGGAATGATGAGTTCTGAAAGAGACTGTTTACAAACAGCAGACCTGGACTTACAGTGGACAGCACTGACCCTCAGAAACCCACCAGAGGCTCCTCTGGTGCAGCACAAAGCTCCAGAAAACATACAAAGGTCCTTTTCCGGGACTCGTCTTCGACTGAAGTACCGACGCCAATGCTGACCCACTACTTGAGATTGGGTCGGTTTACCGAGGGGCGGCTACATAAGCCTGTAACGAGTGACATAAAGCTTTCTAAAGGCTTTTCCCACCGAGCGTCAGTGACCATAAAGACCTCCTTCGCTAATTCATCACAAAGTGTTACAGCACCTGGAATAAGCCATTATAAGTGTTTATAAATGTTCGTTAGTGGTAATGAAATGCTTATACAGGTGTCATGTGGCCTTATAAACACTGCCCTTGCTTGGAGTTTTATGGTTAATCTGGGGCTCCAACGCTGCAGGACAGCAACGCTGAACGGACACGGACGAGGCCTCGGGTATATAAAAATCTCAAATATAAAAAACGGTCCAATTTCTACTTTATAATGGCCGCAATACGGCTATAAACGTCGCCTTGTACAGACATATTTATGTTTATCCAATATATTAACTAGAATAGTAAACAAAAAACATCTAATTCCAATGTAGTCCTGTGGGATTGTGCTACTGTGCAGGGAAAGGAGTCGCAGTACCGCTTACTTGGGATGGACAAACGAGAAAACGACTCATTCTGGTCACATTTCAAACTGAAAATGATATTATTGATAAAATTATTACAAAAACTGAGTCAAAAAAAGCTTTTTGACAAATCACCATTATTTACAAGCGAATCACATCGTAGTCTGCGCTCAGTGCAGCCGTGTTCCAAACCAGCGCACGCACACACACACACACACACACACACACACACACACACGGTGGGGTCCAACAGCCTGAGACCACACTGAAAGCCTCGGTGGCTTTTCATTAGGGAATAAAGAGAAAGTTAACAAAGTCTGAACCAAGATTCTGCTCTACTTCGACATCACTACTTCAACCCCCCCACTCAGGCAAGGACCCTCCACTATACCAAGAGTCCTTGGGCAAGACTCCTAACGCTACCTCGGCCTAGCTGTGTAAAAAATCGTGACCAAATTGTAAGTCGCTCTGGATTAGAGCGTCCACCGTAAACGTAAATTAGATCTAAATTAGAAAGGAATGCAAAACAGGAGCCATTTCACTAGTGGTCTCAGCCTTTCGGACCCCACTATATATGTACACACACTCCCACGAAGAAGAAGATTGATGGCTCTGGCTGGTCAGAGTACAGATTAGAAAATATTTAGTCTCACATCGAACAGGAACTAGCTCAGCAGTGTTTTCAGCGGTTTGAAGCCGTCGATGCTGAGTGGAAGAGTTTTTTACTGTCTGGACATTTATACACGTCAATATTTGGAAAAATGGGAAAAGCTCTTCCACACTAAATTACCGCATCTGTTTGAATAAGGATTAGTCGTTAAGACCAACAAAAGCTTCATATTTGGACTTTTGAATTTTTTTTTAACATGGGATAGGTGTGTGTGTGTATATGTGTGTGTGTGTGTATATGTGTGTGTGTGTGTGTGTGTGTGTGTGTGCGCGCGCGCGCAGGCGTATGTTATATATAAAAACGTATTTTAAATGCAGGAACGATTTAAGTCTTCACACAGTAACTCTAATATATACACCTATCATAAGCATGATTTCTCATTAAATACCCGCAGGAGGATTCTGTGGACATAAAAACAAAAACTAAACATTTTAAAAAGAAACAAACAAAAACATAAAAACGCCAGTTTGATGACTCGCATCAAAGCTGCACCGCCAAGCAGGAACCCAAAACAAAAACAAACAAACAAACAAACAAAAACTATCCATACAAATATACAGAAAGCCCGCCTGTGCGCTCGTCTCCTACAGACGACTACAGCACCGCTCTTTACCAGCAGTGGATTCATTTTAATTTCATTTTTTCAGAAATGGGTTTTCTCATAAATTACCTGGACGCGTGCTGGTTGGACACTTTCATGACACACAAAGAAAACTAAGCGTTTGGCTGATGTTTTTCTGGGTGTGTTTCCCAACATCGCACCGATAACGTTTCTGCAGATTGAGATTTTCTGCATTCTTAGAACCAATTCATCGTCCACTCTCCAAGCTCCGCCCACCGTCTGTCTCCTCCTCCCCTTTTCTCAGTCTTTGTTCCTTCCTCTGCCTTTTTTCTCTCAGACTGATCCTGACTGGCTGATCTGATACTCTGCGCCCCTTCTGTGTATCGGTTGCCGTGACGCCGCCGCCCCATTGCCGTGGTGCTGCCGGGTGTGGTTGCTGTGGTGGTGGTGGTGAGGAGGCGGGGTCGGGGGAGGGTCCCTGAGAGAGGGCGGGACTGCTGAGGATTTAATGGGGATGATCCTGGTGTCCATCACTTCACAGTCGACCTGCATCATCAGCTCATAACCACCCTGAGAGGAGTTATACACTGACTCTATAGACAGAGAGAGCGAGAGAGGAGTACAGCAGTCACGTTATAAAACTAAACCAAACAGTATAAAGAAGTGCACTGGAAATAATAAAATAATAAAATAATAAAATGTACAGTTTGGGCAGGTGGTGTGATTTACTTTTTTCTGAGGTGTGTTTATGTGGACCAGATAAACAAAAATAAAAATCACAAGTGCTGGACCATGAAAACTACAAAGTGCTGAAATGCAAATAAAATCAGAAAGCAAACTTTTATAAACCTGTTTTGACGTATATTTAAACAAAAACAGTACAAACGACAAGGTATGGAACTTAAGTGTTCTCATTCTGAAACTGATACCTGCAACATGTTCCAGAAAAGCTGGCACAGGGGACAGAAACGCCGTGAAACATCACTGCATCCACAAACGCGAGTTAAGCCTATACGATGCACAGTGGGAGTCAAACCAACAACGTGCAGAAACGCTGCCTACTTCTCGGGGCTCAAGCTCAACTAACGTGGACAGCTGTTCAATGGAAAATGTGTCATTTTAATAAGTTCATTATTTTATCTTCTCTTCCTCGTTTTATTTGAACTTGATTTTATTAACCTTTACATCTTATGTATGTTTTAATTTGTTTTATTATTTTTTATTTTTTCCCTTTTTATTATTGCTTCACTTTTTTGCTTACCTGATCCAAGTCTTCATTTATTAAAATTACTTTTATCATCTGATATGTTCTTAAACAGCAGTCCCTTACTTTGTACTAACTCGGCAACATTGTAAATGAGGCGCACCCTTGATGTTCTCCGAGACTAAATGATGGTTGAATGATTGATTGAAAATCAAGGATTTCTCATGCTAAAGGGGCAGGGGGGTATGGGGGGAGGGAACACAGAGGGAACACAGAGGGAACACAGAGGGAACACAGAGGGAACACAGAGGGAACACAGAGGGAACACAGAGGGAACACTCTGTGCTGAACACAGAGCAACATATGCTGCCTTTTCAAGGACTTTTATTGGCTCATGAGCGAAGCTTGAGGTGTGCACTGCTGCCCCTTCTGATCAAACTTTATATTGTTAAAATTATAATGGGAATCTTAGGTTAGACAGTAGAATGATTGATCATGCAGTGTGATTATTTTCCTAAAATAACACTGAAATGTATTACTGGAGTGTACGAGGTGCCTCTGCACAAGCTGCATCGTATTGTTCTCCCTGTTTGAAAGCACAGTGTAACATTTTTAAATGGAGCACAGAATAGTTGCAGTGTTTGTTTATAAATATGCATGTAAAAGAAGTACATCCACTTTTGTGCCGCACCGTTATCAGTAGAACTTATTTTCTATTTTTGTTCGTATTATCGGTATTATAGATACCAGTTATTTCGATAATATTAAACTCTACTTCAACAGCAAAATGGACAGAAAAGGTATTAATAAGGCTATTAATCACAGAAATGAAACAAAAAGTACTCAGCTATTTACAGTGTACAATAAACAGTCAGTAACGTGACCGACTGGAACAGCAGGCTTTGGGTGGATGGACTACCAAAACAATCAAAACCACAGAGCTACACTGCAGAGTCCAGAGCACTGCCTTCCCTTCCTACTACATACACACCTGGACACAAGAGCCAATACAGAACGTCAATATTATTATGCTTAAAAATGCTTTTTCGTTTTGATTATCTCACCATTGACGGTCATCGCTGGCATGACGAGAGACATCTTGGGTCGTGTGGTTTTATTGTGGCTTATAGCAGGAAGAAGCAGGTGATCCTGAAAGATCGGAGAGAGGAAATTAAACCGTTCATCAGACGTAATTTCCACGGTCCCTGTTAAGCCCTTTTCTATCAGTATTAGTATCAGGGGATGTTCTGTAATGTAACTGGTCCGGATTTGACTGGCTGATTTGTATAGGATACGGACTCTGTGGAATTTCCCAAAGTTACCCCATATGGTCGGGATCGCAACATTCACATCAGCGATACGATTAAAACTAGAGATAAGAGGAGCAGCGACAGAACGGCGGCATCATGGTTTCTGCACACAGTACTACACTGTATATTCACAATGCAATGTCATTACTGCCACCTACATCACTCTTACTGCCAGTCATCTGTGCTGTTGGTGGCCCTTCTTTTTCTATTGTTACTAGTGCACTTGTCAATTATAGTGTGTCAATTATCCTTCTTATATGTGCAGTACTTCTTTCCCCTGTTACCCCCTGTGCATGTCTATTTATACTTATACTTACAGATATACTACTTGCATCTAAAAATGAAAGAGTTGAGTCTTGGACTAGATTCAAGAAAATATAGTGCTTGAAAATATCAGCAAACATGTTGTAGATGACAGTAGTCCTGAAACGAAGCAAGTCAGGCTCTGTTTTAGCCTCGTCTTCTGTTCACCATAAAAAGACAGGAGGTGCTGAAGTCCATTAGCCGGCTCAAAAGGTCAAATAGAGCAAGACTACTGTTACAGAAGGACACCCAGGTTCTGCAAATTATAGAAGGTAATTCACTCTGCAATTATTATACACTTCAGATTCAAACTGGATTAAAAATCACTGATCTTACCAGTTATCACTCAAATTACAGCACCTCCCCACATAAACCTAATCCAGCCCCAGTGGGGCTTTAGAAAAATCCCCACTGCTCCACTCAGTTGTTCATAATTTTGGACATCTCTGAACGTGTTGGTGTGATACTGAAATTCAGGAGTAGCTGGAAACCGAAACAGAGAACCCACCACCAGATGTGCCATTTCTTTATTTATTTTTGGTGTATAATGTGATGCTTGAACGCATCAACAAACACTGGTTTGTTAAACTCTGAAATTACCACCGAAATCATCCGCACGGTGCTATATAGTGGTTTTATAGGCCTAATGACTTTAAAATGGAAATCATTTTTGCTGACCCAGAATCCAAGAAAGTCGTTTTCTGTTTGACCCTAACATTCCCACTTCCGCAGTGAAATGCTGTGCTGTCAGCGTTTCTGCGGCTGGTGCAGTGTCTCTTACCCGTCTGAAGGACACGACGTAAAACGTGTCCTCTCTCCGGTCAATCGCGTCCAGGAAATCGCTGTAGCTCACCTCCGGACCGGGCAGCAGCTGCAGCTGACTGATCACCAGAAAGAAAAAAAGATCAGAGCATGTACTCGTTCAATCTGCATTGAAGCAGTGCATGCTGGGAAATGTAATGTTCCTACCTCTCAATGGAGCGATGAGCCTCGATGGGGAGATACCTGGAGAAGTTAGTCTTTCTGTGCTGGGCTTTCTGCTACAGGAGAGAAACATCAGAATGAGAAACAACATTACTTGTTTGTCCACAATATGGAGCTTTTTAAACAGACCAAAACCAAATCAGGTACACCAGAAAATGTTATCTTAGTCCTACGTCGCCTACACAGTAGCCACCTTTACATGCAGCCTGATAATCCGTTAATAATCCGACTACAAGATCACCCAGAATAGAGTACGTCCATCGGAATGGTCTAATCCGATTGTGGCCATTTGGGATACAGTTTCTATCTGACTGAACGAGGTGGGTAAACCTCTAAATAATCTGTTAAATAGGAGAATAATATCCGTGTGAACGCCTGAATCCGATTACATTCCCTATCGGAAAGTTAAAGTCCGTTCTACATGTGCGCTGCGTCACAGAGAGAGTTTATACCGTTCAGCACGGCGGAGCAGAAACTGGTCTGCAGAGGGGAGGAAGTTCATGCTCTGATCTTTAAAAGACGGCGGTGGGACAGACGTCCAGCTTATGTGTCTCAGAAACCGACGTCGTCCTATTGCCGCTTCCTTTATAAGTACATGTGAAGGATGTTTTTCTGAGTCTGACGTCAGTTTAAAGCAGTTAAATACACAAGCACTGCTCACTGCTGCTCATCTCACTCTGACTGGACTCATGTGATGCTCGCTGTCATGGTAACGTTCACTCTAAGCGCTGCTCCACGGATGCGCGTCATTTTGAATCGGATTACTGAGTGAGCACGTAAACGATGATTTTCGTCAGACTGTTGAATAGAGTGAGAATAAACACCTCAGTCTGAAACTGTAATCTGACTGTATTCAATCGGATTGCCAAAAATCTTTGCATGTAAACAGCCAGTGTCACGCACCACTAGAAACAATCTAGTACGCTGCATCATTTAGAACTACTAGTAACTGATATTTAGGGTGAATGTGGAACGGCTCCTCACTGTACAGTGCAGTGCCATACACAGAACATATAAACAATCACGTAATACCTTTTACACTTTACTGTACAGGGAGCCGGCAAACACCTCAAATTCAACTATAAATCAGGGCACCTACTTTCACTGACCCATGAATATCACTGAAGATTCATGGGGCAGGGTAGCCATTTCCTGATTCAAGGCCGAGTCTTTGCAGTAGCAGAGTCCGAGTCAAGGCCGAGCCTTTGTAGTAGCAGAGTCTGAGTCAAGACCAAGACTTGTCAGTAGCTAGTAGAAGAGACCCAGTCAAGACCAAGCCTTTGTAGTAGAAGTGTGCTAGTCAAGACTGAGTCTTTGGTGCAGCCGAGTCTGAATTGAGACCGAGCCTTTGTATAAGATGTGTGCTAGACAAGACCGAGTCTTTGGTGTAACCGATTCCGAGTCAAGAACGAGTCTTTGTAGCAGCGGAGTCTGGGTCTAGGCCGAGCCTTAGCGGTGTCTAGTAGAAGAGTCGGAGTCAAGGCCAAAGCTTTGGTAGTAGCTGAGTCCTGAGACCAAAACTGAACCTTTGTAGCAGCCAAACCTAAATGCAGACCAAAACCTGGACACATCCCGTCTGAATCAAGACTAAGACTTTCTGTTAGCCAGTTCCAAATCAAGATCTGACATTCGTTGGCAGTTCATTTAATATTCATTATAGAAGACAGACATCATAATAATAAATTAGTGGGCAGTCGTGGGCTGGAGGTTAGGGAACTGGCCCTGTGACCGGAAGGTTGCCGGTTCGATCCCCAGCGTTGACAGTCCATGACTGATGTGTCCTTGAGTAAGACACCTAACCCTCAACTGCTCCCCGGGTGCCGTGGATAGGGCTGCCCACCGCTCCGGGCAAGTGTGCTCATCCACTAGCGTGCATGTAGTGTTTCACTTCACGGATGGGTTAAACGCAGAGGTGGAATTAAAAAAGCATCACTCAAATTAAATTATATGGAGCAGTCTCAACTGTGTATTCTAATAAAAGAAAAGTCTGGATAGGAGCTCTTCCTGGACTTTCTCGACGTGTATATCGTAAGGCTAAAAGGTATGAGAGTCCTCCTCATGTTAGGCTCTTAGAAATAAGCCTGGATGCCGAATGAAGAACAGCAGCCTGTTTTTAAAATCTGAGCGTAGCTCCTAGAGCACAGAAAGGACTTTTATTCTGTTTCAATATGAGGAAATAGGTCAAGGTCAGAACAGTTCATAAGACCTTCTTACCTTAACACAGAGATGGGTCTGAGCAGACCTACAGCTAACGTAGCTAGGAAGTGAACCGAAGTTTGCCAGTTCAGGGCCCGAGGGCCGCTGAAGGAAATTCAACAGCAGTGTGACTGCAGAGAAAAAACGCTGAGCCGAGTTTCACACTGTTGCTAATGTTTCAGTCTGCGGTTGCGTTTCTGACTGTGGCAGAGCTTTGGTTTCTCACCTGAGCTATTTTTGCCTTCTGCGCGATTTTCGCTTTCCCACCAGACTTCTTCCTGTCGATCTGATGCCGATGAACCCAGCCACGCAGCTCATCAGCCAGCCTGAGAGAGAGAGAGAGAGAGAGAGAGAGAGAGAGAGAGAGAGAGAGAGAGAGAGAGACAGACAGAGAGAGAGACAGAGAGACAGAGAGAGAGAGAATTGTTCACAATTTCTGTAAATAACTCTAGGAAAGTCATTCAGAGCAGTTAGATATAATATTCTCCACCCTAGAGAAACTTGTCGACTCAGATTTCTTTACGGTGGAGGTGACGGGAACCATTTCATGTTTCTAAAAACTACGGAAGCTTTTTACATGAGATGGGCTTGAATTTGGTGCCTTGTGCATCGTTTACAATAGTTTCGATACGATTTTGGCCTAAAACGTACTTTTAACATCCATCCGTGACGTGCGATACACACAGGGCGTTGTTGGCCCAAGAGTTCCCAAAGAAGAGGAACAATGCACAGACACTTAAGTACATTTACCCTGGACAAACACTCATTTAAGGTATGCAGTTTGCCCTTAAAACCACTGCTGCGCATTTCAGGGGACATTTACACCGTTTGCAACTTGTAGAATGAAAACTAGCTGCACAGCACGTTTATCTGACAGGACAGTCGAGCCACAAGCTAAAGAGTTCAGTATGAAGGACGGAGGACAAAGTCATGATTGTCTCGGGCCGAGTTGAAATTGCAGTTCCGTCACACTATGAATGAACCACAAACAGTCCAGGGATGTGACCCCAGTCGCCATGCCAACCTGAGAGACTCGGAGCGGTTGAACTGTCTGCAGTCTGAGGAGGAGAAGAGCCGGTCGATGTCCTGCAGGACCAGATCCTTCACATCACTGAACACACTGCTCACATTCCTACAGTCAGATAGAGAGAGAGAGAGAGAGAGAGAGAGAGAGAGAGAGAGAGAGAGAGAGAGAGAGGGAGGGAGGGAGGGAGGGAGGGAGAGAGAGAGAGGGAGAGAGAGGGAGAGAGAGGGAGAGAGAGAGAGAGAGAGAGAGAGAGAGAGAGAGAGAGAGAGAGAGAGAGAGAGAGAGAGGGAGGGAGGGAGAGAGGGAGAGAGAGAGAGAGAGAGAGAGAGAGAGAGAGAGAGAGAGAGAGAGAGAGAGAGGGAGAGGGAGAGGGAGAGGGAGAGAGAAGGAGAGAGAGAGAGAGAGAGAAGGAGAGAGAGAGAGAGAGAGAGAGAGAGAGAGAGAGAGAGAGAGAGAGAGAGAGAGGGAGAGGGAGAGGGAGAGGGAGAGAGGGAGAGAGGGAGAGAGGGAGAGAGGGAGGGAGGGGGAGAGAGAGAGAGAGAGAGAGAGAGAGAGAGAGAGAGAGAGAGAGAGAGAGAAGGAGAGAGAGAGAGAGAGAGGGAGAGAGGGAGAGGGAGAGAGAGAGAGAGAGAGAGAGAGAGAGAGAGAGAGAGAGAGAGAGAGAGAGAGAGAGAGGGAGAGAGAGGTGGTTATGGCACGTTATATTGTGTTTGGTGAACGTGTAAAGGGAAAAGTGTAAAGCGGATACTACTTTCTTATATTTTAATGAAGTGTACTTCAGTGTGGGAGTTGGCAACTATTCTACTATTCTGAAAATAATATATCATGATGCCAAAAAATGAGTAAAAATAAAAACAACAACAACAACAACAACAACAACAACACTGGAATAGTAATCGTTATTATTACATAATATATATCAGAGAAAAAAATTTCTATTATTCCCCAATATGCTAAATTCAGCAAATAAACAGTAATTATGTATTAAAATACGCAGAGGTGTGTCTCTGTAGAGCCTCCTCAACCGATGCCGAGTGATGAGCGAACCCACCTGAAGTGAAACGAGTCCGCGCTGTCTCTCTCCATTTCTCCTCTCCTCCACCTTTCCTCCCCGCCGTCCTCCTCGCTCTCTATCCTCTCCTCCACCACTCCGTCGCCCGCCGCCGCCTTGCCCAGCTCCTGATCCTTCTCGTACACCATCAGGTGTCTCCCTGTGTGATGCTCCGCCCCCTCCTCCAGCACGGACACCAGCTTCTTGTCTGTGATGCTGAGGGGTGGGAGCGAGTGAGCGGACGGTCAGATAATCGTGTAAGAGTTACTGCAGCTGAAACTAAAGCAGCTCCTAGAGCAACACATCTGGAAACCAGCTGTAAAGTGACAGTCCAGGGAAAAATCGAATAAAACGTCGCCCAAAATCCACTCAAATAGACGTTGCTCAGCAGACGTGCAGCACAGCAGACAACACTACACACACTGAGTCACAGGGAGAGCTTCATTTCACTCTCCCCATGTAGATTTAAAGACTTAAAGGGCCAATACGCTACACTTTTCTTGCTTTTTATTTTTATCTGCTGAGGTCTACATGTAGTGGTTGGTGTAGTGTAGCGGTTAACACCTCTGCCTGTAGACTGGGGTTCAGTGCCCCGCCTGGGTAACCACCCTACACTATACCAATAAGAGTCCTTGGGCAAGACTCCAAACACCACCTTCGCCTACTACACTGCAGACTGGGGTTCAGTGCCCTGCCTGGGTAACCACCCTACACTATACCAATAAGAGTCCTTGGGCAAGACTCCTAACACCACCTTGGCCTACCTGTGTAAAAAAAATGATCAAATTGTAAGTCGTTCTGGATAAGAGCGTCAGCCAAATGCCGTAAATGTTAAATCTGTGCGGTTTTATGCACCACTGCCTTTAAGACTGATATACTGTACAAACTTCGTTCTGATCAGCTGCCCTGTAAGTTAGAATGTGCCATAACTTTTGCACCGGTGACATTTTTTCAATGGAATAAATTCCGCAAATAAATGCTGAAAAATGCTGACCATGTTCCACCTAGAGCCCCTGTGTCAAACCGTGGACCAACCCTCTTCGGCCACCAAGATTATTTTAATTTCCTATTAATATTACCCCTTTTCACTGTAAGCTGCACAACAATTCCCAGCATGCACTTCAACATAATGTGCGCTCTGTCCCCCTTCTTAGGGTCAGCGGTTAGACAAAAATAATAGATGCCCAGTGTATCTGTATTTAATGTAGACGACTGTTTTATACAAAACTGTCTTTATTTACGTTTTTTGAATAGGTCAAGTGTTTAAAGGTTTTTGTATACTTTTCATTGTCCAGTTGGGGTCACAGCAAAATGTAAAAATGAAACAAACACAGCTGGCCCACAGACCCTTTTAGTGGTCGAGTTGGACATCCCTTCCCTAAAGGACGTGCAAACTTTCACGTGGAAAAATCAGCAAAACATCTGATTTGAGACGTTTTGAACAAAGTGTATGTATTACTGTGTGGACAGAAGAACGTCACTGACCTCCGTTTCAACTTTCTTCCTAGTGGTTTGTGGCCCTGATGAAATCAGTGAAACCTGGCCACCCCGTTATAAATGCTCCGATTACGTTCCTGCCCCGATGCCCAGTGTTTTCAGACAGGGCAGGGGTTTCCAGTCTCAGTCCTGGAGACCCCATGCTGCGCGCAGGTTCATGCCTTCTCTCATCCAGCACACCTGATGGAGCTCATTAGCTAATTAACGAGGGGCGCGTTGGCGGGGTCGGGGGCGCAGAGTACAGAGTCACCAGGACTGAGACTGGGGGCCCCTGGCTTGCAGTGTTATTTCTATTCCGAGCAGCTCAGTGTTCTGTATGTCTGTAGAGACCAGTGGGTGGCAGTGCAGTGCGGGTACCTGACTGGAGCGAAGCTGAAGGTGATGAAGAGCAGGACCACCATCACACACACCGCTCTCTTGTTGTTACCGGACTCACCGGCCTGGAACAGAGCCAGGGAGAACATGTATACACAGGATTATATGAGTGTCTGACAGTAAGTTAACACAACAGTTAACAGACCAATTTCAGCGCGGTGTCTTTTTATTGAACATACCGAAAATAAAGAAAATAAAATAGAAAATGTGCTCTAACTTTTATTTTATTGTTTCCTCCAATATGTTAAGTTCAGGAACTACACAGAACTTTTGCATTACAATGGCTGCACCACTGTTTTACCCACCAATGGCTGGGTTTCTGTTTCAGTTCTGGGTTCGGGGTCATTTGTGGACGACATGTTCATAACTGAACTTAGCTTTACCTTTTCATTAAACCCCAGTGCAGAGGTGCTCAGCGCTTGTAAACTGGGGGTCCCATTGGCTGCAAATATCAAAAATTATTACTCAATTATTCTAAACGTATGTGACGACCATTAACAGGGTCAGATTTGTGTTTTCTGGCAGTAACTGGACCGTCAGATTCTGAGCGAAATATGGAATGATGTCCTGCAAATCAACGGCGGCTGTATTTTCAACACGGAGTTTTGCACAGTGGACTCAGCGTTCTTCTCGAGGTGTAAAACATCAAATTTCATAGGGTTTTATTATTATTGCGCTCATTTTTGCTTTTTTTTTTAAATATTGTTGGTGTGAACAAATACTTTTATTTTTAAATGGAGGGAAAGACATTTTTTTAAATATCCGGATGTCCGTGTACGAAGCCCACGATCAGATTAGTTAAAGCTTCTTGTGGGTGGCAGAAGCTGTTTTGGTTGGTGGACCATAAACTCCAACAGGTTGGGAACTCTTGATGTAGAATGTAACCTCACATGTTCAAAATTTGGTTTGCATAAAATCTGCATAACATAAATCAACAAACGAGAAATTTCTTCTGTCACTCGGGGTTTGTTACCACAGTAACTTGGTCACCCATCACTGGCACAGGCCTAACCACACACTACTCTCCTCCCTCTTTCTCTCTCTCTCTCACCTCTTTCCCAGCCAGTCTCAGCCGGAGCTGCTGGTTCTCCCTGCGCAGCCGCTCGTTCTCCTGCTGGGCCTCGCGGAGCTGAGCCTCCAGGTTCTGCAGATATTCTTTCTTCTTCTTCCGGCTCTGACAGGCTGACTCTCTGTTCTTTATCATCCGCTGCTGCCGCTTCAGCACCTTCATCTGCGGAGGAGGAGGAGCGAGAACATTCGGCAAACGGGCATCTCCACTTCCTCCGTTTTGGTAGTTAAACACGTGTTAAATGAACAAAGATCAAAGATCTTTCATCAACGATTCAAAGCCTGCAACCATTTGGAGGCAATAATCTGTTTCCTGCCCACAGAGTTTTACTTTCCCCACAGCACTCACGTCAATGTCGCTGCAGTTGCTGCCAGGCAGAGAGGACGCTGGGATGATGGGCTTGGTGGTGGTGGGTGGGGCCGTGGGGCTGCTGCAATGGGGCATGCTGGGGGATACAGGTTCCATCTTAACGATGGCAGGAGCAGAACCCAAACACACCGACTGAGACAGGACCACTGGAGGAAACGCAGAGATTATCAGAAATCAGTCAATAAAGAATCAAATAACCTACACTTTCTATTAAAGTGGCGGTGAATAGAAGTACAAGGTAGGTGTTTCTAATAAAGTGGCCAGTGAGTGGAAGACAAAGCAGGTGTTTCTGATAAAGTGGCCAGTGAAAAGAAGTACATGGTAGGTGTTTCTAATAAAGTGGCCAATGAGTGGAAGCACAAGGTGGGTGTTTCTAATAAAGCCGTGTTTTCATGCTTCCTTCAGTCCAGTCTAATTTTCTGAAGTAATCAAACCCATTCAGTGCTGCGGTCTGGACTCTGGGCTGGTCAGTCCATTGCTCAGAAAACACCAGCAGCTTCTTGATTGATCTGAAAATGTTCTTCTTTTTTGTCTATTCCCTTCTAAGACTAAACTCTGGAGAAACTGAAGAATGGAAGCGATGATCAACGTAAACAGTGGACACGCCATTAATAAACTGATGTCATATTGAGATGTTGAGGCTTTGGTGTCACTGTTAAAAACGTTTTCAGCTTTTTCCCTCTAAAGCTAAAATGAACTTGTACTTAATGGATATTAAATAAGTGAAGGAGGTCATTAACCTTTACATGCAAATGAGCTCTGTTCTGAGTGGCCACACCACATTCTAAAACACTCCTTATAACTTCAGTGTGATTGTGCGGAACCAAACAGCTGCTCACCGGGGGTTCTGCTCTGGTCGATGGTGGGGACGGACACCGGAAGGCTCTGCAGGATCAGAGTTTTAGCTGGACTGGACGACTGAGGAACTGGAACAGCAGCCACACAGACCGGCCTGGGCTGCAGCAGAGGCTTACTGCTCAGAATAGAGCTCGCCTTCAGAGTGGCAGCAGAGGAGATCACTACAGCAGAGAGAGAGAGAGAGAGAGAGAGAGAGAGAGAGAGAGAGAGAACAGAGAGAACAGAGAGAGAGAGAGAACAGAGAGAGAGAACAGAGAGAACAGAGAGAGAGAGAGAACAGAGAGAGAGAACAGAGAGAGAGAGAACAGAGAGAGAGAACAGAGAGAGCGAGAACAGAGAGAGAGAACAGAGAGAGCGAGAACAGAGAGAGAGAGAACAGAGAGAGAGAGAGAACAGAGAGAGAGAGAGAACAGAGAGAACAGAGAGAGAGAGAGAACAGAGAGAGAGAGAGAACAGAGAGAGAGAGAGAACAGAGAGAACAGAGAGAGAGAGAGAACAGAGAGAACAGAGAGAGAGAGAGAACAGAGAGAGAGAACAGAGAGAGAGAGAGAACAGAGAGAGAGAACAGAGAGAGAGAACAGAGAGAGCGAGAACAGAGAGAGAGAGAGAACAGAGAGAGAGAGAACAGAGAGAGAGAGAACAGAGAGAACAGAGAGAGAGAAGAGAGAGAAGAGAGAGAACAGAGAGAGAGAACAGAGAGAAGAGAGAGAACAGAGAGAGAGAGAGAACAGAGAGAACAGAGAGAGAGAGAGAGAGAGAGGGAGAGAGAGAAGAGAGAGAACAGAGAGAGAGAACAGAGAGAAGAGAGAGAACAGAGAGAGAGAGAGAACAGAGAGAACAGAGAGAGAGAGAGAGAGAGAGAGAGAGGGAGAGAGAGAGGTGGTTATGGCACGTTATATTGTGTTTGGTGAACGTGTAAAGGGAAAAGTGTAAAGCGGAGGTGCTCCAACTTTTTTCCGTACGACTGTGCGCTGATGAGGAATTTTGACTGTTGTACAGGACAAACCGGTATAACGCGCCGCACTAACCGCTGCACGTCCCCAACGCATGCTGTGTGTTCCTGCAGCGTCTGAAGCTCGAGAATCACCAACACGACCGAAAACCGAACACACACACGTTTCCTCATTTACTGAACCGGTTCACTCACATCTGACCCAGCTGTACCGGATAAACACACCTGTACCTGCGCTCTGCGTGGGCGTGTGTGAGGAGGAACAGTTCCCATAATGCCGCATTAAAAACTACCAGACTGACCCGGTCATTTTTCGTTAGATGTTCTATAAAACGGACAGGTCCGGTCCTGAGCTCTGATTGGCTGAGCTGCGTTCAAAGCCTCGGTAAAATCCACAATACACCCGCACCTCTGACCGCCTCACAGTGCCTGAGCTCCACCACTGCACCACGGCGCGGAAAACCCTTCAGCCGTTAACGGAGCGATCTCCGACTCTAATGCTGCTCACGCGGACCGCTGAGCGCACTGACGAAGCAAGAACCGGTGTTCTGTTTAAAATGAGGCGCTGGTGACTTATGTTCTTATCTAGAACCAGGCTGGTCAGCCAGCTAACAGGCCAAGTATGATTCACTGTAAAACTGCAGTACAAAAGTCTAAAAATGTCACTAGAACATCTCACAGCTTCAGACGTTCGCGTCTCAGTCAGAAGTCGCGGCGTCCCAAACGGCTCCGTACTCCCTAAACAGTGTGCTAGCTAAGAAGGTTTAGAAATTCTACCCTCTACAGCCAAACAGTGCCTCGTGTATGGAGTGTGGACGCGTCTGAATCCCAAATTTCTCAGCTGTATTTTGCTCTGTTGGGCTGCAGGGTCCAGTATTTAAACTCCTGCGTAGTGCACTGTGTAGGGAGCAGGGAGCCGTTTGGGATCCAGTCCCAGCGTGAGAAGAGGAGCAGCTGGATTGGTGCTGAATAAGACTTGCGGCGGCGATTCAGTGACTGGAAAGTACTTTGAGAGTTTTCCATCATACCACGATACACAACGATGGGCGACTGAACCTTCTCCTGAACCTTGAGGCTGGGCATTACTAGGATTTTATCACAGGGAAGGGAGTTTTCTAAGAATACCCTTCCCATTTATCGCTAACGGCTTTAATACATCACAGACCAAAATCCTTCTGCTTCGCGTGACTTCTTAATGACCTTAATTAGGTTTATTTTATTAAAACTAATGACTTAACACCCCATTTCCATTTTATCTCTGCAGATGTTTCAGCAGTGACCGTGTTGGTGATGATTTTAGCTCATTTCAAGCAGAGCTCAAAAACACTAGCCAGTACGTGCCCAGCGTGCACAGCTTCGAACAGCTGGTTTTATGTGTGAACATCATATTTTCACTAAAACACAATTTCTAATAAACTGAAAAAACCTGTTTTGATAGTGACGAGTTTTACTATTCCACACTCAACAGTCAACAACTGAACATCAAATCAAATAAAGTAGAATTCAGTAACATTTCAACAACATTTGTTGTGAAACGACGCAGCATCTAGGTCTGTATATCTATGGTCCCTCCCCGGGGTGTGCGCCACTCAGAGCCTCAGTGCTCAGCGTAATGCACAGACCTGATTGGCTGAGCAGCGTCACGTGATATTTACAACGCACAGGATTGGTCTGCGAGTCTCCCGGTTGCTATAGCTACCATACAGGTTAGAAATACTACACTGATTAAAACAGGACCACCCCGCTGACATTAAATAACACTCATTAGTTTATCAGATCATTAGCTTATTAAAGGACTCTGACCGCAGTCAGCCTATTAGTGGCACTGCATTAAAAACCGGCATCATTCTGTAACGGATATTCCCACATGGGCTCAGGAACACTTCAGAAAACCATGGACTGACGCAAAGTGGAAAAGTGTCCTGTGGTCTGACGCGTCCACATTTCAGATTGTTTTTGGAAGTCATGGATGTCGTGTCCTCCAGGCCAAAGAGGAAAAGGATTGTCTGGATTGTTACCAGCGCAAAGTTCAAAAGCCAGCATCTCTGATGGTGTGGGGGGCTGTTAGTGCCCATGGCAGGGGTAACCTGCACATCTGTGAAGGCCCCATTAAGGCTGAAAGGTACATACAGGTTTTGGAGCAACATCTGCTGCCATCCAAGCAACGTCTTTTTAAGGGACGTCCAGCTTATTTCAGCAAGACAACGCCATTCTTATTGAGTGCTTACTGAGTGTTGTTAAAAGGAAAGGTGATGTAACACAGCGGTAAACACGCCCCTGTCCCAACTTCTTTGGAACATGTTGCAGGCATCAAATTCAAAATGAGTGAATATTTGCAAAAGAACAATAAAGTTTATCCGTTTGAACATTAAATATCTTGTCTTTGTAGTGTATTCAGTTGAATATTGGTTGAAAAGGATTTGCAAATCACTGTATTCTGTTTTTATTTATGTTTTACACAACGTCCCAACTTCACTGGAATTGGGGTTGTATGTAATGTCTGAATGTCTGGGACTGCAGTCTGAACAGACGTTGTGCAGTGAAAGTAGGGCTCCATAATCAATAAAGACGAAGGATGTGCACAGGCTTGAGGGCAAGCAGAGAAAACATTCAAATCTCTGTGTTTGTCAGGGTGTTATTCTATACTTTGGTACTTTGAAACGCGAGTGCTAAACATGAGCTCAAGGCCAAGGACACATCACTAGGTTCTTCTGAAATGATTACTTTTCTTCCCACTTGCTGGCCAATACAGAGGAACTCACCACCAAGACGCCAGAACTCACACCTGTATTTATTAACCTCTACATCGGGTCATTTCTTTATCACAGTGGTGGAGATTTACGACGACTATACAACCCATCTGTGGAACGCACTGGAGAACTGGGCTACATAATAAACCTAACACAGCAAATAATATATTACACCTTTAAAAACGGACAATATCAACAAAATGCTCAGAAATGGGGGGGTGTGTGTACCTGTGGGGGCAGGAAGTGGCGTCTGAGGGTGAGGCGAGGCTGTGGTTGCCACGGTAACCTCCATAGTGGCCACAGGGGGGGACAGAACATCTCCATACATATAAGGAGGAGTAGGGGGATTCTCCCCTTTAACTAATACCTAGAGAGAGAGAGAGAGAGAGAGAGAGAGAGAGAGAGAGAGAGAGAGAGAGAGAGGTTTAGTCAGCTGTACGCTCAGTAGTGAGAGGATCAGTAAATAGAGACCGCCTGAATCTGATAGAGTGAATAAGTGTGAACTGTGAACAGGAACTGATGGGGGAGGGGCAGCGGGGGTCTGTACTGAGCAGTGCCAAACACATGTCTGATCTGTGGGTGTGTATCTGAACTGGGACACAGTGAACTACACAAGAGTGAAATTTACGGTTTAAAAACGTTTAGGTTTCCAATGTTCACTATACTGCCAAAAGTATTCGGTCGTCTGGCTTCACACGCATATGAACTTGAGTGACATCCCATTCTTAATATGATGTCGGCCCAAACTGGCTCATCCACGCCTTTATGGACCTGCTTTGTGCACTGGTGTGCAGTCATGTTGGATCAGTAGGGGCCGTCCCCAAACTGTTCCCACAAAGTTGGAAGCATGAAATTGTCCAAAATCTCTTGGAGCTGAAGCTTTAAGAGTTCCTTTCACTGGAACTAAGGGTCCGAGCCCAACTCCTGAAAAACAACCCCACACCATGATCCCCCCTCCACCAAACTTTACACTCAGCACAATGCAGTCAGACAAGTCCCGTCTCCTGGCAACCGCCAAACCCAGACTTGTTCATCAGATGTCCAGACGGAGAAGCGTGATTGGTCACTCCAGAGAACACGTCTCCACTGCTCTAGAGTCCAGTGACGGCACTTTACTCCACTGCATTCCACACTTTGCATTGCGCTTGGTGATGTAAGGTTTGGATGCAGCTGCTCAGCCATGGAAACCCATTCCATGAAGCTCTCTACGCTGTTTGTGAGCTGTTCTGAAGGCCACATGAAGTTTGGAGGTCTGTAGTGATTGACTCTGCAGAAAGTTGGTGACCTCTGCGCTCTATGCCCCTCAGCATCCTCTGACCCCGCTCTGTCATTTTACGTGGCCGACCACTTCGTGGCTGAGTTGCTGTCGTTCCCAATCTCTTCCACTTTGTTATAATCCCACTGACAGTGGACTGTGGAATATTTAGTAGTGAGGAAATTTCACGACTGGACTTGCTGCACAGGTGGCGTCCGATCACGGTACCACGCTGGAACTCACTGAGCTCCTGAGAGCGACCCATTCTTTCACTAATGTCTGTAGAAGCAGTCTGCAGGCCTAGGGGCTCGGCTTTATACACCTGTGGCCATGGAAGTGACTGGAAGTTGTAAATATAAAGCAGGCTGTGTGTGTGTGTGTGTGTGTGTGTGTGTGTGTGTGTGTGTGTGTGTGTACCTGAGGCTCAGGTAAGGACGGTATAGAGCAGTCTGACACCGGTGAGGAAGACGGAGATGGAGGTTCAGCCTTCACCTGGAACACTGAACACACACATCAATAAACTCAGTCAGCATGTTAAACACAACACACACACACAGGGTTGGGGATGCTAGAGCCTATTCCAGCAGTCATACAGTCTATCTACCTGTTTATCTATGTCTGTCTGTCTGTCTGTCTGTCGGTCTTTCTTTCTTTCTTTCTTTCTATCTATCTAAACACGTATGTGTTTATGTACATGTGTGCTCACGCACTCAGACTCAAGGGAATGAATAAACAGCCACTCACACATGTCCACAGGGAGCGGCTGAGTTATCGTCATCTCATCTTTTATTACCGGCAGGTCACCTGCACACAGAGGAAGCACAGAGTCCGTTAGTTTATTACACCGTTAATCAATATAATAAATCAATCCTGAACCAGGATAGGAGGTTAATCAGTACTGCATTATGGCTCTCAGACAGCCTGACCCAATTCTCCATCACAAGCTTTATTCACTTAGAGCCGTAGCTCGGTGAGCAATCTAATTCCACGGAGTTCCCCCTCGAACCCCGAACACGGCCCATCAGCCAACACACGCTGCACTTCTAAAGTCTAAAACGAACTAAAGCAACTCCCAACGGCAGGTCCTGCCCATTTAGGGGATTAAGAACGTGAATATTCAGAACCATATTTTTATTCTCAAATATTCTATTGAACATCAACCGTTCACATTTAAGAGAAACTCAAACACACATTGCACTATTATTACTTATTATTTATTACTACACCATGAAAAAACATCTTAAGCCACGCCCCCTATCAGCATATGCAAGAACAGTCTGGATCCATATGAAACATCAGGACCTCATTAAATCATCCTGAATCGGCAGAATTTCAGTCCAAACCACAATCTCTTCAGGAGCGCGCTGTGCAGAGCTGGCTGATGTGGGATACTCATGACAAGCTAAGCTAATATTTGGCTTACTCAATAAATGTTTGCTTTCCCTTCAAACCTGCACGAGTTTATAAAAGTGGTAAATGTGTCATTCAATCAAATGACCAAGTTGACTGAACATCAGCGAATATTTGTTGCAGCCCCACTAACCAGAACATTGGTCAGTACAGTTTAATTGAAACTACAGAGCATAAAATTATCATTTAAAACATAAATATAAAGTTACACTGACTGATATTATATTAAATAAACTGTTATCTCCCCAACCCCTTAAACTGCAGGGGTCATATTCAGGTAGTCTACAGTCTTGCCTGTGGCTCCATCCATCAATCCCTCCCCATCATCACTGTCAGAACAAAACCTCCCAAATTTTCAGAGAAAGGAAAACCATTTTTGACATATAATGGAAGATTTTATCCAAGTAATTTTGAACCATTTCTATTGGTCTGTTTTTTTCTTTATTTAATTTTAACATGCAACCAATGTAAAGGGTAACAGGGGTGTCCAAATTATGCAAAAAAAAGTCAATTACGTGATAGACAAAAACCAAAAAAGTTGGGACGCTGTGCAGACAGCAAATGAAAACAGAATGCAATGACATGCAAATCATGTACATCATATATTTAAAAAGAAAATACAACAAATACAACACATCAAATGATGAAACTAAAATTTTATTGGTTTTGAAAAACATATGCCCATTTTGAATTTGATGCCAACAACACTTTCCAAAAAAGTTGGGACGGGGGCCTGTTTACCGCTGTGTTTCATCACCTCTTCTTTAACAGCACTCTGTAAGTGTTTTGGAACGGAGGAGATACAGAATTTCAGCTGCACATCAGTTCAGGGTGTCATATGTCATGTTTTTCATTTCATAATGTGCCAAATGTTTTCAGTGGTGACCGGTCTGGACTGCAGGCAGGTCAGTTTAGCACCTGGACTCTTAATACGGAGCAATGCTGCTGGAATACATACAGAATGTGGTTTGACGTCGTCTTGCTGAAATAATCAAGGCCTTCCCTGAAAAAGACGTCGTCTAGATGGCAGCAGATGTTGATAAAACATGTTTGTCATTCAGTTTTTATGGTGCCTTCAAAGATGAGCACGTCACCCATGCCATGTGCACTAATGCCCCCCTAAACCATCATGAATACTGGCTTTAGAACTGTGCACTGATAAGCTGAGTGGTCTTCAGCCCGGAGGACACAGTGTCCATGATTTCCAAAAAAGACTATGTTAAAATGTTGATTCATCAGACCACAGGACACTTTTCCACTTCCCCTCAGTCCATTTTAAATTAGCTCGGGCCCAGAGAAGGTGGCAGCGTTTCTGGATCCTGTTTATTTATGTTTTTTCTTTGTGTTTGAGTTTTAACAGCATTTGTGGATGCAGTGATGAACTGTTTTCACAGACAGTGGTTTTCAGAAGCAAATACTGATTTTTGGCCTTGCATACAGAAATTTCCCCAGTCTTTTAATGATATTATGCATCACTGATGATGAAAAGTAAAAGATCTTTGCTATATTATGTTGAGAAACGTTCTTCTTGAATTGTTGCTCTATTTGATGGTGCAGTCTTTCAGAGTGGTGAACCCCACATCATCCTTACTTCTGAAAGACTCCACCTCTCCGAGATGCTCTTTACACCCAATCATGCCGCTGACCCGTTGCCAGATAACCACCAGGTGTTTTCTTAAGCATGACACAAGTTTAACAGCCTTTTGTCGCCCCTGTCAGAACTTTGTTCATCTACAGCATTTAATATATTATCTTTGTACTGTTTATAATTAGATGTATTGGTTATTTGCACTTCATTGCATTTTGTTTTTATTTACATTTTGCACAGTGTACCACCTTTTTTTGGAAATGAGGTTGTAGAACGAAAAAAAGGCCAATAACCGAACAACAAGCCTGTTTAAGACATGCAGACACACTGGAGAACTTCCAGAACTCCAGCCTCTGGATGCAGTTCATGATGCTCTTGTTAATGAGCGGATGAGCTGAACCAGGGGTGTTTAATAAGACAGTGTGCTGAAGTCTGCAGACACATGTGGTTTAAGGGGTTTAAAGCCGTACGAACTGTTCATATGGGTGGTCCTAGCTGTCATGAGTTCAGTCTGTTCGGTCACCCTGTTTAAAAGAGCCCACTGAGGATCCAGGCTGTTTAATATTAACACACGTTCTGCTCTCGGGAGGAACTCTGGAGGTTACCTGAGAGCAGGTTGTCTTCCAGGTGTTTCCATGGCGACGTGGGGTTGTCAGGATCTAGGGTCAGCACGAGGTCATTGTCAAGCTGTTTGGAGAGCGTGAGAAAGAATAAGCAAGAGAGTGAGAGAGACAGAAAGAGAGGGGGGGGGGGGGGCAAGAGAGCCAGAATGGAGAGAGAAAGAAGAAAGAAAGAAGAGAGTGAGAGAGGAAAAAATAACAACAAGTGAATAGATATAGAAAAAGAAAGCAATAGAGGGAAAAACAGAACAGAGAAAGAAAAAACAAAAAAGAAACAGCATAAAGAAAGAGAAAGAGTTAAGAGAGAGGAGAGAGGAAAGAGTAAAAAAAAGGAGAGAAGAGAGAAACAGTAAAGAAGAGAGAGAGAGAGACAGAGAGAGAGCGAGAGAGCGAGAGACAGAGAGAGAGAGAGAGAGAGACAGAGAGAGAGAGAGAGACAGAGAGAGAGAGAGAGACAGAGAGAGAGAGAGAGAGAGACAGAGAGAGAGAGAGAGAGAGAGACAGAGAGAGAGAGAGAGAGAGAGAGACAGAGAGAGAGAGAGACAGAGAGAGACAAAGAGAGAGAGAGACAGACAGAGAGACAGAGAGAGAGACAGAGAGAGAGAGAGAGAGAGAGAGAGAGAGAGAGAGAGAGACAGAGAGAGAGAGAGAGAGGGGTCATTATTCAGATTATTCAGTGAACAGGTCAATAAGACTGTTATTTCTGCTCGTATCAGACCGAGTTTCCTTCCTGAGCCGCGCCTCACAAACAAACTCGTTATCAGACCTTATTTAGACTGGCCAGCAGAGTCTGAGTGACTCGCGCCTGACGACTTCGCCCTACAGGCCGCAGCTCTAACGCTCACAGTCTGAGAGTCTGACCAGTGCAGAACATCTGGTCCAATTAGTTTACAGTGACAGGGACAATTCACACTAACACACGTCCTGCAAAGAGCCAGCGCAAGCCCTAAAACTGCTCTAGAGCCGGCGCAAGCCCTAAAACTGCTCTAGAGCCGGCGCATGCCCTAAAACTGCTCTAGAGCCGGCGCATGCCCTAAAACTGCTCTAGAGCCGGCGCAAGCCCTAAAACTGCTCTAGAGCCGGCGCATGCCCTAAAACTGCTCTAGAGCCGGCGCATGCCCTAAAACTGCTCTAGAGCCGGCGCATGCCCTAAAACTGCTCTAGAGCCGGCGCATGCCCTAAAACTGCTCTAGAGCCGGCGCAAGCCCTAAAACTGCTCTAGAGCCGGCGCAAGCCCTAAAACTGCTCTAGAGCCGGCGCAAGCCCTAAAACTGCTCTAGAGCCGGCGCAAGCCCTAAAACTGCTCTAGAGCCGGCGCATGCCCTAAAACTGCTCTAGAGCCGGCGCAAGCCCTAAAACTGCTCTAGAGCCGGCGCAAGCCCTAAAACTGCTCTAGAGCCGGCGCAAGCCCTAAAACTGCTCTAGAGCCGGCGCATGCCCTAAAACTGCTCTAGAGCCGGCGCAAGCCCTAAAACTGCTCTAGAGCCGGCGCAAGCCCTAAAACTGCTCTAGAGCTGGCGCAAGCCCTAAAACTGCTCTAGAGCCGGCGCAAGCCCTAAAACTGCTCTAGAGCCGGCGCAAGCACTAAAACTGCTCTAGTGATAAACAATTAACTACTTCAACTACTCTAATCTCTGCACTGTAACGTCTCTAGAGCTTACCGAACCACTGGAACTGCAGTAATCCTGGCGGTACGTGCTTTCAGGTGTGACTATTCTCTGCAGTATGAACACAGGTCAGCATTATGTAATACGTTTACTGCAGGTAAGCTTGGCCCCCCCTCCCCAACTCGACCCCAACAGCGGATAAAGAACCTTCGTAACACGACCTGCTCTACGATGCACAAGCTCTCAGATATGATCAGTGAATCCACGGCCTGAGGCGCTGGTGCGATGTACGTGATGTGGTTGTGTGTGTGTGTCTACACACCGATGTGTCATATTTCAGCCCTCTGCTGAAATCCCCCTCTTCACCATCCTCCATACTCTCACACTGATACAGACAGGCATCTGAGAGAGAGAGAGAGAGAGAGAGAGAGAGAGAGAGAGAGAGAGAGAGAGAGAGAGGTTATTACATCATTGTCTTTACTAGGGAAAGTTAACATGGGCTGAAAGTTAAACGTTGCCCCATTAAGCACCTGCCCTCAAACCAAACACACACACAGCACATCACAGGGGCAGCATGGACTCTGAGCTGTGACCAGGGGGTCACTCTTCACCAGTTTCCCCATCAACAAACACAGACACTCACCTCGGAGAACCTTTAGAGGAACCATATCTCGGAAAACTGAATTTTCCTTTGCTGTAGTGTGTAAACACTGTAAAAACAGCTTGTTTGAATTCACTGGTTCGGTGACGTCACTGAAATCAACACATGCACATTTATCGGCCCACTCACTGGGAGTGTGTTCATGGGCGTTTTCACACTCGGACCGCTGAGTCGTGGTTCTCCGTCCGTGTGTGAACACGACAAACGAGCCCAGACCCTCTAAACGGCCTCAAAGAGAGCCGAACTGAGAGCTCTTCTCGAGGTGGTCTCAGTCCGGTTTGTTTGTGGTTTGAATGATTTGTGCACTGTGAAAACAGCCCCAGTTCGCGGTTCACGGTTCGCTCGATGGTGAAGACCTCGTGGCTCACTGTACACACAGTCAAAGTCTCCAGCACATCAGCAGGTAAAACAGAATGAGTGGTATGAAAGGGGTCTGAGCTCTAATAGACTGTGGTCTGAACAAGAAGTGGTCAGTCCTGAAAAGGACCAGAGAGAAAACTCCTCTTTACACTTCACTTACATTGTGAACACAGACAGACAGACACACACACAGACAGAGCTTTACCGACCAAAAGGGAAATCATGCAAAATAAACGGGGTGTAAAATATCTCAGCTACATACAAACCGGACAAAATAAATGCACAAAAGAAATAACGAAGGACTCTAATCTCAAATCAGCAAGAGGTGCGAGAGCAATGGGTCAGCAAATTCAAAGGTTCTTTTCATGCTGTTGTTATTATTATGGTGGGCGTAATTCACGGTACTAATCAAGCAGGACTTGCTGTTTTTGTAGTGAACCCGGCAGATGCAGTTGGTTCGTCCTGCCAGCTACGCGCCAGTCTAATCCTTTTCCCCTCAATATTTAGACACGCTGCTGCGGAAAACTAAAGCTCAGCTAAATGAGGCAAAGCTACGCTCAGGGTCGTGTACTCGGCCTTCCTGTCAGAGAAACATGAGAGCAGAAGACGCCAGCAAGACGGAAACAGAGAATTCAGAGTGCGCAGATTTCAGTCCTCCAGATAACGGGAGGATGTCTGGTGCTGCGATTCTGCAGCCACTGAGCTGAAAGTGATCATTTGGTAAAGATAAATAAGTTTGGCGACTCAGGTTGGCTTGTTTTAGGCGACGCATACACAGCAGGGAAAAGTGGCCCAGGTCTGATTTTCTCACCAAATCCCATTTATTTTGTTTGCCTGTTCACACTTTCACATCTTTTAAATGTGACCTGTACGCCACATCAGTCTGAACAGATCAGCTCCTAAACCGACCCGCATGAAATCACAGCATTAAAACTAGAGACGCTGAACGACTCCAAACACATTAAAGCAAGAGTGATGATTCAGGCCTGCAGGTAGCACCATGCTAATTGGTGGGTATAAGCTTTCAGTACCTGTTCGCTACATTAGCCCTACAAATGCAAACGAGCAAACTTTAGACACCAAACCTTGTCTTGGCTGACCAGACTGTATTTTGACGTAACACCGGATTCATTTGCTGAACAATCTCTTTAAGCAGCTTTGGGGAAACAGATCTCTCAGAATGATGCCCCAGAATCACATCAGGAGCTTCAAGACGAATGAAATAGGGGTCTGATTAAAATCTGAAGACTAGCAGCAACCACAATTTGTCGCTGTTTTTCATCCCAAGATGCAGGTAACCTTCATCCTCAGACACAAGGCATCTTTAGTTGCTGGATGTCATCATCCCTAGATGGTGGTCATCTTCTTTGCCAGACAGCTACCATCAACATCATCATCAAAGGAGTTCTTCACCAGCAGACAGCAGGTATCTTCACCACCAGACAGACAGGTGCCCTCGACCACCGGACGGACAGGTGCCCTCGACCACCGGACGGACAGGTGCCCTCGACCACCGGACGGACAGGTGCCCTCACCACCAGATGGCAAGTACCTTCACCACTAGGCGGCAGGTACCTTCATTATTGAGAAACTGTTTATGACTAGATACCAGGTAATTTTATCTTCAGACATTGGTTGTCACCTTCAGAAGGTGGATATCTTCATCACCAGATCCTGAGCCAAGCCCGAGGTCGGCAACGCAAATATTAAGAAGAGACATTTTATCCTTTCAATAAAAAAAAAAAAATACATGAATAAAAAAATAATAATAATAAAAAAATCAAGGCACTTTGGGAGCCACAGCATTTTATGCCGATCTTGGGTGTAAATACGTATGTGCTGATGTACTAACACAGGCTAAAAAGTATAACATAAACAAAAGCGCAGACTTGTTTTGATCTACTTTAAGCTTCAGCCCAGCTAAACCGCTTTTCTCCACCAGGACAAGTAAAATCGTTTCCTGTATAATGTCTCTCGTTGTTCGACTTGTTACGAGGCATAAGCCAGCTTCTTGTTCGAGTTTTCCCGTCCCACCATAAACGGTGCCTCCAGGCACCAGAAGGTAACTGCTACACCATTTAACTGAATCAGGCAGCTGGCGAATGAGGAGCTGACTTTCATCTTCACAACGTTTTAGTGTTTGTCAGCTTCTCACTGCAGATTAAACGTATCAGGAAACCAGCTGGAGCGAAGAGAAATGCAAATAAGTCCATTCGTCTCCAAACCACTGATGCTCATCTTAAAGCTTTCTCGTTGGCTCCTAGCTGGGCGAGACAGTTTTCCGTGTTGCTATGGTGACCAGCAGTCTACACACCAGTCTTGAGGGTTAAAAGTTGAATTAAGAGACATATGCTTCATTCACCACAGACCATTTACTGTTAAACTGTGCTGAGGGATCAGCAGGGCTTCACTTTACTGTAGAGGAGGATTATTTTGGGTTTTACCTGCTGATCTAATTCAGCGAAATGGGGCAGTAAAAGAGCCGCATGTGGCCGAGGCCTGAGCTCGGCCATTTTCACTTCCTGCTTGTTTCAGAGCGCATTGCCTTCAGTCTTATCAGTCGGTGAAACGCTGCTCAGAGGGTTCAGGTTGGCTGGGCAGTGAAGACCCCTCCACTTCTGGCCCTGAGAAACTCCACAGTTGCATTAGCAGTATGTTTGGGGTCACCGTCCTGCTGCAGGGTGAATCACCGTCCACCGAGCTTTCCAGCACTGAAAACTAGTTGAAAAGCTTTCGTTCTGTTTCAAATTCAAGACAACTGAGCCAGCTCCACCGGTATCTGTGCATGCACCACCACTGGGTTTATTTATTGTTTTTATTTTACCTCCATCACTTCATTAAATCTCTCTTTTGTCCACAGCGCTGTGTCCATAAATACACAAGCACATCAGTGCGTTTTGTAGTGAGCCGCGAACTGCCACTTCCGTTGCTGAGGCTTACCAAACAACTGCGCATTCGGCCAAACCCGCATGCTGGTGTTACTTCTTGTCAAGTTTCTCTATGGCAGCTCTTTCACATGAAGTAGTGTTGCAACAACAAGGCCCAAAACACGACTCGGCAGCAACGGACCAACAGGCCTGCGTGTGGGACCCCGGACGTTTTAAAACTGTTATGCGACTCACTCGGTGCCGATACTACGCAGATTCCAAGATTTGATTTAAAAGAAGCAAAAATAAGTGAACACATCCTCCAAACTTCCACACATTTCACTGCACAACCACCGACAGAACATCTGGCCTGTTTTATGCAGCATCTCCTTCATAAAATATTCACAGCGCAAAAGACAAAACTTCCTGGAGAGTAAATGAGTTTACCGTGAAATACAAACGTTAAACACTGCAGGGCTGCTTCCCTACATTCAGTGCCGTTTCCGCCCAACCCACCACGTTATGTTCTCCCGTGTGTGTACACGGTTATTCCGAAACAGTCGGGCTACACGAGAGCACAGAGAACAGAGCCAAGCAATACGACCATATTCATCATGACCGTGATGAGGGATGTGACGACACGCCACAGTATGCTTTCCTGAGTACACTGCGGATACGGTCAGTACTCACAAACGCTGAACAGCTGCACGTTTCCCGACAAGGAGCATCGCTAGTCCTGTTTAGCTGGACCCAGCTCAGTACACTACGTGAAGCGCTGAACACATCACTGCACTCACAGTTTTTGACTGTTTTTTAAACATGGCACTTATTTGTCAGAAGAAAAAAAAAAGTATGGCGGCAGATCATGAATCAGGAACGCGTTTTAAAGCATCGTGGCCGTATCGCCAACGCCTGTTGAGTCTAAGCAGCACTTGTTATCAAAGAAGCTGAAAATAAACTTACTCTACCGCTGAAGAGCTGATTCTTTAATCTGGGTCTTCGTTAATCAGGTTCTGACTGGCACAGTAAACCGAGTCATTTCGATAGATTATTCAAGTGCCTGTTCATTACAACATATGAGAGTGCTTGACCCCTGAGCCCTTTGTCCCACCACTCGGCCCCCAAGGGATCACGGGTGTGTCCTGGGGGGCCGACGGGTGGGAAATGGGTCAAAATAGACAATACAGACAGATGCAGGCTGCAGCGACCACTGAAGATCTGTTACTCTCGGGGCTTTAAAGGCTGGAGTGTAGGAGCGAAATGTGGTCCCGGACCACCAGGTGTTTATCAATCAAAGACGGGTCGTTCGCGTCCGGACAAACACTCAAGCCAGGCATCCATAGAGTGCCTGCAGCGACTGATCATCCTGCGGTTTATTATTAGGGACGCACTCTTTTTCATGCACCTACTCGCTCATGACGGGTATAGAATACAGTACCCGGGGCAGATCTACCTGTTCATATTTATGAGGTTATGGCTGCAACGAAATGAATAAAACGATTCATAAACCTTGTAGAGTAAAATTCATCATCAAACATTAATCAGATCTACACGTCGGCCTGATTTCCAACTTTCCTTCAAGTATCGGCCAATATGGATATGCTAATATCGTGATCCCAATGGATTAATCGTCCTACCGTTCATCATCTTATCGTCTTATCTATCATCCTACGATTAACCGCCCTGCGGTTTGCTATCCTACAGGTTACGATCAACCAACAATTTGTCGTCCTCCTACAGTTCACCGTCCTACAATCCACCATCTGGCAGTTTATCTTTCTACAGTTTATCCTACAATAATTAATTGTCCATTCCGCGATTAATCGTCCTCCTGTTTACCGATCTACAGTTTATCATCTCATAGTTTTACATCCTGCTGTTTATCTGAAGTTTATTGTCCTACAGTTTCCCATCGTGCCGTTCATCATCCGGCGGTTTTATTGTTCTACAATTAATCGTTTTGCAAATTATCGTCCTACAAGTTATCAACACGCTGTTCACTACAACAGGCTGCTGCCTGTCCTCTTACAATTAATCACCAGTATGTTTTACAGCCCCATCATTTCTCATCTCGCAGTTCATCGTCCTTTTCTACGATTAATCGTCCTCTGATTTATCACGCTTCAGTTTACTGTGCGACAATCACCGATCGTCCTGCAGTTTATCCACCTACAGATCAAATCTATGATCTGTCTATGGTCACCTTACTATTCACCACCTTGCCTTCTTACAGTAATACTGGCTGTCGTCTCAATTAATCGTCACTGTAGGTCTTATAATTCCTCATCTGGCAGTTTATCTTCCTACGGTTTCTCCTTCGATTAATCGACCGCGCTGCGATTAGTCGCCCCACACCACGATTAATCGTCCCGCAGCTTGTCTGATCTGTTATTCATCACCGCGCTGTTTATAATAACGCTGCCTACGGTCTGATAATTAATCACCACTCTGGTTTATCATCGTCCTATAACTGATCATCATCCAGCTCATCGTCCCACAGTTTAAACTCCTAAAATGAACCATCCACTTCGCGATTAATCGCTCTACACGCTTAAAAAGACGGCTCTTCAGGGGTTCTTCAGTAAAGGGGACGGTTCTATTTAGAAGGCTGGTAGGTTCTTTGCGTGGTATCCTGCAGGTTTTACAATGGGGCCACATGCTCTCCTATACTTCTACAAGGGTGAAAGAAAAGGGTTCTTTATAGAACAACGAACTCAAAGAACCCTTTGTATGATTGAAGGGTTCCTTGCAAGGTTCCATATAGCACCAAAAGGCTCTTCTACTGCGAAGACGTAAAGCTTGCGACCACAGAAGAACCCCTTTCTATATGGAACCATCTACAGCACGTTCTGCATCCATCTGAGGAACCATAACATGGTGCACAGAACCACTTAATCGCGCAGGGAGCTCCCTGGGCGTCCGTGGTTCCAAACAGAACCATGGGCTTTAGTGGAGAACCGTGTTATTTCAGAGTGCCCGGTTCTAAGTGCGGCTCTCGGCTGGTGTTTAAACGAGAAGCAGGTCAACTTTCCCTGGATCCCCTGAAGCTACGCAGCTGACCGAGGCGGAGCGCCGAGCCCCGCGGGCTGCGGCGGCACTGCGCGGCGGCTACTCACCCCAGTCCTCGCTCGTCAGGAGGTTATCGGCGAAGAACCGACTGTCCAGGTCGGACAGCAGGTCGGCGGTCATCTCCGCGGAGAGCCGGTGTAGCTGTTCCGCCACAGAGCCTCAGGAAACGGGTTCACTCGCTGAGCTGCTCCGCCGGCCGGGTCAGTAAACACACATCAGCCGGAGACCTGCTGAAGAGCTCGGAGCCCCCCGGAGCCTAAACAACGCGTAAATCCATACGACCGAGGGCGGAAAACGGTCGAATCGCGCCGCTGACCTGCTTTATCTACCCCGGCTCATCATCCCCCCCTTCGCCGCAGTCACACACAAGGAAACCGCTTCCCTAAAACGCTGAAAAACAGAAAGGAAAACAAGGGCCCGCCCTTCCTCCAAGACAGCATCCAATCAGAGCCGAAGATATTTGATTGACAGCTGCCACGACAAATCAAATGGCTAGTCGGGGGCAGTATTGGACCCAGAGCAGGACAACGGCTATGTGTAACGGCGAGTGGGCGGGACTTGAGGGCGTTACGGGCTCTATTGTTAAATGAGAACGCAGTATTGTGAGCTACAGCGATATAAACCAATCATCGGCAAGCATTTTGCGACTGACATTAACATGGGCCAATCAGAACACCGTTCAGCCTAAGGCTAAAATACCGACAAACACGGCCGTGGAGCGCGTTTTTGGTGTAAATGGCGTGTGTCCGGGCCTCTTTAAGGCGTATCGGCTCCCTGTGAGTCGCTCTGTTTGGGCCACCGGGCTCTGAAAGTCGAATTTGGGCCAGAGGGGTTCTGGAAACACGGCAATTACATAACAACGGTCGCTCCGCGGCGCTTCCGGTGCTGCGCGATTCTGAACCCCCCCCGCACAACCCGTACCCCAAGGACCCCTTGGGGACGTGTCGCGTCCGCCTGATTTAAAATCGCGCGATAAAGCGGCGCCTGTTGCGTCGATTCTCATCTAAAAACGCTTTAGTTACACTATATGAGTCCCAAATTCACTTCCAACTCCATCAAATTAGCTTCGACTTTTCAGAACTGCTCTAATATAGGATAACTTCACCAAAGTGGCAAATAAATCTACAAGTTTGTGCATAAAAAACGTCACCTGCGCTTTTTTGAGGGGTGGTTTTGATGCGTTCCGTCATAGTCCGCTGCTGTGTGTGTGTGTTGTATTGAAATGCTGATTCTAGGCTGTAAAACTACGACACGAGGGAAATAACAGAAATGATGACGCCATGAAGCTGAGGGGTGCAAGAATTGGACGGAGACAAATGCGGACGGTGCACCAGCTGGCCTGCACGTTTTAGCACATGTGCGCCCACGTGACCCGTAGGTGTGTCTCCGTACAGCGTGCAGCGCACGTTAATGTCCGTTATAACGGCTTTTCTCTGCGAAAACACCTTCATACCGCGCTTATAACACGGCTATTACAACATCGAGCAGCGTTTAAACGAACTTAACGAATAAACGAATGAATAAATATAACTATAATATAACACGTGCGCCTACTGTATGCGTGGTGCTGAGGCGCCACCTAGTGGCCGCTCCGCAGAAGTGCCGTTTCTTTCCACCTGCTTTATGTCTGTAGGTGCAGTTATTGTGTAAAAGCCCCGGAGACGTTTTTCAGACGTTTCTAAGCTTTAAAAGGTGGAGGGCTGGTGCAGGTTTGCTGTGTAACAGCAGCACAATGGAGCAAAACCCTCGCTCACCCGTCTGGGCCCCGTTCCGTAACAGCCCCTTAGTGTTAAGATCATATTGAAGGGGAATTTTTCCAAATTTTCCTCCGTTAAGTGAGTGTGTTGAGGTGTAAATGGAGAGATTCAGAGCGGGTCGGTGTGAAATGGTTCAGATGTCTTTACAGTGATGGTGAGTGGGGCAGTCGTGGGAACCTGCCCCGTGACCGGAAGGTCGCCGGTTCGACTGAGGTGTCCTTGAGCAAGACACCCAACTCCCCAACTGCTCCCCAGGTTAGGGCTGCCCACCGCTCACTGCCCTAGTGTGTATGTGGTGGTTCACTTCACGGATGGGTTAAATGTGGAGGTGAAATTTACCCGTTTGTGGGACTAACAAGGGTCACTTAAACTTAGGAACCAGGCGTCGCCATGACTACAACACAGATATAGACATTTTATTCACCACCCAGAACCACCAGAGAACCTACACGAGTCTCCTGAGACTCTTCTGGACTGTTGATGATGGAAAATCTGAAATAATAGTATAATAATCAGTTTTCTTTGGGGACTATTTTGCCTCACAGCGCCCTGCATGTACCCCTCCATTAAAAAACATAGGGTTTAGACCACCTGCTGTAAAACAATGTGCCAGGCAGTGAATTCATAACATTTCATGTAGTGACGTTCTGTGAAGGAGCTTTCAGAGGTGGACGTCTGGTTCCTATCACCACCACAGTGAATTACTCTGTTTACATCTTAAGTAATTTATTGTGGAAAAGTTCTGGATATTAGGTGGAGCTCCCCTGTGACTTGTAGAGAGAGCGGTCGTCGTGATGCTCGCTCTGCTATTTAAGAAGCGTCTCTGCGCTGAGGTGCTTTCAGGAAATCCTGGCTGGTCTGTACAGAGTCTTTAAGGTGTGGTCGATATCAGCTTCTCCGCGAAGCCACAGACGATATGAGGCCGTGTGGCGCTGTGGACGCTGTAACTCGCTGACCTCGGCAGAGCCGCTGTAAACAGAGCTCCACCGGTCATCACTGCTGCCCATGCCTGGAGACTATGAAGATCCTCCTCCTCCTCCTCCTCCTCCTCCTCGTACCTGACACTAATAGTCGTGAGTACTTCTCTGTTCCCTCAAAGCTTTCACTGACCTGTATGCACCGTCCTGTGCAAAAATCTGTGCACCCCAGTCGAGTGTGAATAAGTGAACGCGTCCTCTACAGAGACACACTACTGCACATTTTAACACAGTCACTGATTATTCACTGGGTTTGACGGTATTGGGGGAAGAAAACAAGCATAAAATGCAGCCTGTGCAGAAGTTATGGCACCTTTGTTCCAGTGCATTAAACTCAGCAAATAAACAGAAGTTGCGTGGTGACCAGCAGACGCAGACGATCAGACTAGGAAATGTCATATTTCAGTCTGTTCACTGCAGAGGACGAGTCACCTTCATTTTTACTTATGTTAAACACTATACGGTGGTGGTGGTGGTGGTGGCGGAGGTGTGTGTGGGGGGTGGGGTTCTGCACTAAGGGCTGTTGTGTATCTGTTATTTATTTATTTTTATTGGACAGAAATGAAATATGAAAGCGTCAAAAACGGCAGCATAGTGACTCTGAAGTGTGGTGAGATGAGCAAAGGCCCAGTGATCTGGAGCAGAGACAGAGCCGGAAGAAGAGAGGATATTCTCACAATAGAGGATGGAGGGAGGACAATCAAGCACATCAATGATACCCTTAAATTTTACCACACAAGCATCAGCCGCTCTCTGATGATCACACGTGTCTCATCCTCCGACGCTGGGTTGTACTACTGTAACAGCACTGCAGTGGTGTGTCTCACAGTGACATCAGGTGAGGAACAAACCCTACCTGTTCTCCTCACTTCTACAGGCCCTGTTTTAAAGCCCAGTGTTATCAGTTATTATACTGTAGTTTTTTTTAACTCCACTGAACATGGAGATGAAATATTTTGTGTGTAAACATGTGCTACGGCTCTGAACGCTCAACAATCCTGATTACAATCGGGATTACGATCGGGATCGTTCAGCATCCAGAGCCGTACCCTACGTTCACGCACGACGCCCCCGATCGGGATCGTTCAGCATCCAGAGCCGTACCCTACGTTCACGCACGACGCCCCCGATCGGGATCGTTCAGCATCCAGAGCCGTACCCTACGTTCACGCACGTCGTTCCCGATCGGGATCGTTCAGCATCCAGAGCCGTACCCTACGTTCACGCACGTCGCCCCCGATCAGGATTATTTAGCGTTCAGGTAAATAGCGACAGCGATACTGAACGCTAAATAATCCTGATCAGGTGTGATGTGTACCTCAGGTGTACCTTTACTGTGTGATACTGTGAGGAAAAGTTTAGGAAACATGTTTGTGTTTTTGTGTTTTGTATTTTTTTAACTGATGGCAGTAAATGTTGTGTCATGGCCGCTGCCTCTTTACCTGCAGGTCCAGCCATGAGAAATCAGGATAAATGTGATACCAGGTTAGAAGACAACACAACAGAACTGAAAACAAGTGGTGAGAACAAGGAAATACTTTCAGTCCATTCAGAATATGTTTTCACACAGCCTCCGTCATCCTCCGGACTTCACTGAATCTGAGGCTGTCGGATCATTTATGCTTGATATAATTGAAAGTTGCATACAAACTACTTTAACATGCACACAAGAATCTGAGTGCAGTCTTAGTTAGGCTAAGTTAATCTAAAATATGGAAACAAAAATGAAACAGATATGAACACAACTATTAAACTAATATTATTATTATTATTATTATTATTAATATGGCAATTAATTGTCGGGTAAAACATCATGACTAACATTTGAACTAGCAGTCATAGTTAGACCAATGTCCAGTTCAACTACTGGTGAGGATTATTTGTAATATTTGATGTAATTTACATTTACATTTACATTTACGGCATTTGGCTGACGCTCTTATCCAGAACGACTTACAATTTGATTGTTTTACACAGGTGGGCGAAGGCGGTGTTAGGAGTCTTGCCCAAGGACTCTTATTGGTATAGTGTAGGGTGTTTACTCTCTGCTAGAGAAGTCTAGAGAGGCCCTGAGTTGCTATAAGTTTATCTTGAGATAATGAGTTAACTTGTCTGTTAAAACATTCATGAAGAAGCAGTGTTTGTTATCTCAACATAAGATAAGTAACTTGTAGTCTCAAGATAACAATCCAGAAAATTATAACTACCTTTCAGCCTCTCTGGACTTTTGCACTCCGTCAGGCCTGCACATGATTAGAATTGCTGTTGTTTATAGGAATTACAAGATTTATTGAATTTATTAAATGATTTTAAATGTCAGGTTAGGTTCTGCTGAACTCTAATGTTCACTGTGAAAGTCAGTACTCACTGTTTCAGGGCTCTGGACAGCGCTCCTAGTCGTGGGAGGTGTGGTTCTGCTGCTGGCACTGGCTTCTCTTTCTACAAGAAAGGGGTTCTCAAAGAGGAAAGGTGAGGAGTGTCTGTGCTTTAGCTTCAGATTACTGACCACTGCTGCCTGTATGAAGTGCCGTATTACCTCTGCCTCTTTCCATGTTCTAACAGAGGACTGTGAGATGCCGTATGACGACGTCTACACTACCATTGAATACGCCACCTTTAATAAAGCGTAAAAAGGTAGATACGTCGCAAAACTCAGTTCATTTATACAATTATTTATGCAGTTCTATAGCCCATCATTTAAGGACGATGTGGCTGAACATTTAAAACAGGATTTGAAGTTATAATTCATTTGGCATATAATCCACACCCAGTACCCAAAGAAATGACCCCTTTTCTTTAATTTTCATTTTTTAAGAGCATGGCTATTGAAGCACTTCAGTAATATGAATGTTGTTGTGTTTCTAGGTTTCAACAGGACATGACTGAAGTGCCCTTGAGCAGGGCACCTAACCCCCAACTGCTTCCGTGGATAGGGCTACCCACCGTTCCGGACAACTTGAGTGTACACTAGTGTAGATTTATGTGGGTGTGTCACTGCACAGCTGTGTTAAATGCGGAGCTCCAATTCCTCTGGTCAATTCCAGTTGGTCAGTGGCTCTAAATTCTAAAGAAGGGTTCTGAGAGCATTTTCATACTTGTTACTAGAGGCCTGTGTTGTCAGCCGTTCTCCAGCAGAATATCAGAATCGTTTGCCGCGTTTCCGCCTGCAACCAGAATATTTAATCCTGCTCCCGCCCGCAGTTCCGTGAAGGCGAACGGCCTTCCAATATCTGACAGTCTATTCACAAACACAGTATACTCTGCTGAAATAACACTGCAGTCATGGTCATCAGGCTCACTGTGAGTAACTTCACCAAACGCCATTCATTCCCATTAAACACAGAGCAGGAATTAAACCACAGAGCAGTTATTTTTGGCATTTTGCTGGGCAGCTGTGACCGTCGGACTGAAGCTACCCTGTAAGCTATGAGACTGAGTGTTGTTCACAGGATCAGCTGCTTCGTACGTTTTTAGAATGATATTCATTTAAACTGCTTTACAGTTATCACTGTGTGTATATTTACAGTGGAGCAAAAAAGTATTTAGTCAGCCACTGATTGTGCAAGTTCTCCTACTTAGAAAGATGAGAGGTCTGTAATTACACTTCAACTATGAGAGACAATGAGAAAAAAAAATCCAGGAAATCACATTGTAGTTTGTAATTTGTAAATTATGGTGGAAAATAAGTATTTGGTCAATAACAAAAGTTCAACTCAGTACTTTGTAACATAACCTTTATTGGCAATGACAGAGGTCAGACGTTTCCTGCAAGTCTTCACCAGGTTTGCACTGTAGCTGGTATTTTGGCCCATTCCTCCTGCACATCTCCTCTAGAGCAGTGATGTTTTGGGGCTGTCGCTGGGCAACACAGACCTTCAAATCCCTCCACAAATTTTCTATGGGGTTGAGGTCTGGAGACCAGCTAGGCCACTCCAGGACCTTGAAATGCTTGTTACGGAGCCACTCCTTCGTTGCCCGAGCGGTGTGTTTGGGATCATTGTCATGCTGGAAGACCCAGCCACGTTCCATCTTCTATGCTCTCACTGATGGAAGGAGGTTTTGGCTTAAAATCTCATGATACACGGCCCCGGTCATTCTTCCCTTAACACGGATCAGTCGTCCTGTCCCCTTTGCAGAAAAACAGCTCCAAAGCCTGATGTTTCCACCCCCATGCTTCACAGTAGGTATGGCGTTCTTGAGATGCAACTCAGCATTCTTCTTCCTCCAAACACGACGAGTTGAGTTTTTACCAAAAAGTTCTATTTTGATTTAATCTGACCACATGATATTCTCCCAGTCCTCTTCTGGATCATCCATATACTCTCTGGTAAACTCCAGACGGGCCTGGACGTGTCCTGGCTTAAGCAGGGGGACACGCCTGGCACTGCAGGATCTGAGTCCCTCTCGGCGTCATGTGTTACTGAGGGTAGCCTTTGTTACTTTGGTCCCAGCTCTCTGCAGGTCATTTATCAGGTCCCTCTCTTTTTTCTCATATTGTCTCTCATAGTTGAAGTGTAGCTATGAAAATTGCAGACCTCTCTCATTGTTCTAAGTAGGAGAACTTGCACAATCAGTGGCTAAATACTTTTTTGCCCCACTGTGTATATATATATGTGTGTGTGAGATTTAGTGATCGTTCTACTTTATTTAGGCTACTCATTCATTTGAAGGTTCTCTCTTCATGTGTTCTTCGTCCTGTCCTGCTGATTACCCACCTGCAACACTGAAAATCAGTGATCAGGAATTAGTGCCTGTTGGTCCAGTGAGAATCCGCTACAGTGCAGACTTCTACTAGTTACCATTACAATGTCCTTTTAATACAGTATCATCTTTTGTGGTTGTTATAGCCTCCACAGCAATTTGGTTTCTGTCGCCTGCCCTAATAAACTAACCGGCTAGGTACATCTTATTATTACCTTTAATAGGAATAACAGCTTCAGCTGTAACTTTAACAAAGGCTAATACTGGGTGAAGTTGGTTTCTTCCTTCTTTATTATCGAACATAACCAGTAATTCCCTCTGGACCTTGTCAGACTTTTGATGTCTACTGCTGCTTGTCTTTGCAAATGTTTGTACACATCATTTACATTTAAACACATCTGTTTTCTTCAATCCAGCATCCATCTCTGGAACACTTATTAATAAAAAACGAATGGGCTTCAGTCATAAGTGTCATTATCCGTTTGTGATGGTCTGTATTTAGTTATATTAACTCCTTAAACTGCAGGTTTAGTATTCAGTTACTTGTCCTGTCGCACCAGAGACATCAGGCAGAGCCACATATTACAGCTTAAACATACAGAAACCTTTGTATGTTGTAGTTTACAGTGATTGTTTCATTAAAAGATGTGAAATTAAAACTTACCTCTGTATATCACTTCTAAAGTTTGCTTGTTCATTACTGTTCATGCTGTATATACAACAAAGTGAAACGCTGTTATGAAATATAGCCCGATCATTCTATTAGCTAATCAGCCAGTCAATTATTGGTAGGTATGCTAAGTTTTTCACCTACCTGGTCAGCGTATACATTCATGTGTTGTCAATTTGATCACTTGTAACTTGAAATCTGAACATCGGTCTAAAAAGTCAGATATAAGGAACAAATCTCTCACTTCCTGCATTGTTCACAAAAGTACATGGTGACAGAACCAATATAACAAATAACAGAAGTTAACAAACCAGAAACCAAGAACTGAATAATCACAAACCACACAAGAAGAACTAAAGGCGTTGAAATGAGAAACACTAGAAAACTAAAGAAGGAATCCACAACCCCGCTTCTAGAAATGTTGGGGTGCTCTGCAAAATGCAAATAAAAACAGAACACAGCAACGTGCAAATCATTTAAACCCTGTATTTAATTGGAAATGGTACAAAGACAACATATCAAATGTCAAAATTGAGAAATACTATTATTTTTTGAAAAATATTTGCCCATTTTTAATTTGATGCCAACACGTTTCAAAAAAGTTGGGACGGGGGCAAAAAAAGACTGATAAATTTGTCTAAAGCTAAAAAAACACCTGGTGATTAAATGGCAACACATGCCATTCAGAAGTAAAGATGTCTTTCATGCTGTGAAAGACTGCACCATCAAATAGTGCAACAATTCAAGAAGAAAGGATTTCATCATCTACGGTACATAATATCATTAAAAGATTCAGAGAATCTGGAGAGAAAGTGGCTGAAAAACAAAATTGGCTGTGATTTTCAGGCAGACATGATTCTGTAGTGAAAATCACTTCATGGGCTCAGAAACACTTCCAAAAACACTCTCTGTGAAAACAGGTCATCACTGCATCCACAAATGCAATTTAAAACTCTACTGTGCAAAGATACTCTCTATTAACAGGACCCAGAAACACTGCCACCTTCTCTGGGCCCAAGCTCTTTTAAAATGGACTGAGGGGAAGTGGAAAAGTGTGCGGTGGTCTGATTAATCAAAATTTGAGATTCTTTTTTAGAGAATCACTGTGTCCTCTGGGCTAAATATCATCCAACTTATCAGCACACAGTTCAAAAGCCAGCATCTGTAAAGGTATGGTAGCGCTTAAGTGCACATGGTGTGGGTGACGTCTACATCTGTGAAGGCACCATTAACGCTGAATGATATATACATGTTTCGTCAACATGTGCTGCCATCTAGATGACGTCTTTTTCAGGGAAGGCCTTGATTAGTTCAGAAAGACAATGTCACACCACATTCTGCATGTAGTACAACAGCATTGCTCTGCATTAAAAGAGTCCAGGCGCTAAACTGACCTGCCTGCTGTCCAGACTGGTCACCACTGAAAACATTTGGTGCATTATGAAATAAACAAATATGACAAAGGAGACCCTGAAATATCTGCTTAAAATACAAGAACAGGAAACCATTTCCCTTTCAACACTACAGCAGTGTCTCTTCAGTTCCCAAACACTTACAGGGTGTTGTTAAAAGATGAGGTGATGCAGCACAGAGGTAAACAACTTTTTTCTGTCAACAAAGGGATGGAGCAAGAAAAACAACAAACAAAAGAACATGACTAGAAGACAGGACTAAAATGAGGGATACATAACAGGTCCTGAGACTCACTATTCACTCTTCAAAATAAAGTTTTATAAATGATGCTCCTCCTTTCAATTAAATAAAGAATTTTTTGACGTACCCCCCAAAATAATTCGACGTACCACCCATGGGGGCATGCTCACCAGTTTGGGAACCACTGTATGACACCGTTACTCAATAACTACTATGAAACTACTATGTGGGCCACGAAGCCACACGTTAGTCGCTTTTTTACGGTTATCCTTTACATTGTGTGGAGATTTCATGATGAACGGACCAACAGAAACGATCCAAAATTACTTGTGCAAAAATGTTTGTTAAGTTTGTTAAGTTTTTTTTCTTTCTCCTGTAAAAATAACATTTTGGACATTTTGGGATGTTTTGTTTTGGCTGTGATGATGTCTGTATATGTTTCTGACTTCATCTCTGCATGGTCAGTTTCCCCTTTTTAGCTAAACAGAAGCAAAAATGATGAGTTTGTTTCTGCTTGAAAGCACCTCACAGGGTAATAGAGGGGTAAAGACATCTATCCATTTCCTGTTTTCTCTTCTAGGGGGTCATAAATAGCTTTCACAGGTCATTACATGCACACAGATACACTTGTAGGCAAAATTTCAGATGCCCCTGGCCAAGTGACATGTTTTTTTCAGCACACTGAAATTTGGCATGTTTACACTAATTATAGTGCTATATACATTACATTCTGTTCCGTATACACTACGTCTTTGCTGAGTTTAACATATTGAGAACACCAGTAATTAAACACTAATTCTGTACTGAAATGTGCAGAAGTGAGCAACTTATTTTCAGTTAGAAATCAACAAAACACTCCAGGGGGGCCCAGACTTCTGCATACCCCTGTACACAGCACACTGAGCAAACATCAAAAGACAGTGGCTGTGCCCTTCGTTCGACTAAAACACAAACATCGGTGTCTTTCTGTGAACCACATTCAGGCCAAAGAACCCGACAGTCCCATGAAAGGATATGACGTGTGAAAATGAGGCTAGGTGTGAAAGCGAGGGTGTGGTGGAGTGTGATGAGGTGCACACATGTCTTAATGAAGGTGAGGAGGACTTAAGTAAAATTTTTAAGTATCTGAGTTTTACTCGAGTGGTTCTGTCACTTAATACATTTTACTTTCACTCACATTTACATTTCTAATCACTACGTTTTCTAACCAGGTGGGCTACTCGTGGTTGTTGGTGCCAGACGGGCTGGTCTGAGTATTTCAGAAACTGCTGATCTGCTGGGATTTTCACACACAACCATCTCTAGGGTTCACAGAGAACGGTCCGAAAAAGAGGAAATATCCAGTGAGCGGTCAGTTGTGTGGCCGAAAATGCCTTGTTGATGTGAGAGGTCAGAGGAGAATGGGCAGACTGGTTCCAGATGATAGAAAGGCAGCAGGAACTCAAATAACCAACCAGAATCTCTGAGGAACGTTTCCAACACCTTGTTGAAAGTGTGGCACAAAGAATTAAGACAGTTCTGAAGGTAAAAGGGGGTCCAACCTTTTACTAGCAAGGTGTACCTAATAAAGTGGCTGGTTAGTGTGTGTGTATACACACACACACACATATTGCTGGTCTTCTGTATATAGCACTCATGACCAGCACTCTGTTTCCTGTGTCTTCTCCTTCTATGCTAACACCACTATATATAGTAAATATCTCATCTCTATGACAATGCTAACTTCTGCTAGCTGCCCCAAGGTTTATTAATAGTTTTAATAGTTAAGCATGAAGCTACAGTAATTTGAATATGATCTTTTTGTTTTAGACTCAATTTACCTGAAGCTTGTGACAGACATATTAGCATATAATTAACCTAGTAGCAGCTTTGCAGTGACTGGCTACATTTTTAGGAGAACTGATTCGAAGGACCCCAGAAACAGCAAGTCTTGTGGGAAGCTATCGGTCACTAGTGGTGAGCAGCTGCTGACAGTGGACAAACCACAAACCAGGGTATTGGGCACCTAAGGCTCATTGATGCACAAGGGCAATGACGGCTGTCACGCCTGGTCCAAACCAACAGAAGAACCACGGTGGCACAAATTTTGAATGATTCAGGGTTCAGGATCATTCAGGGTTCTGCGTAGCTGCAGACCGGACAAATTGCCCATGCTGACTCCTGTCCACTGCATGTGAGTAGGCGAACTGGAAGTTAACGCATTTACAAAAGAAAATCAACAAAGACTTTTGCATGTGCCTGTACAAAGAATTCATGTACTGACCTAAACGTTGTGAACCAGGAACGCCCCTTAATGGTAATGCTATTCCCTGATGGCAGTGACCTCCCTCAGCAGAAAGTGCCTGGCTTTTAAATTCAGATTAAGTGACCCTTATTAGTCCCACAAACGGGGAAATTCCACCTCCACATTTCACCCATCAGTGAAGTGAAGCACCACATACACACTAGTGAATACACACACACTAAGGGCAGTGAGCCCACTTGCCTGGAGCGGTGGGCAGCCCTATCCACAGTGCCTGGAGAGCAGTTGGGGGTTAGGTGTCTTGCTCAAGGACACCTCAGTCATGTACTCTTGGCTCTGGGGATCAAACCGGCGACCGTCCAGTCACAGGGCCAGTTCCCTAATTTCCAGCCCACGACTGCCCCTTAAAATTTCCCCATATCTCAACCCAATGGAGCATCTGTTGGATGTGCTGGACCCGGTGTGATCCAGCAAGTGGTCATCATGTTTTGGTGTACATGCTAAGGTACTGCATAGAAGTCTTAGGCACCTCAGAAGATCTTTCCTTGATGAATGCCAGCATTAACTGTAGTTGCCATCCAGGAACCGATTTATCTAAATGCTCATTTTATTATATTAAATCAGATTAAACTGGATGTGCTGTGAATCGAATAAAATAATCTGTATCCAAACCCGTGTTCTTCTAACGCCAATGTGAAATAAATGTATTCCCTCTGCTACATACTGTTTATAGTGCTGACATGCAGTCCGTCTTCTATGACACACACTCAACTGCTCCGCGAAAAGCAGAAGCAGTTCCTTCTTTAAACCACAGAAGAAAAAAATTCACACTTTAAACAGGCAGCAGTGGCGCTGAATAGACTTAATGTTAACAGCGGAAGTGCCACAAAAACAGCTTAGCTCATCAGATTCATGATATTGCAGGTAGAACCAGGAGAAAGCTGTCGCCTGTGGTGAGCCAGTCTGAAGATGAAAATGATGAAGATCCTCCTGTTCTCACTTTCTCTCCTCTTCTATGGGGACAGACCTGCTGCCGAAGGCCGTAAGTAAATCTCTCTTCTCTGACAGTTTCCACTGTGACTGTATTCCTCATCTGCAGCCAGAGAGATTAAGGTTTTAGGATTTAACCTTTAAACACACGGTAGAAGAGTAACTTGATGATCTTAATCTGTTGGTCTTCATTAGTAGTGGGACTTCAACGGCATTGCCACATTTATTCTGCTACAGAGAGAATGCCAACTAAGGAGGCCAAAAACTCAGTTATTGTGTTGTTTTAAACAAAGCTGCATCAATTGGAAAAGACTTTACTAAATAATTAAGATGCGTTTCCATGGTGATGTGAACTGCCACGTTATTGACCACACTTCCATGGTGCTAGTTACATGCACAATCATCTCTTACACTTGTGCATGCAAATTACGAACAAGTACAGACACAGGTAATATGTATACAATGTAATTATAATATGTATAATATATACTGTGTCCCAATATTTTGTCCATAATTATTGAATTCAGGTGTTCTATGCAGACTCATTGCCACAGGTGTATAAACTCACGCACCCAGCCTGGCTTTACAGACATTAGTGAACGGGTCGCTCTGAAGAGCTCACTGAATTCAAGTGTGGTGCTGTAAGAGGAGGCCACCACTGCAACAAGTCCCTCCTATATATTAGTGAGTGGCGTTATTTAAATGGAAGTGTTTAGAAACCACAGGAATTCAGCCACAAAGCGTCAGACCCTGCTAAGTTACAGAGAGGGTCACCAAGTTCTGAGGAGCGTAGAGCGTAAAAGTCACCAACGCTCTGCTGATCAATAACTGCAGAGATCAATCGTCCTATGAGGTAACTTCGGTACTAGCCCAGTAATGATATACACTCACTGGCCACTTTATTAGGTGCTAGTAAAAGGTTGGACCACCTTTTACCTTCAGAACTGCCTCAATTCTTCATGGCAGACTTTCAACAAGGTGTTGGAAATGTTCCTCAGAGATTCTGGTTGGTTATTTGAGTTCCTGTTGCCTTTCTATCATCTGGAACCAGTCTGCCCATTCTCCTCTGACCTCTCACATCAACAAGGCATTTTCATCCACACAACTGACCGCTCACTGGATATTTCCTTTTTTCGGACCGTTCTCTGTGAACCCTAGAGATGGTTGAGCGTGAAAATCCCAGCAGATCAGCAGTTTCTGAAATACTCAGACCAGCCCGTCTGGCACCAACAACCACGCCACGTTCAAAGTCCCTTAAATCCCCTTTCTTCCCCGTTCTGATGCTCGGTCTGCACTTCAGCAAGTTGCCTTGACCACCTCTACATGCCTAAATGCAGTGAGTTGTGGCCGTGTGATTGGCTGGTTAGCTATTTGTGTTAACAAGCAACTGAACTGAACCTAATATACACTACATATACCAAAAGAAATGGCTCACAATTACTTGGGAAACCGTCTGGTTCCACTGACTTACCCTAAAAGTAAAGCAGGCTTTTTGCTTCTTCCTGTAAAGGTACCATTTACGAAATACAGGGTTTCTTCTGATAACGTGTGTGTGTGTGTGTGTGTGTGTGTGTGTGTGTGTGTGTACTGTGTTTTTGTTTTATTAATCATCTCTCAAACAGCTGTTCTGACAGTAACAATCGGATTTGCTAACCATTTAATGAGATGCGTAAAAGCATGATTCAGAGTAGCCCGCCTGGTTAGAAAACGTAGTGATAAGAAATGTAATTGTGAGTGAAATGTGTTAAGTGACAGACCCACTCTAAAAAAGCACAGATACTTAAACACTTGTGCACCTCATCACACCTCATCACACTCCACCACACCCTTGCTTGCACTCCTAGCCTCATTTTCAGATGTCAGATTTTCATATCCTTTTATGGGCCTGTTGAGTTCTTTGACCTGAAAGTGGTTCACCTAAAAAAGTGGCCGCTCAGTGTATAACTGTACAATACAGATTGAGAAGTACATGCTGAGTTAATACATATACTTAATTTGTCTGATGATGCCAATGTTTTTAACAGTACTGTAAAGTTTTTTTTCCAGCTGAGTTTATATATATAATATTATTATATTATATAAATATGCAGATGGCTGAAAATCATTTGAAAAGGTCCAAATATTGACCCTTGGGGAACTCCATATTAAATAGTCTTCAGATTGAAGATGGAGATTGACCAAGAGACACACTGTTTTCTATCTGATAAGTTACTTCTGAACCAGTCTAATTGTGTCTTGTTTCTGTAATAGTAGTGTAATGGCTAACTGCATCAAATGCTTTGGATTAATCTATGAAGATTCTTATATTTATTTAATTATGTTTAAATGCCTTTGATTGTTTTTTTTTTCTTTAAAAAGCTGCATTAAAGTCATAGATGTGGAGTGCTTTTCTCTGAATCCATACTGATGTTGGTTGGTACAGCAGTTAGTATTTTTTAAGCAAGCCATTAGTTGGTTGGACAATTTTTAAAAAAAAACTTTAGAATGACCAGAAGAGGTAGAGATTTGCCTGTAATTGGAGAACATGCATGGATAATCTGATTTGTAAACTGGGATTACTTTAGCCCATTTCAGTTGGTCAGGAAATATACCTGAGGTTTAAGACTAGTTGATAATGTGAAATAAAGGCTCAGAGATGTATTGGAAGCATTTCTGTAGAAGCCCTGGTCTTAGCTCATTAAAATCTGCCAAACTGGGCTTGAGATTATTAACTATGTCACTCACTTCCTCTAATGTTGTGTGCACAGCGTGAGCCTCACCGTCTCTCTGGATTTCACTTTTTAGTAGTTTTTAGTCTTTAGATTTCCACTCTTTTCATCCCAAACTACAAAGCAAGCATCTTATATATCCAGCAGTTCTTGCTGAACCTTGTTATTCCCTGCCTAAACAAGTTTTTAGCAATCTGGAATTCCCTTGGGAAATATCAAGGGTGCTGTGGACTGTGTAGCCGGCTCCCCAAGCTGAGTGAACCTGAGATCAGGCACCGAGATCACAAACAAAGGCGGGGAAGGCTTAACCTGCACTGGACATTGATTCCAGGCATTTTCCTCGCTGATGTTCGGTCTTTGGCAAAAAAATAATGGATGAACTGCAACTCTGGACTAGAACACAGATGAATCAGAGAGTAACATCATTGTCACTGGGATTTCCCGAACAGAGCGCTGGAGCTGGCAGGATGCAGTGCGTTCAGAGCAGACAGAGTCTGTGCCTTTATGTAAACAAATCATGGTGTATGGACTCCACTGTAACTGAAGTCAGTGCTCTGCTAACTTAGAGTGTCTGATGATCAAGTCTCATACTTTCTATTTTCGGAGAGAGCACACAGCGGTTATTGTTACCGCAGACTGCATCCCTCCTGATGCTAATGCTAAGCTACCTATGGAAGAACCAAGTGCAGCAAACAACAAACTACACACCCAGATGGACTTTTTATTGCTGCAGGGGACTTCATTCACTCTAATTTGCAATCTGTGCTGCCAAAATACCATCAGAATATCTCTTGTCCTACCAGAGGAGACAAAACTTTAGATCACATCTACGCAAACATGGCAGACACATATAAGCTATACCCCCTCCCCCACCTGGGTCATTAAGATCTGCCTGATCAGGTCTCATCGATCTGGTGATGCTGAGGCTTACAGCTCAGCCAGGGCAGATTTGAAGAGGCGCATTAGGATAACCAAACATGCCTACAGACTATCTGTTGAAGAGCACTTCAACAACTCCGACACGTGCTGCATGTGGAAGGGCATCCAGTCTTTAATAGACTACATACTCTGGTTCTCTTATCTGAAAGCAACACTCCCACCATCACTGGATCCCCTCCAGTTTGCATACCGCTCAAACAGATCAACAGAGGATGCCATGTCCACAGGTCATTCCCACCAGGCTGGTCACAAGCTCAGTGATTGGGGATTAGCAACCCCCTATAATTGGGTCTTGGACTGCAGCACCACTGTGTCTGATCCACTCAGACCAGCACAACACACACTAACACAACACCACCACGTCAATGTTACTGCAGTGCTGAGAATGATCCACCACCCAAACAGTACCTGCTCTGTGAGGGTCCATGGGGGTCCTGACCACTGAAGAACAGGGTAACAGAGTATCAGAGAAACAGATGGACTACAGTCTGTAACTGTAGAACTACAGAGTGCAGCTATACAGTAAGTGGAGCTGATAAAATGGACAATGAGCATAGAAACAGGGAGGTGGTCAGAATGTTATCGGCGTATGGTTGAGGAACCTAGTAATATTTCTGTCGCTGACATTCCTGACAGTAATCATTGCACATAGTTTATGAATGAACTTTAGGATGATACCAAACACTGACAGGTGCTAATACTTCTCTTTAAATGCATGGATTCAGAGTAATCCTCCTTCATGTAGTAACTGGTCCCCCCCTGAGTGAATCTTTTCAATATTTATTCTTGGTCTTCGTAGTGCGGAAGTTTCAGTACAACAGATCTCAGACGTCACATATCATACCATCCAAAATGGTGTGTTCTTTCAAGCTATTTTACTTTGGATACAGAATCCTGCCAGCTCTCTAACTTCTCATCCGGCATGCCAGTAATCAGAATATGATTTCGCCGGGATTTTGAAGGCACGTTTGTTTGTGCTCAGTCTGACACTTTCAATATTACTGACAAACGATTTTAATGCAGTCAAACACGTCACCGAATGGTAGATAAGACTGTTTTTCACTTCCGGAGTGTCCTTAAATAAACGATCTATTCTCATATTAGTGAAACCACAGCTCACCACATGAGTTCTTGTGCTGCTCTAGCAGTTCCTATAAAAGTTTTCTCTTTTTTTTGTTGATCAAGAAGCTCATTTAACAGTGACATAGATACAAAGCCATCATTGTTGTTAGTTGCTGCTTTCCTTGGACCCAATGTCAAGACTTTTGGCAAAGATGAGTAAGAGTAAGCTTGGCACCTTAGCCCCAAGCAGTGCAGTGTTCTCAGCATGGCAGCCGAGCAGCATAGCTTCCAAAAAGCCTGTGTCCCCCAGTGGCACGGCATAGCAGCCCAGCATAACAGCAAAGCATCCCAGTGGTGTAGTGCAGCAGTCCAGCAGCACAGTGTAGCAGCGAAGAAGCCCAGCAGTGTAACATAGCAGCGAAGCAGCATAGCATATTCATGTAATAGTGCATGGAGCCTCTTTTATACAGTGATAGGAAACATGGTTACTCACCAAAAGCTCACATTCCATGTGCATGTTCACCAAATATTCTACAGATATTAATCAATGGACAAAGACAAAGAATCGGAATGGACCACCAGTGAGATTGAATGCACACGGTGTGGCTGATAAAGTTCCACAGAAGAGGAAAAAGTGTATTAATGTGAAAAGTGAATATTTTTATACTTACACTTTGACATACTTTAAAACATATTGAAAGTATTATTTTGGGACAACGCAGGACAATGTACCTGCATTTACATTGGAGTCAAACTGATTACATATCTATCAAATGCTTTGTGCTTTTTTTCTTGGCAGATTTAAGAGTGGAATTTGCCGATAACTGTTGTTAGGCCTATAACTATATGACTAGAGACACTGATACACTTCAGCGCTACTTATTGAATGCATTCATTATTTATTATTACCAAACAAACCTAAATATATTCAACAAATAACACATAATTTAACCATAACCATATTTGATTGGCGGCATCAACTAAAAGGCATTTAAAATGTATTACAGCACACTTTAAAAGTCACGTTGGGATGGACTACATGCCATGTAAGTCATGTTGGCTAAACCATTAGTTCTGGACAGGAGAATATGCGGTCAATCATTTTAAAGCAATGTGCTCATTTTGTCATTTTATCTGATCTTCTGTATTTGGACTTGCTTGTTTTTGCCCTTTACGTTTGTCTGTCTTTACTTGCTGCCTTTACTGGATCTGACCTGTGCCTGCTTCCCGACAATGACATTACACAGGACTGGTGACCACTGCATTCGAAAATATGAAAATTCAGTTTTCAGGCTGTGAATAAGACAGTATTGCTTGCTTTGCAATTAAGCATATTTTTTACATTGGGAAGTATTCAGATTCTTTTTTGATATTAAATATTCATCCAGTGCATATATTCTCTTCAATCCTCAGACACAATTAAAATACACACACACTCACCGGCCACTTTATTGTTCAGTTGCTTGTTAACACAAATAGCTAATCAGCCAATCACACGGCTGCAACTCCCTGCATTTAGGCGTGTAGAGGTGGTCAAGACGACTTGCTGAAGTGCAGACCGAGCATCAGAACGGGGAAGAAAGGGGATTTAAGGGACTTTGAACGTGGCGTGGTTGTTGGTGCCAGACGGGCTGGTCTGAGTATTTCAGAAACTGCTGATCTGCTGGGATTTTCACACACAACCATCTCTAGGGTTTACAGAGAACGGTCAGAGAAAGAGGAAATATCCAGTGAGCGGTCAGTTGTGTGGACGAAAATGCCTTGTTGATGTGAGAGGTCAGAGGAGAATGGGCAGACTGGTTCCATATGATAGAAAGGCAACAGGAACTCAAATAACCAACCAGAATCTCTGAGGAACTTTTCCAACACCTTGTTGAAAGTGTGGCACGAAGAATTAAAGCAGTTCTGAAGGCAAAAGGGGGTCCGACCTTTTACTAGCAAGGTGTACCTAATAAAGTGACCAGAGAGTGTATATGCAAATGTTATGTAAAAATAAAGTAAGTTCTAGATATTAATGCTGTTAAATTGGGTGCATTGCCCTTGGTGTGATAAAGACATGGCATGTTTGGGATAACTTGATCAAACACATGATCATGGTGAAGGAGCTTCCAGGGAGACCATTATTAATAAAACAGGAAGGTTAAAAGCTGCAGAGCCAAAGGCTTTAAAACTGATTTAATTGAATGCTCATGGAACCACAACCAATCGTCTCTGGGCTAGATGGTCAGGAAAGTAAGAGATACGATGGTCATATCATGATATGGAGCAAATGGTACAGAGGCATTACACATCAGAGAACGAAGGAAACCTGAAAGAAGGGATGTGAAAGAGGATATCAGAAGAGAATTTAATTCTCTTCCACCAAGAAACCGAATCTGGGGAGAAGATGGACCTTTTAACAAGACAATGACCCCAAACACACAACTTAAATAAACTTAACTTGACTGGTTCTAAAGAAGGTGGAGCTGCTTGAATGCTCTAGCTTGGTTTTACAGAGCATTAATGGGCCAAAACTGAACCACAGCACTGCAACAAGCATGTTACTTCTTATCTTAGACATCTTGAAACTGCAATTGTCAACACCAGCTTTGCAACAAGGTACCAATTGAATGTTGTGAACGTGGTGTTGGAATATTCGTTCACTGTTCCTGCGATGGTGGCAGACGGAAACGGCCGCAGATGAGATCTTTAACAAGAAGAGGATGATCCAAAAACATGATCGAAAAACTAGAGCAAAGAAATAAAAAAACACAACAAGGCAAAGAAAATCAAGGTCAGGCTAGAAAAACAGGGCAGGGTGGGGCAGGGTGGGGCAGGGCGGGGCAGGGTGGGACAAGGCAAGGCAAGGCAAGGCAAGGCAAGGCAAGGCAAGGCAACTCAGTATGCTTATAATGAGACAATACTTCACAACAACCCAAAACAAAAGCCTGGGCTTATATAATAAACTAACAGGCAAGTAATGAGGAACAGGTGTCTGGTGAGGATGAGCGCTGATAGGTTGGTCTATTGGAGTCCTGAGTCACATGAGGCAGTGGGGGGTTCTGGAAGTTGGAGTCTGAGGCAGCAGTGTTGGCTGTAGTTCCAGCTGTCCTGGAGGGAGAGATGCCAGTTCTTTACGACTTTAGTCTTTAAACCTATGTTCATCCTTATGACTGTGTCCTCTTTTGTTCATTTGTGTGTAAATTTGAAGTGGGGTAAAAAGTAAGGGACAATTGTTTAAACCACCCCTGTTTATTCTCATTGCACAGAAATTAAATATAAAAGCGTCAAAAACGGCAGCACAGTGACTCTGAAGTGTGATGAGATGAGTAAAGGCCCAGTGATCTGGAGCAGAGACAGAGCTGGAAGAAGAGAGGATATTCTCACAATAGAGGATGGAGGGAGGACAACCAAGCACATCAATGATACCCATAAATTTTACCACACAAGCATCAACCGGTCTCTGATGATCACACGTGTCTCATCCTTCCACGCTGGGTTGTACTACTGTAACAGCACTGCAGTGGTGTGTCTCACAGTGACATCAGGTGAGGAACAAACCCTACCTGTTCTCCTCACTTCTACAGGCCCTGTGTTGATGTTTTTAAAGCTACACGACATGTAAATTGATTCATGTCAACGGACTCCATGTCTACATAGCGATCACTGAAAATAGTGAAAAAAACAAAAGAAAATAAAACAATTCTCAAATGATCCTGAATCAGGAGGATCTGTGTGGTGTTTGGGAAAAAAGACGTTTGTAATTGAATTTGTACTGTACACTTGTTTTTATAATACATTGTGGTTGATAAAATGCGGGTGTGTCTTTTTACACTTATTCCAACACCGTCTTGAGTCTAATAGCCGCTGCTTCTGCCCCTGCAGGTCCAGCCATGACAAATCAGGATAAATGTGACGCTAGATCAGCAGAAAACAAAATAAGTGGTGAGGATGAAGAAACATTAGTACCTTTAATTTTTATTATTTAATGAATTATTACTTTTTGAATATAGACGGATTCATGTTGTCTGTAGTCTGGTGCCATATGTTGTAACTCATCACAAACTTGCCATTTGGCTCAATTTGCTGTATTTATCTCAAGATGGGCCTACGATTAAAATGTTTTTAAAAAGGAGTTTACATGAGTAACAAGCTGCCCTGCTTTTCTGAACTTGTTCGTTCCTTGGATAGTCTTTATTTTGAGAAGTTATTTGATAACACTTGCACACAGGGCATGTTTTCTTTCAGCCTCCTTCAATCCTCCCTAATTCATCTCAAAATTACTCTAGATCAGGTGTCAAACTCATTTTCACAGAGGGCCACATCAGCATAATGGTTGCCCTCAAAGGGCCAGATGTAACTGTAAGACAGTATAAATGTAACTAAATGTAACCAAATGTAATGTAGAATAAATGTAAGTGGTCCTTAATGTTAAATAACTCTGAATTTATTACTTATTCAACTTAGAAATATTTGCATAAATGTAAAAATATGTTTGCTTGTTGCTCTGTTAACATAAATCCTGTTAATTTGTCAGATTAAGAAACTCCTATTACTCCATCAATCAACGATCAAACTATCCAAGTGAATAAAGAAAAATATCATCAAACACAAGTTACGACATTAATTAACTCAAAAGCTGAAAGGGCTAGTGGCTTAATGCCGTCGCTTCACGGGTAACATAATCGGCATGAATTGTGGGAAATGTAGTTTAAGGTCAATGCACGCTTTAGAATTAGTGGCGGAATAATTAATAATTAAGTCTAAAAGTGTGCATTGACCATAAACTCCATTTCCCACAATTCATGCCGATTATGTTACCCATGAAGCGACGGCATTAAGCCACTAGATTGCAGTCAATCAGATCTTTTAAGCTCTTGCGGGCCACATCAAATGACACAGCAGGCCACATTTGGCCCGCGGGCCTTGAGTTTGACACATGTGCTCTAGATTTAAGGATTCATTCAAGAGTTCCACAGCAAAGACCTGCTCCACTACAGTATCACTTCAGAGTCCAATAAAGCTAATCCTGGTAGATCTTACTCTCAGTTGGATTTCTTTACTGTATTTATAGAAATTGGCTTGAAGTTAAGGTAAATGTGAACTCCAACTCCATCCATCAAATATCCCATGCAAAATTCAAAACTGCACTCAAAGTCTGTGAAATATTTGAAATGAAGTAGTCACACCTACGTACCTGTATGGGTGGCGTTCTGATCATTGGCAGGTCTTCATATGATGTAAATTGCTATTATTTTACAGGGTGTCAGGGCAAATGTGAAATGAAATGCAGCTGAAAAATGTAATTATCCAAAGCCTGGACTTGAAAGCTAGGCTTGCGTTTCTTTTGGAAAGAGAAAATAAAAAATCCGTACTTACCTTTCCAGGGTACTGGATCATACTCATAGTTGTGGGAAGTGTGGTTCTTCTGCTAGTGCTGACTTTAGTTTCCACAAGAAAGTGGTTTTTAAAGAAGGACGGTGAGGATCCTGTGTCTTTCATATCCTATTCATATTAATTAGCTACCACTGTAACCTGTGAACAGCGCTGTAGGATAACTTTCCCTCTTTCCATGTTTCAGCAGAGGGCACTGAAACGGCAGATCACGTCTACGCTTCCATTGATCATGACGCTTCTCGTAAGGCACAAACAGGTAGATACACAAAGATGTTCAAAGCACAGTTCATTTATAGGCCAATGATAAAAAAATAACATAAAAACTGCTTTTACTTGACATAACGTCTGAATGAAATATTGACTATATACAACTTTTTTAGGTATACTGATAAAAGAGAGGAATAAAGAAAGTATATACTACCTTGCAAATCATCCAGACCCAGTACCCACAGGTAGGAGAACGATGCTAGTAGTTATTTTGGTTGCTTATATGCTATATGGTCAAAAGTATGTGGAGATCTAACCATCATGTCTATATGAGCTTGTTGGACATCCCATTCCAAGATCATTGACATTAACATGGAGTTACCCTCATTTGTGTCTCCACTCCTTTGGAAAGGCTTTTCAGAAGATTGTGGAGAGCGTCTGTAGGAATTTGTGTCCATTCAGTCAGAAGAACATTTGTGAGGTCAGACATTGATGTTGGAAGAGACAATTGGCTTACAGTCAATGTTCCAATTCATCCCAAACGTGTTCGGTAGGGTTGAGGTCAAGGCTCTGTGCAGGCCACTGGAGTTCCTCCACACCAACCTAATCAAACCATGTCTTTATGGAGCTGCTTTGTACACAGGGACTCAGTCATGCTGGAACAGGAAAGGCTCTTCCCCAACCTGCTGACACAAAGCTGGAAGTAAATCATTGTCCATAATGTATTTGTTTCTGTAACATTAACATCAACCTTCAATGGAATTAAAGAGCCCAAACCCTGAAAAACAGCCCCAGCCCATTATCCCTCCTCCACCAAACTTTAGTGTTGGCTCTGCGCATTCTGGTAGGTAATGTTCTCCTGGCATCCACCAAACCTTGATTAGTCCATCAGACTGACAGACAGAGAGCACAATTCCTGTATACCAGAATCTAGTGGCAGTGCTTCTCACCACTCCAGCCGACACTTGGCATTGCACATAGTGATCTTGTGCTTGTGTGTAGCTGCTTGGACATGAAACCCATCCATGAAACTCCCAGCACACAGTTTGTGTGTTTATGTTGCTCTCAGAGACTGGCTGGAGCTTGCGCAATCTACCACTTCATATCTGTGCTGTTGTTGTTCCTGGAAAATTCCATTTCACAGAAACCGAACTTAGTATGACCCAATTTACTGTGGATGTTTGTCTAAGGAGATCACAATGCTATGTGCTTGATTATATACAAGTTAGGAATGAGTGTGGCTGAAACCCCTGAGCTGAATAATTAGGAGGGGTGTCCACACACCTTTGGCCATATAGTGAATCTCTTTCTTAGGAGTATTTTACTTGAGTAACTTGAACCTTGTTGTGTTTACAGGTCTTCAAAATGAGCTCACATATTCAGAAATCCAGGATCCAGCCAACAGACTGCAAAATAATAGTAAGAGTTCTAAACTAGTCTGTAAAGAATATGCATGGTTTTGGTTGCTTATGTCTTTCACAATTTGTAAAATAGTTTGAAGCATTTTTAAATATTGTTTTGTTCATAGGTCTTCAAAATGAGTTCACATATTCATTACTCCAAAATCCAGCCAACAAGAGGCAAAATAATGGTAAGAGTTTCCCAAAAGCCTGTTCAGAATGTGCAGTGTTTTTGCTACTTCCCTACCTTGCCCAAGAAGGGAGGCACTTGGTGTCTAAAAAAGGAAGAAAACTATTATGTGCTCCTGAATTTTTTTGTTACCATTGGCTAAATGTTTGAGTAATTGAAAAACAGCTTGGAGACTCAAGCTTTTAAAAGGGTATCCAGAGGATGTCTCTGCATGTGTTGACAGGTTCTCATATTCCATAAGTGTAAGACAATGGATACATGTTTTTCCATGAGCAGGTACAGATTATAGGCAATTTATTTGACAAATTGTCTTTGAAGAACAACAGTGGATTTAAGGTAGCAATCAGTTGTGGCAGCAGTGGATTTTAGGTAGAAGTACATTTAAGATAACAGTGTATTTAAGGCATGTGGAATTAAGGTAGCAGTGGATTTAAGGTAGTCGCGTATGTAAGGTACCAGGTAATTTAAGGTAGCAGTGGATTTAGGGAGGCCTTGGATTTATAGGAGTGGTGGATATAAGGTACCAGATAATTTAAGGTAGCATTGGATTTATAGGCGTGATGGATATAAGGTAGCAATTATTAAAGGAGCTGGTTTTAAGGTGGCAGTGGATTTAAGGTAGCAGCGGATTAAGTAAGCAGGAGATTTATGGTAGCAGTGGATTTAAGGTAGCTTTGGATGGATTTGCGGTGTCAAGAGATTTTAGGTAGCAGTGGATTTAACAGCATTGAAACCAACTAGCAACATCTTAGGAACAAAGTAGGATGCCACAGCACCCACCTAGCAACACCTTCTTAACCACCTTAGATAGTGGCATCACATAGATTCTGACTCTTCATATCTTTGCTTGCCTACATGTATCTTGTTGCTGGCTGTCATCTTTGTCTTTTACCTTCATAGGGGGGGTTTATGAAATAATAAATGGGAGTGATAGGGACAAAGACAGCTTTCAGGTAGGAACCACTAGGGGCACTGGTCAGGAACTGTTTATGAGAAGGAACCTGTAAGCACTAACAAGGATGTAACTGGTGAGGATTAGATGTTAATGTGATTAGCTAGAGGCACAGGCAGTGACTCCATGTGCCGAGTACGCTCATGAGAGCTAATTCAAGTATAAAACCAAAGAAAGGAAACTTTTCCTTGAGTTCCTGGAATTTTCTGGAGTTCCTGGAGTGACCATTCTTCAGGTTAGGTCATGGTTTCATGTTTGATCTACCACACAGGGAAAGTCCCTTAGCTGTGCTTGCATGACAACCATAGACAGTGTGGCCTGTGGGTTGTCTCTACTGTATTAGTTCATTAGGAGTCCTTGGTCATAGCCCATTTTGTCCTCTCTGACATCAGTGTGTCCTCTCAACCAGGTCCAGTGGGGGAGGAGGTGTACAGTCTGGCTCAGAGACCACGCTCAGCAGCAGAAGACCCTGAAACACCTGGAACTACTGATTAGTCTGAAAGACACTTTATAACCACGGGTCTTCCTGATGGTTGGACACGTTAAATGGTTACTGATTACTAGTTATGCAATAGATTGGCCTATAAATACTCAGTAGCGTTCTGACTGGTGAATCATGACTGTGAACTTGTGCAACAAGAGGAGGAAACACTGAATCACTGTTATAAATAAAGTAATTCCTGTGTACTCAGGCTCCCAAAGGGGATATCCAAAGGTTCGTTCCACGTTTACTGACCTGTTCTCAGATTCCAGAAGTAGCAGAGACATTAAGCCATATCAAGTTTTATAAATTAAGTATATTATTATTTGCATGATGAAACCTAAGCATACAGTTCTCAGTAACAGTCACTCTTCATGTATTTAATTAACAGGCAAAATGGCCATTTAGTACAAGTTATTTATTTTTCAGAAAACATAATCTATAGAAAATTCCACAACAGTCAGTTCCGGCAACTTGAGCTGATTGGTTGAGAAGCTCTAACTGTGCTGTTATTTCACCATAACATCACGGGTTCTTCACAAACACTATCACCCCGCTGAGACGCTGTTGCTAAGCAACGACTCTGACAGCTGTAGGAGACGCTCAAGCCATTTGAGCGTTTTTACTTCTTACTTTGCCACAAACAGAAAACCGACACTGTTAAGATCAGATTTGACCGACAGCCGATTTGGTCCGACTCTAAATTCCCAAACTGTCGTCACCACTGAGCAGCTTTTCAGTTGGCAGCTGTGACAGAAGAACAGCTGAACAACCTGGAATCAGCCAGAAATGAACCCAACACCATTCGCCAAACTAAACGGGCTGTAAGAAGATTTACAGACCGGCTGGAACAAAATAACATTAATACTGATCTGGAAAAACTGACCAAACTGAGCTGAACCTGATATTGGGTCAGTTTTATGGCTCAGTTTGATTTGGTCCGACTCTGAAGATCAGACACGTCTGGCGAATGGTGTTGGGTTCATTTCTGGCTGATTCCAGGTTGTTCAGCTGTTCTTCTGTCACAGCTGCCGACTGAAAAGCTGCTCAGTGGTGACGACAGTTTGGGAATTTAGTGTAAGGAGCTGGAGAACGAACTGCCGGCTGAGCAGCGAGTGGGCAGAGCTCGTTACTCTGACGTAGCAACAAGCTGCTCGTTAAGGAGCTATAATTAGGAGGAAGGAACTGAACATTAAAACATATTAAACGCCGCGTTCACGGCCAGTTTATTCATTTATTACTTTATTTATTTAACTGCATTAACTGTATTAAAGCAGTAGAGCACTCGCGTTATTGAGTTATCACCAATAATCTACGGCCACCAGATCACAGCCGGTATTTTTTTTAAAACACACCCCCTCTTGTCTTCTATCGCTTAATTACACAGAAACTTCAACAACTAAATGTAATTACATTTTTTTCAGTATTTACCGTGTTCACTCTTTAACTTGATTACAGCTTTGGTTCTTTTCAGGAGACTCATTAACAGTTTCTCAGTCTGTAGCCACACCTCCAAAGTTCAGTCTTAGAAGTTGGTTGCACTTTCTGCCTCTCACAGTCTAAATAATCACATAAAAATGAATCTTGTAGTTTCCTTTGACTTTTCTTTCATGTTTCTTTTACATAACGTTTGAAAATACAGTTTTCTGTCTGTTTAGTTAGCAGAAGTAACGCACACCTGGAATACTGGGAACTGTGGGAACTTTGGCAACAGTCCCATCTTCTAAAGTCAATGGTTTTGACTAAAAATCACACAAACGAAGGATGGTCTTTGACTTATACAGTGCTGTAGGAATTACTCAAATACTATTTTATGAATGTCATGAGGATTTGAAGCAAAATGTCTCCACCTAGTGGCCTGGATTGTTCTCATAAACACTCTTGACAGCAGAATTTTAACATCTACACTGTCAAAAAAAGGCATTGAACATTTTATCCACTCACCACAGGCCCAACTTTTATGCAGTGAAGACAACATAACCGAGTTAAAATCCAACAGCAGAGATGCAGAAGATCAACAACTCAGCAAGCTTAAAAAATTAACAAATAAATAGGGTTTAAAGGCCCAACTGTGAGCCCTAAGTAAGTTTTGTCTTCCTAGGGGAATGAATGGTGTATATTTATACCTGATATAATAAAGAGTGATAAATAAAATATTTGTAGTCAAAACAAGGGGGTGTGGAATCAATACAACTTAAAAATATAATATTACAATGGAATACGGTGCCATTGCTTTCAATAACCAAATGTGCTGAAGATGTATCCTTGAGGGTCCCAGCCCAGCAATAATTAACCTTAATAGAGGTTTAGTGTTGGTCACAGTTAACACAGTTTAGAGGTTTCCCTGCTCAGACACAAGCACTTAACCTGGTAATTATGGATGTAATCAGGTGTGTTGGAGCGAGAACATCACCAAACTGTGCTGGACCCTCCTGGACCGGAGTTTTGCACCCCTGCTATAAGCACATCATTCATTATTATGCACTTTTACTGACGATACCGGAGTGGGTAATCCAGAAAGCGGGGTGGGCTAGTAGTGTATTAGGCCGGTTACCCTGATGGATAAACTTATACCTACAAGCCCGAGAACACTCAGACAAACTGAATAAAACATTTCAACATCATTTAGCGAAGTTGTCACATTTTGTATCAAATAACTTCACAAACTCACTGTTGAGCTAAACGGTGATGTGACTAGACTAGTAACGTCAGCTAAGGTGGAGATTAGCATTTGTCAGTTTATCTTCAGACTTTAGACCACTATTCTATGGCCCTGGAGGGCTACTTTCTGGTACCTGCAGAGCCTAGTACCACAGTTTGCTACACCTGCTCCAGCGAATCAACCTCTTCCCACAGCCCTGATTGGCTGGATCAGAGTTAAGTAAGGGGTAGGGCAGCTCACTGGATAAAGGTCGGAATTAAACTCTGTGGGCAAGTAGATCTCCAGGCCAAGGTTCGGAGACCACTGCTTTAAACTAATTGAATTAATCTGTGGAAATTTTAAGTCACATCACCTAATATTAATTTTTGTGGTCTTGTTCTAGGCCCAACTTTCACCCAGTGAAGACAACGCAACAGAGTTAAAGCAGGACCAGAGACTACTGGTCTAAAGTCTTTAAGATAAACAGACAAATGTTAGTCTTCCTCTTAATTTACTTGTCTAGTCACATCTACACATACGTCACCGTTTAGCTCAACAGTGAGCTTGTGAAGGGTTGGTTGATACAACATGTGATAAATTCACTAAATGATGTTGAAAGTTTTAATCCATAACATTTACGCTTTGCAAACCTAAAAACTAATCAATTTTAAAGCTCCTCCAGCGACATCTTTTGACTGAAGCTGGAGATGTTCAAATTCAAACGCTGGCACGCTGATAAAAGACCCCGAAGGACTGAGGCAATGGCAGATACTAATGGCTGCTAAGCAGCAAGTAGATGGCTGAGAAAATGGGATGGAGCTTGGGATTAATTGACTGGGTTGTACCTGAATGGAGTGGAAAGCGTAATGATTTTGACTGACCATAATACAATAACAGCATTCCCAGAACTTCCTTATCTTGAGAAACACAGCTCAGTCAATACTCTGTCCAATTTTGACTGGCAACAACAAAACCCCAGCAGTCAGTAAATAGACAATGTTCCTCAGTTTGTTTAGTCTTTTGTACATATTCAACATCTGTGTATCTTTCACATCTGCAGTGGACTGAACCAAGTACTCAATCCTCCTGAGACCCGTGGGCACTGGCCACGAAAAAAGGCCTGGTCATCAGTGCATTCCTAATGTCTGTCTGATGACACTCTGCTAAGACAGTCACTTCACTACTACAGTCATTTCCACAGACGACGTATATATGATGCAATATGGATCAAATGGATTCACCACTTCTCTTTTCCATGCAGCTGCCTGTCTGTTAACCCTACGTGGGACACTGGGTAGGATTATTTCAGTAAGCTCTTCACAACAACATCCTGTGCCGTCAGACAGATACGTGGGGGAAGTGGAGTCTTCGTTTCATTTGTGTGTAACGTTTGTTGTAGTCCGTTCTCTGTGTAGGCCGTCTCTACGTACCCCATCACTGTCTGGTCTCCGTCACTCGCCGTCTGAGCGTGATGGAGCGTGTTGGGTTCCTCTGTCTCCTGCTGTGTGGATACCTACACATCGTCAGCAGCAGTGAGTACTTTTCTTATAGGACTAAAGCTTATGCTACCATATCTCACTAGAGCTGACTTAAACTACAATAACAGTTGTACTCTAGTCATTTTCAGCACACTAAGTGAGGAAGATCTCATGAAGTTACAACGAAGTAGCAGCCACAACTAGACTATGCGTTTTGCTTTATATCTATAGAATTAATAGCAAAAACGTCTGAGGTGGTAATCATTGTGATTTTAACCTTTTACTGAGCTTCACAGTGCACTGAGGTCTAACCTAAAGTGTTGCTGTAAAAGTGTTAAATGTGATGAATCGAACACCTGTAGGCTTGATTTATGAAAGTTAATACAGTATTTTTTGGAAAGTTACTACATTAAAAAAATCTACCATATTGACTTATTAATAGTTATTTCTTCGCAACTTATTGGACCGAGATTTGATGGCCACGTTTACACTTACTCTGATAACTGCAGAAAATCTGTTTTTAAAAATTGTCAATAATCTGTTGAATTCACTTGTTTTCCACTTTATTTGGAGGGTCCAAGTTCATATCTGTAGATCTTTGAGCTGAAAGGAACTGAGCGTTAACACAAACATCCTCAACAAGCTGTGATACACTCAGATTCTGTACCTGGAGCTTCACTGCAGTGGGATTTGGTTAAGATTATGGTTAGGATTAGGGCCAGGATGAGGTTCAAGGTGAGGTTTTTGGCTGAGGTTAAGATTATGACTAGGATTAGGGCCAGAGTGAGGTTTAGGGTGAGGTTTTAGGTTGAGGTTAAGATTATGGTTAGGATTAGGGCCAGAGTGAGGTTTAGGGTGAGGTTTTAGGTTGAGGTTAAGATTATGGTTAGGATTAGGGCCAAAGTGGGGTTTAGGGTTAGGATTAGGTAAGGTTGGTAAGGTTAGGTTTTGCATAGTGAAAGTAACATATCAAGTCTACTTCAGGTAACATATGAAAATACACCTGTAAATGAATGTAACAGTAGCACATGAAGACGTTTATTTAATTGTGGTCAGATGCTTCATTACTGCTACTTCACTGATATGTTTTAATATGTTACTGATAATCTGTTAAAAGTGTATTAATCATCTGCAGAAGACCACTCCAAATAAAGGGCCACCTTCTATTTATTTCAACTGTTACAGTAACACAGTTGTGGCATCAAATGCAAAGTACGAAGTGACCTTAAATTCACTCTTAACTGCAATAGTGCTCTGAAAGTCTGAGAGAGAAAACTGTGACTTTTCCTGATTTAGATAAACTAGAAATTTAGTTGAAATGTATTTTGGGCAAGATCACAAATCTACTTTACAGACTCTTGGGTCCAGGACAGGACCTAGACCCCCTCTACTTTCCACTCACTGGCCACTTTACTAGAAACACCTACCTTATAGGTCAGCTATGTGGGTGCACAGTTAAAGACTAGCTCTCCTGCTGCTTCAGTTTATCAGTTCCCCTTTGCTCCATTCATCACTGGTCAGTTTCTGACCGCAGGTGATGGATCATTCTCAGCACAGCAGTGACACTGACATGGGAATACACATTTAAAACACATCTGCACTGTATTCTCCCTACCAGAGATTCAGCCTGTGAAGCAGAAAGAGGGAAACATCATCATCCTTCACTGTGGAAAACGAACTAACGATAAAGTGACCTGGAGCAGAGACATCAATGGACAGAGAGTGGACATTCTGACCACTCACAATGGACAGATGACCAAACACATCGCTGATCCAGGGAGACGGTACACAGTAGGAAGCAATCTAGCACTGAGTATATTCAGAGTGTCTCAGTTAGATTCTGGTAAATACTACTGCGGTGGAGCTACAGTGGAGCTCACAGTGACATCACTAAACGGTAAGAACATAGATCTATAATAAAACAGTGAATTATGTTTTTTTTTTATTTGTTTTTAAAAACTTTTTCTTATTATTATTATTCTTATAGATTCTTTAGTTTCGAGTATTTGGCTAAATTAGTGCTACCAGTATGTCTGTTCCAATACATCATGTTGTTTCCAATTCTTCTTCTTCTTCTTGTTATTCTTCTTATTATTATTACAGTTACTATTTATTTTTTTGTGTATGCACTCAAACCAAAATAAAGTAAAATGAAGGTACAATGAAAGAGGTTGTGTTAGGTTATGTGTTAGGTTGTGTAAGGAAAGGGTTATGCAGGCACAAGCATTTCTGTTATAATGTCACAACATTTTAGGTCATTGAAGTAACGTTTCACCATCTTGGCTGTGTCTCAGTATGTGCAAATGTCCTAGCCTAGCAAAAGCATAGAGACAAAAAATAGAAATCAAAATGCAGACTTACTTCGCTCTGCTTTAAGCTTTTGCTCAGCTATAGCCACTTTTCTCGCATCTCCAGCAGGAAACTTTTTTTGCAAAATGTTCAACTTTTTACCTACAAGGCTGAAGTTGCTTATCATTCGCCTGCTTCTTGCTCAATTTTTTCCGTTACACCTTAAAAGGTGTGAGAAACACCAAAATGTAAATGATGCACCATTTAAGGGGGAACGGAAAAACAAGAAGCTGGCATGCGAGAAACCGACTTCAGTTTTGTGAAATTTTAGTGTTTGACAAATTTAAACGTATCAGGAAACCAGCTGGAGTGATTATAAACACTAATAAGTCCATTCATCTTGAAAGTGTGTTCGTCTTAAATCTCTCTCTTTGCCGTTTCGTTAGCTACTAGCTGGGCGAGACTGTTGTCTGTGTTGCTATGGTGACCAGCCGTCTGCGCTGATCTTCAGGGTTAAAGGGTGAATCAGCAGTTCTACATTAACTCCAGCGTTTAAGACCATTTACTGTTAAACTGTGTTGAAGGATCAGCAGAGCTTTATTTTACTGTAGAGGAGGATTATTTTATTATTACCTACTGATCTGATTCAGCTGTGGAGCCACAACAGGACAATAAAGGAGTCGCATGTTGCCGACCCCTGGGCTAGCAGGTAGCAGCTCTGTCCTCTATCAGCATACTGGGGTTTGACCCCAGACCTGGGCAAGAATATCATTCTAAACCAACACGAGTTCTTGGGCAAGACTCCTAACTCCAATATCAGTGGTTTAAACATATGTCTACAACCTCTAAAATCACTAGCACCCTTGGTAAAAAAAAAAAAAAGGTAGAAAAAGGTCATGAAAAAATTTCTGCTGTGATTTAATTATATATTTATGTTTTTAACCGTCCACCTTAGGGTTCAGGAGCGTTTGAGCAGTCATCCTAGTGAAACAGACTTCCTGCCCGTATGATAGGAAATAGTGGCTAAGATCCGTTTTGGAAATATCAGATTGCAACAGTTCAGATTTCGAGGAATTTCATGCAGTTGGACAAATCAGAATTTCAAGCGTGAAAGGATTTATGCTCTTAAGTGAAAAGTACACTTTCCAATAAATTAACCTGTCTTGTGGCTTCAGTGATGTTAACTTTATGAAATTTTCCATACTGTCAATTGCAACTGTAACAATAGGCCTTAAAGCAGACCACATTTTTGAGAAGCTCACATCTGATCCTATTTGGCCTTACAAACGACTTCAGTGATGATCATTTAAGAAAACCTGCCCACACCATCCTGACTCATTGAATCGGCTTCGTGTTTTATGTGTTATCAGATTAATTTCTGCTACTGATTCTGTGTTGCAGGCCGACAAAAGGATGATCCCAAACATGGCCACCATGGTATGAATTTCATTCTCGTTCCTTTTTATTTTGAGAAACATTTTTTGTGCTCATATAATTTAATATTAGATTCCTATAAAGATTCGTTTGCATTCTTTGCTGGCTGACCCAGACTATGGTCATGAGTACATTTGATGACAACATGAAGATAATATAATCTACAGTATGTTTTATCTTATTTCAGACGTATTGAAAGTGGTGGTTGGCTTAGTCGCAGGAAGCTGCGTGGTTGCGTTGGTATTACTGACCTCGCTAGGACGATATTTATACAAGATGAGAGGTGAGTGTTATTTAGTACTCTGTGTTTAATGGCACAACCCAAACTAAAAAAGGTTCATCATACCGATAAACTCTCCAGAAGGAATTTCTTAAGGCAGTGGTTCTTCACGCTGGTTCTAGAGTAGCTCTGTCCTGCATAGCGTAGTATGTTCTCCACCCTGCACTGTCTATTCTGTTCCTGTGTTGTTCCTGAAGGAATGTAACTTCACTCCACTGTGGACTGATACACAGATGGAATGACAATAAAAGCTTCTTGACTTGACTTGACTTGACCCTGACCCACCTAGTTCAATTCAGGACAGGGTTGTAATGGGCGGATTACTTGGATCAGGTGTGTTAGAGCAGGAAAACACTTAAATGTGTCGAACCTCCAGTCTCCAGAACCAAAAAAACTTTGAGGACTTTCGAGATTTGTTCTTAAATGTTCAGCGAGTTTTGGGTCACTCGAAAGAGTTGAAAACACATTTCAGACTTTTGACTCTGAAATTAATGTAGAACAGTGGTCCTCTAGCACAGCTCTGGAGGCCCCTTGCATTGTTTGTTTGTTTCCTCCTGCTCTAGTACACCTGATTACACTCATCCAGTAACTAACAAGCCCTTCATTACTGTAAGCAGAAAAACAGAGATATTCTGCCTCATCAGAACTGAGGTCAACCACCTCTGTGCAATGATCGCCAATCTAATCCTAATTTTATTTTTCTCCATTTATAGAACAGAACAAAATCATGCAGCTGTATGCCAACGTCCAGATGCCCTAGAACTAAATCAGAAATGGCCATCACTTATTTTTTTTTGGTATTTCATTTGATGTCATCACATGTAACCCACAATTTTGGGCACTTCTGTCAGTATTCTACTTGTATTTAGCATACATGTAATTATAAGAGATACTAACCCTTAAAGCTTTGTTATTGCTGGTTTAATACAAGTGTGTTGTAATTTTATTTATTTATTTAAGTGGAAAAATTCTATGGAAAAATGAGGATGTAAAATTTCCATCCATATTACATTTGAGTTTGTAATTTGTTTTTTTTTTGTCTCATTATTATCGTCTATTATTATTTATCTCACAGCAAGACAGAAACTTTTTTTTTTTTTTTTTACATTTGCGTTTGTATTTAGAAAATGACATATGGGTTTTTTGGTCTTATAATTATTTTACCATATCACACCTTTACATTTTGTTATATCGTACAAAACAAAATACAAAGTGCAGAACCTACAGAGTGTAAATCAAATGTAAATGTTATTCACCAATAGAAACCTGTAAGTAATTATTTATTTGCATAATTGCATTTCAACTATGTAGCAAAATGATGATAGAAACCAGATTTCTAGGTCCAGGTTTTTTGTTCCTGTAAGGCCTGGACACATGGTTCAGTGAGTCCAGGAAAGATGCTGTCACAGACTGCCTCAGTGACCAAGCCAGATTCATAAGACTGAGCAGTGATGAATTCAACATATATATATATACCCATGTACATGCCATAAGTCAATATATGGAGGCCAAAATTACACCCGCAGAACCCCCCAAGTCCCAAAGCAGCACATACCTATTTAACCTGCAATCGTACTCCACCCTTGGACGAGCCGGAGAAGCTGAGATTAGTCACTCAAAAAATGCAGCGGCACTTTACTGGTAGGATGGACTGTGAAGTTCGAGTGCTCCTTCAGAAGCTTAAGCACCATATAGACTCAACTGTTGTAGGAAAAAAGGGAAAAACTAAGGTGAAATATACTTTACACTGGCACTTTCCTTTGAAGTTAACTCATACCAACATTCAACATGCAAATTCTCCCCAGTAGCGCTGTTCACCACCATTTAGTTTAATTAAAAAATAAAAACGCTACCCACTGGTACTCAGACTGGAGACCTGCTTCTAACTCTGAATTGACTTCTATTTGGGCCTCTATTGAAAGAGTCTGGGTGCCTGCAGCCCAGACCGGTCACCACCGACAACATTTGGCACATTATGAAATGAAACATATGACAAAGGACACCCTGAACTGATGAGCAGCTGAAATCCTGTATCAAACCAGACTGGAAAACATTTCACATTCAAAGCTACAGAAGTGTTTCCTCAGTTCCCAAACACTGACAGAGTGCTGTTTAAAGAAGAGGTGATGAAACACAGCGGTAAACAGGCCCCTGTCCCAACTTTTTGAAATGTGTTGCTGGCATCAAATTCAAAACGGGCAAATATTTTTCAAAAACCAATAAAATTTCTCAGCTTTAACACTTGATATGCTGTCTTTGTTGTATTTTCTTGATGAAAATACATGATTTGCACATCATTGCATTCTATTTTTATTTACATTCTGCGCAGCATCACAACTTTTTTGGAAATGGGGTTGTAGAAGCAGCATAGTAAAACAAAACTTCGCCAACAATTTTTAAAAAATGGTAAATTATTCCCGACCATATCAACACAGTAACTTCTATCCACAGTCAAAGCCATAACCATGTGCTGCAGAGGTGCTGGAAGGCAGCCCCTGCCAGTGCAGGATGTTTTTGTAAAGCTCAGTAAGTCTAGATAAAAATGATATAAACATATTTATTATTTGATTTGAAATGACTTAAGTCTGTGATGTTTCCCATTTTTTCAGTGGGAGAGACTCACTGCTCACTACTCAGTTTTTTTTTTTTGGAAAAGTTAGTCTGTGGTCAGATACTGATTTTCATGTTTGAACCAAATGGGGGCGCCAACCATCTCACTTCCAGGGCCCTTCCACAAATACCGGCACCCCTGGAAAACATGAACAAAACAGTCTATAACAACCATCCTTTATAGCTAGTCGTTTTTTATCTATCATTCATACTTTGTGCAGCTTCCCTTTGGAAAGATAACACCTCTGGGTCTTCTCCTGTAATGCTTGCTGATACTGGAGAACACAGGGTGAAGGTTTTGAGACTTCCTCCACAGAGAACCTCTCCAGATCCTTCAGCTTCAGAGCTCCACACTTTCCTTTTCAGCTGGTCCAACAGGTTTCATTTGGGGTTTATTTCAGAAGAGTGGGGTGGTCATGGCAAAACCTTCGATCTGTGGTCATCTGTGGTCAGTGGAAGCATTTGTGTGATTTTGAGACATGGTTTCAATCATTGTCCTGCTGGAAGATGCAGCCATGGTCTAGTTTAAGCTTCCAGGGTGAGGCAGTCAGGTCTTTCTTGTTTTAATATCTTCTGGAACTTGATGGACTCCATGACACCATGTATCTGAACTAGTTGTCCAGGGCCTTTAGAAGAAAAACAGCCCCACGGTATCACAGATTCACCACCATCCTTCCCAGTGGGGATGAGGTACTTTTCTGCATGGCTTTCTTTGGGTCCACAGCGAACACTCCTCTGGTGTTTGCTGCCAGAAATCTCTATTTTGGTCACATCTGACCACAGAACATGGTCCCATTGAAAGTGCCACTAATGTCTGGTGAACTGTAGGAGTTTGTTGGTCTTTGATGCCAGAGGCTTTCTTCTGGCAGCCCAGAATTGTGGTTTGGGAGATGTTCTGACCCCAAAACCTAATTCATGACCTCATTTCCCCAGCTGTGAGGCTTGTCTTTGGCCACTCAAACCATCCTCATCACTGTATGTATGGTCATTTCAGACCTACGCCCTCTTTTTGGCAGAATCGTAACATCTCCAGCTGCTTTAAACTTCTTAAATTTCTTGTAGCCATTTTCTGATTTGTGTGGAGATCAATGATGGGAAACAGTGTCATTTTGAACATGGAGCATCTCTGGCTCCTCCTCTCTTGCTCTCTCACCTTTTGTGGACATCAGCTTTGCACATTTTTGAACTCTTGTTGGTGCATCTGTCACATCAATTAATAAATCCTGAATGTTGCTGTGAAGACCACTTGGCCTTCATGCCAACCATGGACTTGGCCCCTTTCTAGGTGAATCAGCCTTGGATGGCAGGTGAGTTGGTCTTTCACTGGTTTTTCTGACTGGATTTAGCCACAGGTCTAAACCATTATGGTATACATCACGTTGAGCCTACGTCTTACGATAAAGTGTAACGGTGGGTCAGTGTGTGTTTCAGTCACGTCTACAGGAACTAGACTGAATTCTAGACAACTCTTTGTTGGCAACAGTGGTTCCTGGGCTGGTAATGATTAACTATCTGGATGCTAAAAGCACAGCTAACCAGAGGGTTACAGCACTGTTGCTTCTTTGTAACAGGTAAAAGTGCAGCCAGCAGCCTTGAAACACGGTGTAGAACCCCAACAGAAAGGCAGTGCCTCAATTGCCTTCAGCCTTGCCTGCTTTTGTAATCGTATAAGCCTCTTTAAAAACAATTAGTGAATAAACAGAGTGGGTGTACTTCCTTAAATTGTTGATGATGTGTAACCAAACATGTCTGAAAATATCACAGTAAAGATAATTCACATCAGCTTATCACTACGGAAAACTCACCAAATTATGAGTCACTAATAGCACATGCTAATAAGAGAATGGCGCTGGTGCCACAGATCGCGCACACAGTAAAATGCCCATACAGCAACAGCATTTTCATTACAGCAACCTGAGACATAAAAAATAAACTAATGTTTTAACGCCCCACATTTTGAATTTTTTTTTTTCATAATACGGACCCTTAAACTGGCTGCAAACATGATTAGCATTGAAAGCCCAGTGTTTCAACTGGTGTATAACTTATTTACAAGAATCGTTCACCACCAACTCTCTCATCCACAGACAAAGGAAGATATGAAATCACCCAGAACGTACGCATACAAACTTCCTGAATCATGCATGATCTCATACTCTTCCTCCCACACATTTCTTCAGCCCCCTTCAGATGACCTCATCCTACAAAACCACGGTGTAGCTGTAAGGGCCTCACTCTGCTCAGCCTAAACTCTCTGTATGCTTAGCTGTATGTTAACACAGTAATACCCAAGGTCTGTTTACTGTAAGAGAGTTACCAGTTCAATATTGAATAATGTGATAAACTTATAAAAATGAGATGTTGTGTCATATTGAGATGTGTTGCAAAAACAGAACAAGAAGAAAGAGATCTATGGATAGTTTGGTACTGTGGTGTCGGTGAAAAAGAAGACGCAGGAAACCGAGAGCTTTAAATAAACGGCCATTTATTGAACACTGCAGAATCAAGGTCAGCGCTGGCTTACACAGCTGAAAAGCAGACAGGTCAGTTCTAGCCATGCATTTCCCATATATAGTAGACAGCAAGCTCACACAAACTGTCCCACAGCACATTAACACACATATAACACACGGACTATTAGTAATCCATAACAACACACTATTTAATAAATAACAATAATAATAACTATATACTATATAGTATATAGCAATATACTATATACATTACTTCCCTTGACAATGTCAACTCGAAGTGCTTTAAAGAAAATAAACAAGACAAAATTCATAAAACAAAAAAAGAGACAAAGATCCAGGATTTCTTAGAGACTCAGGAAGCTTGTTTCATAATCAGGGACCCAATACACTAAAAGCACGATCACCCATCGAGCAGAATTTCTGAATGTGGAACTACCAGCAGATTTGAGGACCAGACCTCAGCAAAACTGTCACAAGTCTGAGGACATAAAAGATTCTGCAAATGGACTGAAGCATGGGCCTGTAAACATTTATAAGGGGTGAAAATTCTTGAGTTTTGGTTAAAATATGCACAGAGCATTTCTGAACATACTGCAGCCTCTGTATACTCTTATTTGGAAGTCCAGCCCAGAGGGCCTTACAGCAATCATACCATGAGGCCACAAGCTTCTCTGCATCACAGCGAGTCAGAGACGTCCTGAGTCTCACAATATTCTGTAGGTGGTAATGCATGTTTCCTAGAGGTTGAAGCACATGGCCTATTTAAGGTTATAAGAGATGGAATATAGTATATATTTGGAGCAGAGATAGTCTGATTAATAATTTAACCGCTGATCCTAGTTGATGCACTAAAGGGATAGCGGTCATTGGCCAGAAGGCAGGATACACCCTGGACAGGTCGCCAGTCCATCACAGGGCAGACAGACAAACACACACAATCACACCTGGGGGCAATTTAGTGTCCCCAGTTGGCCTGACTGCATGTCTTTGCACTGTGGGAGGAAACCAGAGTACCTGAAAGAAACCCACACAGACATGGGGAGAACTTGGACCCTGGATATCCGGCCATGGAATCCAACCCAGGCCCTTCCTGCTGTGAGGTGACAGCGCTACAGCGGTATCTACATCTGTAATCAAGTCAGTTTTGTAATTCAAAGCAGAAGAAAGTTTCTGCTGTATTAGTCAATTACGTGGATCAACCTGAGAACGTAGACTGTCTGCACCAAACATGGGTGTCCCCAAACTACCTGGATGAAGGCCATCTCTTCTGAAAGAGCAAGTCTGATCCCAAAATAGATCAAGATCATGTTCTTGCAGATGTGACGGCAGCCTAGTGTGAAGACGTAAAAGTGTGCTAAAACATTCAATCTGAAGGCCTAATGAGGACCAGAGAGAAAAATGTTCTTTCACAATTGCAGGATTTCTGATTCCTGATGCACGATACTGTTTGTGCCAATGTGGACAACAATGTATTTAACAGATGGCTGCTGATCCAACGTGTCAGCAGCCATCTTACAAGACTGTAGCAACACAAAGGCAGTAAGTTACTGCAATTTTTCCCTGATCCCCTTAATGACGAAATCTGCGACGAGCAGCGTTTTTCGGTGGCAAGGACTAGGGCTTGGCAGAAAGGCCTGCTCTGGACCTGCTCGAACTTCCCACTGGCAACTCCAGGGAGAGCTGGATTCTCTGTAGAGTGTAGCTTTTGAGCACACCTGTATTATAAGTGCCGTCCCCAACTCCCTCATTCATTTCATCCTCTTCCCACCTTCCTCATGGCCATCATCGGAGCATGCCACAAGATCACTTTTTAGCTGATGGTTTGCGCGTCTTCCTGCTTGCTTTGCTGGGACCAATAAAGCATGTGGTACAGCAGCTGGAGACCAGAAAGGAGACGGGGAACAACATTTGGCCTCAGAAAGACTGCAAGCCTCATCCAAAAAGTATCTGTTAGCCAGTTGCAGAACCCCCAGTTATAAACAGCCAGATGAACAACCTTCCTTTATGCCTGCTGCTTTGAGTTACGATCCAAGGCTCAAGGTGTAGAGCTGAGCAGAGACTTGGTCCCATGGACTGTCTGCCTAGACCGATGGAGCAGCAGAAGCTTGGATTTGTGGGGTACAGTCAGCTCCACCATTAGTAACAGGATGGACAGCTGTCAAGATAAGTGAGTCTATAAAAAAGTTCATCCTTTCTTATTTGATGGAGAGCGGAGATCGTGCCTTGCAACTCAGCAACAGTTTGGCTGAGTCAAGCACAGTTTGCACTGCATTGTACTGTATTGTTGATTCAAGTCATTCTGACTGTGAGTCTGGTGCTCCTTTCAGGCTCCGTGCGTAGCCAAGAGCAGGTCACTGCAGTACATTATGATTGATGTCCTACTGATGCAGGAACATGCAAATACCTTTTGGCAATCCACAGGCCAGAAAGAAAGAATAAAGTTACTGTGCAAGTCTTTCTGTATGTGGTGATCATTTTTCCTTTATCGAAGAAAGTGCTTGTATCCTTGCAAATAAACAAACACTTGTGTGTAGCTTTAGCTGTTAGAACCAACGTCACAAAACCCCAAACTCTGGGTCGGACTTCAGCGAACAAACTAGATGTGAAAACAGCCTAAACAGTTGCTGCTTCTTTAAACCACACTGACTTCTCTGCATGGCCTAAATTTAGATGGATACGGTTTGACTCCAGCATGTATTTGTGCGGGCGGTTGAGTGGCTATTAACGTCCAGTGTTTGTTAGAAACATTAGCCTTATAGCTCCAGCTCTAAAGAACCAAAGTGACACCAGACATTCATTCCTTTAAAGAGTAACTACACCCCACTATTTTCAGCTGACACCACCCGTGGCTCAACATTGAAAAATGCTCAAAAATGGGAGGGGCACTGCAGTGATGTCCAGGTTTGGAGGTGGGCCTGACACAGTCGGTAACAATGGCTGTTTAACGTTAACCCTTTCTGAACCGTTTAGCTTTCCCTAGTTCCAGTGTTGCTTGCCGCTGATTTCTGTTCAGTGAGCCGTGCCTGAGGGTCTGAGTTGTGAAGGGAAACACGAATTGGACGCAAGACTGGCTGCTTTATGGAGACTTACACTTAATTGGTCCTACATCTTTATTACAGTCTAAGCTCAGATTAACTGGGTTATTTACTGTTGGCACCGATAGCTGGCGTATCACAGCCTTGTGAGGAGGTGCTGGGGGTGTTTAGCTCAGTGCATAAGTGTGGTTATCTCCACTTTCAGCTCCTGTGCTTTCATAGTGCAACACGAGTGGGGTGTCATCAGGGGGCGGTAACGCTGTATGGCTAATTTGCATACTGTGAAGTTTCATAACATTTCCGTACAAAGACACAACATCTGTGCCTATAGCAGAGATTAACCAGAGGGGGCGCTGCAGAGGTGGAACAGGTCACGATAAAAATTATATTCTTACAGTTTGGAAAGATGTTTCACATTTTAAGCAAGACTGGGATATTTTATTATTGCCGAGCAGAGCATTTCAGCCGTTCATGAAAAATGGTGGAGTTACCCTTTAAGTATTCGGCGAAGCAGTTTTGTGTTGTTTTGATGTTGCTCTGCTGAGACTGCAGCAGTGTGCCAATCACATTCAAAGCCAATTTAACACATTTTATCATATGCCTTTACTGTGCTTTTCTCTTCATAAGCCTAATCCTAAATAAACTAAATAAACTACCCTAATCATCATAACCATCACTATTAGGCTGTCACCATTAGGCCGTCAGGTCAGGCCAGGAATATCAAAACAAGGAAAAACCCAACTCGTTTTTTGGTGAATTCTGATTTCTAATACTACAACAACCTGAGTAAAGATCAAATTCAATTTTAACTGATCGTTGAATGAAAAAGGCTAAAATCTAACACCAGCAGGCCCTGTGTGAAAAAGTAACTTGAGGATTCAACCAAATGTTCTTAATCAAATTGTGTTAAGAACATTTAGCTAAACTAGACACAACCCAACTTGACTGCAGCCACCGCTGTTTAATATAAACATCAAAGCCACTGCTAAGGCTCTGGGACTCCAGTAAACCACACTGAGAGCCATTCTCTGCAAATGAAGGATGTGGGCTGTCGCTTTTCTATATGCGTGATGTAGATGTACAAGCTTAATGCCTTTCTCTCACACACAGACACAGAGAGGTATGACACCACCCACAAACAAACACAGGCACACACTGCCTAAACCACAAGTGACCTCAAACCTCTGCTCCCACATACCTCTTCGGTCTCAGATGACCTCGTCCTACGAAACCACACTGTTCTACAAGAGCCTCACCCTGTTCAGCCTGAAATGAAAAAAGAATTGATATGATTTTCTACTTATGCCTAATGCAGTTGATCAGCCAACGCCTGTTTGGTGTCCAAGTATTGCTTCTTTAGGCTACTGGCTAATTATCATGGGCACAGCGTCCTGCTTTTCAGTCCTACTGCACCTTCATACTCTGGAGTGTCTGGAGTGCAGGAGGGTGTTGTGAAATATCACTACTCAGTACCCTGTGCTAGCACAAGTAATACCTAAAGCTTGCTATAGGTATTATAATATATACTATAACTGAGTCAGCAGTTGCATACTGAATAAAGCTTCAGTAAAGTCTGTGTGCAGTGTGGCGAAGGTCTCTGGCAGGATGTTCGAAAAGCTATAGCTGTACCAAGCACATTTTTACAGATGACACCTCAAAAGTTTTAAACTAAAGCAGCGAAATGTTGACACCAGACTTGAATTCCTTGAAACGTACTTCTGATTTACTCTGACGTTGCTCTGCTGAGACTGTAGCGGTGTTTACAGTGACTTACATGAGGTCATTTCGATTTAGAACTGAGTATCAGTCAACTCAATCGGCCAGTTAACCAAGTTTAGTTAAGAATTAAGATCAATTAAACTGGACACGCCCCGACTTGATTACAATGAGCGCTCTTGAATATAAACATCAAAGCCAGTGCTAAGACTCTGGGAACCCAGCGAACTCTGCAGTTGATCAGCAGAGTGCTGGTGACTTTCATGCACTACTCGGTCTGTAACTTTATGATGTCTGACCCTTCATGGCTTCCGGTGTTCAATAATACCACTTATAGTTGATTATAAAATATTTAGGGAAGAGATTTTGTGAACTGGCTTGCTACCAACATTTGCTCTGGTCTCTGGTTTTTGAGTCTGAGTCAAGAGTTGAGTCTCTGAGGTGCAACTAGTGTTTTAAATCACTAGGGTCCAAGCCCAAGTCAACTCACTGGGGTGGGTCTGCGTTCCAGGCTCTGGTCACTGGGGTGTGAATCGAGTTCTACAGAGAGTTCTAGGTTTATCTGAAGCTGTGCATTGCTATTCAACCTGACGCTGAACAGTATTGAAACTAGTAGAAGAAGTCACACAAGTTAGTGTAGAAACAAGAGACTTCATTTACAGCATTAAGGCTGTAACTCCATCAGTTCTGTTTGTGCTTCGTCTGAGTCGCTGACTCGAGTTCTCATGCCTGATGCCTACACACACATTTTATCATATATCCCACTGCAAAAACCGCTAGCTGTGAAAACATGTAGCAAGCATTTTCTCACGGTGTGGGTTATTTCTGTCTTAGCCTTCTTTTTTATTTGAAGCTGTTCCAGGCTAGTTTGTCACTTGCTGTTTGAGCGTGATGGAGGCTGTTGGGTTCCTCTGTCTCCTGCTGTGTGGAAGCGTACGCCTGGCCAGCAGCGGTGAGTACTTTACACCACGGGTACAGAACAGCAGCTGTAACGATTTATCGAGAAATCGTGATACGACACTGCAAAGTTGTGACTGTGCATCGTGGAGAATTGGCTCTGTTAATAATGATATCTAATGCAGCTGTATTGTTTGAACATCTAACAATCAGCACACATCAACAACCGCATGTCCATTAGGAATCTGGGAAAGAACAAGGATGTGTGTATTATTTGTCTACAATCCGATTTTGCTGAAAATATGATGGGAATATTGAAACATGCAGCCAGTATTAAGAGTTAACTGATGGGACAAACCTATCATTACATCTCTAATGAAGCAATAAGCCACTTTAATTCATGAGTTACAGCGATATTATAATGGGTCATGTTGTTCCACTATGTGCACAGCCCCAAGTGGCTTATTGCTGTTAACTTCTCAGTTTTAAATAATTCAGGTTATTAATAATAGTAAATAAATGTAGTTCCTTTAGAGTATTTTATTGTTTCCAAGCAACAATGGACTATTAAAAAGGACAAGAATGTTCAGTCACCCACCACCGCCTGTCGTTTCATGAACTTTTCCACGTTTTGTCATATGCTAATGAATATATCACGATACAGCACTGGTTAATGCAAATAACTTTACTTTCTATATATTTTACCACTGTGCAGTGATGCTAATTTCCACTAGTGTCTTTATGCAATTTCCATTCGTTTTAGCACCAAACTACTGATGTTGTTAGTCACTTTTCCCACATCTATCCATCCATTTGTCAGGTCGCAAGTCACACTTTTCCCACACTGGGACCAAATCTAAAATTGGCTCCCTACAGAGTTCACTACTGAGGAATTAATGTACTGACTCCTGCACACAAACAGTGCATGATATAACTGACAAATGGCCATTTGGGATTTAACTGTATAACCCTATATTCTACAGTTCCATACAGGACAAACATGCACTCTTTGGGTGCAGAAGCAACTTCCATTGGACGGAGGAGCCATTTGTGATTCAGTTTAAAGCGTATTTCACGTAAACACAGACATTTAAGGCATGAAAGACATTCAAGTGACTTTATTTAGTTTTACTGTTTTTGTTTTTGCAGGGAATCATATAGTAAGTACTGCAATTCAAAGCCTCTGAGTTTGTGGAGAAGTTGTTTAGCATGTTTAGCTAGTCAGCGGCTCAGTTTAAACAGACACAGGTTCTGACTTCGGTGGTCCAAGTGAGCAGCATTACAGTCACAGATCGTTCCATTAACAGAACAACGATGTTCAGTGACCTGGTGCAGTAAAACAGAATTCAACGCATTTATAGAGAATTTCACAATGGCTTCAAATTTAAACTCAGCCCTTGTACTTTTACTAAATTACATTTCCAGAAACAAGATACAAGAGTGGAGGGAGGTGCACACAGGTGGATTATATCCTTAGCAGGAGATGCCACCTAAAGGAGATTGGAGATTGTAAAGTGGTACCAGGGGAAAGTGTAGCAAGGCAGCATAGGGTGGTTGTCTGTAGAATGAGATTAGAAACAAAGAAGAGGAAGAGAGTGAAGACAGAGCCAAAGATTAGATGGTGGAAGCTGAAGGAGGAGGATGGTTGCAGGCAGTTCAGGGAAAAATTGCAACAGGCCCTTGGGGGCAGTGAGGAGCTACCTGAGGACTGGGAAACTACAGCTAAGGTGGTGAGAGAAACTGGCAAGAATGTGTTGGGAGTTTCGTCTGGTCAGAGGAAAGAAGACAAGGAAAGTTGGTGTTGGAATGAGGAAGTCCAGGAGAGTATTCAGAAGAAGAAGGCAGCTAAGAAAAATGGGATAACCAGAGAGATGAAGGAAGTAGGCAGGAGTTCTGTGAGGCTAGTCGCATAGCGAAAAGAATGGTGGCAAAGGCAAAGGCTCAGGCCTATGATGAGCTGTATGAGAGGCTGGACAGTAAAGAAGGAGTAAAGGACTTGTATCGTTTGGCTAAACAGAGAGATAGAGCTGGAAAGGATGTACAGCAGGTTAGGCTGATAAAGGATAGAGGGGGAAATGTACTAGTGAGTGAACAGAGATTATTGAGTAGATGGAAGGAGTACTTTGAAGAACTAATGAATGAGGAAAACGAGAGAGAGAGGAGGACAATGGGGGAGAGATAGTGGATCAGGAAGTGAAGAGAATTAGTAAGGTGGAAGTGAGGGCAGCTTTAAAAAGGATGAAGAATGGAAAGGCAGTTGGTCCAGATGACATACCTGTGGAGGTATGGAGATGTTTAGGAGAGAAGGCAGTGGACTTTTTAACCAGGTTGTTTAACAAAATCCTGGAGAGTGAGAGGATGCCTGATGAGTGGAGAAGCAGTGTACTGGTCCCCATTTTTAAGAGCAAGGGTGATGTGCAGAGCTGCAGTAACTACAGAGGTATAAAGTTGATGAGCCACACCATGAAGGTATGGGAAAGAGTTGTTGAAGCAAGGCTAAGGCGAGAGGTTCAGATCAGTGAGGAGCAGTTTGGTTTCATGCCCAGAAAGAGTACCACAGAGAAGGTCAGAAGGAGCTACATTGTGTCTTTGTGGATCTAGAGAAGGCATATGATAGGGTGCCAAGACAGGAACTGTGGTACTGTATGAGGAAGTCAGGTGTAGCTGAAAAGGATGTTAGGGTGGTGCAGGACATGTATGAGGATAGTGAGACAGTGGTGAGGTGTGCAGTTGGAGTGACAAATGGTTTCAAGGTGAAGGTAGGGCTACATCAGGGATCAGCTTTGAGCCCCTTCTTGTTTGCAATGGTGATGGACAGGTTGAAAGATGAGGTCAGGCAGGAGGCTCCATGGACCATGATGTTTGCAGATGACATTGTAATCTGTGGTGAGAGTAGAGAGCAGGTGGAAAAGAATCTGGAGAGGTGGAGGTTTGCACTGGAGAGGAGAGGAATGAAGGTCAGTAGAGATAAGACGGAATACATGTGTGTGAATGAGAAGGAGGCAGGTGGAAAGGTGAAGATGCAAGGAGTAGAGGTCGTAAAGGTGGATGACTTCAAATATCTTGGGTCAACCATCCAGAGCAATGGACAGTGTAGAAAAGATTTGAAGAAGAGGGTGCAGGCAGGATGGAGTGGGTGGAGACGGGTGTCAGGGCTGATGTGTGACAGAGGGATAGCAGCAAGATTAAAAGGGAAGGTTTACAAGACAGTAGTGCTTCCTGCTATGATGTACGGTTTGGAGACTGTGGCTCTGTCTAAAAGACAGGAGGCTGAGCTGGAGGTGGCGGAGATGAAGATGCTGAGATTTTCGTTGGGAGTGACAAGGATGGACAATAAGAAGAAGATAAGAAATGAGCAGATCAGAGGGACAGTGAAGGTGGAGCAGTTTGGAGATAAAGCCAGAGAGGCCAGGTTCAGATGGTTTGGACATGTGTTGATGAGGAATAGTGGATATATTGGTCAAAGAATGTTGGAGATGGAGCTTCCGGGTAGAAGGAGAAGAGGTAGACCTCAGAGAAGGTTTATGGATGTAGTGAAGGTGGACATGGAGATGGTTGGTGTGAAAGTAGAGGAGGCAATGGATAGGGCAAGATGGAGGCAGATGATCTGCTGTGGCGACGCCTAAAGGGAAGATAACAGGAGCTAGCCTTCAGTTCAGGCATAAACTGTTACAGTGCAGACACAATGTTTCACATTAATGATTGACAAGGCTAATTTTGTTCATTCTCAAAACAGACAGAGATTTTCCTGACATGCATGTCAAGTACAACTTTTAAGCAATGATTTACTGAAGGAAAAAAGAGAGGCAATTTGGCGACCAGTTGGCCCTGCATTTTCCCTGTTAGTTAATCAAACAAACAGTTCACCAAATGTAGTTGATAACTGGAATTAACTCATCTAGAGGCTTGATCATCTGGGACTTCAGACAATCACAACCATTATCTTCAAATATTTTACCTGCATGGGTGATACATGTTGTTGCAAAACCATCTCTGAAGTGCGAGTCTGAGTCGAATCTCTTAGGTGTGAGTCTGGGTTGAATCTCTGAGGTGTGACTGTGAGTCAGGCTGGAGGTTACAGAACCAGCATTGTGACCAGAAGGTCACCGGTTCGATCCCCTGAGCCGACAGTCCATGACTGACGTGTCCTTAAGCAAGACACCCAAACCCAACTGCTCCCCGAGCGATGTGGATAGGGCTGCCCACCGCTCCGGGCAACTGTGCTCACTGCCCCCTAGTGTGTGTGTGCTCACTAGTGTGTATGTGGTGTTTCACTGCACGGATGGGTTAAATGCAGAGGTGGAATTTCCCCGTTTGTGGGACTAATTAGCTTCAATTTATCTAAAAGTCAAATCTTGATTCTCTGAATGTGAGTCGAGTCTTGAGTCTCTGAGGTGAGCAGCTCTAGCAGACTGAGCTGTTCCAGACTGCAAATGCAAGTTGAGTCTTAAGTCTCTGAGGTCAAGACTCTGGGGAGCAAGTCAAAATCCAGTCTTAGTCTCTGAGGTTCACGTTGACGTTTAGTAAGTTTTAAAGGAATTTGATATAACTCATTAAAACTTCATCTTCAGATTAACTGGAAACTGCAGCTCAGTTAAAATCGTATTAGCTAGTAACGCAACAGCTAAACTTGCTATCTTTCCTTTTAAATGCAGGTTTTACTGCATGTTGCTGTTTGTACTGAGTCCCACGTCAGGCTATAAATAAAAGGTGTTAATTACAGCGTTAAGGCGGTGGTTCTAATGTTTTCGTCTGGCTGAATTCTCACACGTCTTGAGTGACACGTCATCGCACTGCATAAACTATGTATAGCTGTGAGAGAACTAGAGGAACTGTTCTGTTTCTCACTATGTGGCTATTTCTGTCTTAGCCTTACATTTTATGTGAAGTTCAAGTTCAAGTTCAAAGTGTTTATTGTCATTTGCACAGAGGAGACAGGTTTCCTTATATACGATGAAAAGCTTACTTTGCTCCTCGCTAAGAATGCCAAATATAACATTAAAAATACAAACGAGTATATATACAAGCATATATATTAATCAAGAAATAACGCAATGTATAAATTACAGTGGTATGGATGGATAGTGCTGTGCCTTGCCGGGAACATGATTATCTGCAGCAGAAATGAGTGGTAAAGTGCAATAGTGCAATTGTAAACATGTGCTACAGTAAAGTGACAGTAGGTGCAGGTTATTCCTGAGGAAAGAGTTCTTTACCAGTGGGATACACATCACACATCTGTACCCAAGTCTGGCAGACCGAAGTGTGAATAGTTATTTCTGATTCAGAACTCTGATTGCGGCGGGGAAGAAGGAGGTCTGGAGTCTGGAGGTCTTGCACATCATGCTCCTATACCTCCGGCCTGAGGGCAGAGGTTTGAACAGTCCGTGCTGGGGGTGGGTGGGGTCTTTGATGATGGAGGCAGCCTTCCTTTGGACTCTATGGTTGTAAATGTTCTGCAGAGAGTGCAGTGGAGAATTGGTGATCTTCTCTGCAGTCTCCACCACTCTCTGTAGGCATTTACGGTCTATCACGGTCAAGCTGCCATACCACACGGTGATGCAGCTGGTCAGGAGGCTCTCAATGACGCAGTTGTAGAAGTTGCTGAGGATCACCGGAGACATCCCAAACTTCCTCAGCCTCCTCAGGAAGTACAGCTGCTGTTGAGCCTTTCTGACTAGCTGCTTGGTGTTCAGTGACCATGTGAGGTCCTCACTGATGTGGACACCCAGGTATTTAAAGCTGCTCACTGCTTCACTGGTCCACTACTTCACTGGTCCACTACTCCACTGGTCCACTATTTAACTGGCCCTCTACTTCACTGGTCCTCTACTTCACTGGTCCTCTACTTCACTGGTCCACTATTTCACTGGTCCACTACTTCACTGATGGTCTACTTCACTGGTCCACTACTTCACTGGTCCACTACTCCACTGGTCCACTATTTAACTGGCCCTCTACTTCACTGGTCCTCTACTTCACTGGTCCACTATTTCACTGGTCCACTACTTCACTGATGGTCTACTTCACTGGTCCACTACTTCACTGGTCCACTATTTCACTGGTCCTCTACTTCACTGGTCCTCTACTTCACTGGTCCACTACTTCACTGGTCCACTATTTCACTGGTCCACTACTTCACTGGTCCACTATCTCACTGGTCCACTATTTCACTGGTCCGCTACTTTACTGGTCCACTATTTCACTGGTGCACTACTTCACTGGTCCACTACTTTACTGGTCCACTATTTCACTGGTCCACTATTTCACTGGTCCACTAGTTTACTGCTCCTGAGTCAGACCGGGGTTGAGCAGATGACCTCTTAAGGTCTCACAGAGACGTAGACTGTGTGAAATAATCTGATATTTTTCTCTTGATCATTTTCTAGACACCAACATTCACTGCAGAAAGCTTAGCTTGGCTCCGTTGGGGTGTTGCATCTGCTTCTTCTGCCAATGGCCCAATAAAAAGGAGGAGCTATTTGACATTTGAGGGATTTCAGTCTGTTTATCCAGCTGAACAGCTCAGTTCTAGTTAATAAAATAAAGCTACCAGCACCTCAGCTTGAACGGAAAAGAGACCTTACTTCACCCCCTAGTGGTCCACATGAGCAGCATTACAGTTCAAGATTATTCCATTAAAACTACAACAGAGTTTAGTGATTCTGTGCAGTAGTACAGAATCCAGCTGCTGTGAGGTGGTTAGAGTTACATAGTCTTCAAACTGAAACTGAACACTTGTTCTTTCACTAAATTATTTTCAAGATAGCAAATTTTTCATTTCATACATTTTCATTTTCAGAGTGATTCAGAGGGTTTGGAGTGAAATGGTTCAGACGTCTTTACAGTGGTGGTGATGGGAACCAGGCGTCGCCATGACTACAACACAAATATAGAAATTGTATTTACTATCCAGAACCACCTGAGAACCTACACAAGTTTTATATAGAAGAGTGATGAAATAGTCATAAATCTGGTCTCTTTGGGGACTAAGTTGCCTTTAATTTCCCAGCATGTACATCTAAATCATGACTGGATTAAAAAAATATATTGACAACAAAATACGGCGAAAGCTAAAACTGTCTCAGACACCACAAATGGAGCATTTTGCATCAGAACACTTGAATATCTAATTCTGCAGAACTCCTGATAAACTGGTGGACGTCCCCTTTCAGCCATATATACAGTACAGACCTTTTGAAACCCCAGTGTGTTATGAAAAGAACAGAAAACCCTTTAGTGGATGTTTAAATGTTGTTATGGTGACTGAAGATCAGTGATCACGCATTATTACAGCCCCACAGATCCGTCGTTTACATTGATCTGTACTGACAGTCTATTTATCTGTACTAATGAACATGTAATGTACTGAGGGTGGTGGCAGCAAGCAGTCCAGCCTGCACCGCCAGCTGCCAGCAGAGGGCGATGGTGGCACGGGGCCAAAACTTCAGAGAACTCCAATTCCCAGAAGCCCAATTTGACTCCTCTACTTAAGTAGCATTTGTCACACCTTTGTAGAGGGGTGACCGGTGTGGTACTTAGTGTCGTTAAAGAAATGAAATGAAAAGAAAAGAGAGCTGAGGAAAGAAATTGCCCCAAAACTAAAGAGAGAAGAAAAGAGGGCTACAAAGAAGAAACTGTCCCAAAGCCACTTAATGCCAAAAAATCAAGAAAAAAAGGGTCTTGAGCCACAAACGGCTCCGAGACATATAAGCAGCGTTTAATCAACCAAACTGCTCAAACCGAGTCGACCTTCCCTTCGTTCTTACAGAGGAGGTGCTTTACCCGTCGGCACCTGTGCGCAGCGTTAACTCCACGGACCGCCGGCCACCTGGATTGATATGGGCAGTAAATTTTCATATCGGTCAGATCCTTCACGCAGCACAACTAGTGGTCACGTTTAAGTGTTTGATGTTTTTGCTGTTGGCTGGGATTTAATATTCTTTAATATCCATCCATCCATCCATTTTCTAAGCCGCTTCTCCGTCAGGGTCGCGGGGGGATGCTGGAGCCTATCCCAGCAGTCTTCGGGCGGAAGGCAGGATACACCCTGTACAGGTCGCCAGTCCATCGCAGGGCTATTCTTTAATATAATATCTAAAAATATTAAATATCTAATTTTTTGTATTTCAGTGAATATTTAATAAATATATAATTCACCCTGTTTCTCATTACTGCAACGTCTCTGCTCCTCAGTACTGGTGTGTATATATGGGGTTTTCTTTTTTTTTTAATTAGAAAAAGTCTTAAACTCTTTAAAATCAATTAAATCATTCAGGTTTATCTTCAGTTATTCAACCACTGTTTGTGGTAATAAGGAGAAAACATTACATTTTAACTGTGATTCTTTGTAAAGACTGTAGAATACAATCAGGGAGGAGATACGAATGCTTTACTAATGAGTGATGAGAGGAGAAGACAGAGGCCTGATGGACTGAAAGAAAACAGTGATGAAGTGATGAGAGGAGAAGTCAGAGGCCTGATGGACTGAGAGAAAAGTAGAGGAGGCAGTGGATAGGGCAAGATGGAGGCAGATGATCTGCTGTGGCAACCCCTAAAGGGAGCAGCCGAAAGAAGAAGATTATGCCTCATCAACGGAATATATTCCTACATAATTAAAGACCTCAGAAATATATTAAAGGTAGGAATAATAATCTCTACTGGCTGCATCTGCTTCCATCTGTTGCCACAAACAGTCACTATGAATCACTTCCCTGTAGTTAGAAAAAAAACAAGAACAGCTGATTCTGACAACATATTTACAATGTACATCACATTGGAAACCAAAGAAACATATTTGAAATAAAGTTTGGTGTTGAGTCGGGGTCCGAGGGGTCCGAGGGGTCGGAGGGGTCCGACATCGTCTATAAAGAATAAATTCAGAATTTTAGAACTCGATTTATATAAATAAATGTTTTACAGTGATTTTTCTCAAACGCACCGCTTTTCATTCACGAGGCTGTGCAGGATTTACATACAAACATCAACACTAACACTTTATAACACTTTATAACACTTTTTAATTACAGATCATATTCACGTCGTCAGAGTGGTCTTGCTGTGCTGTTCTCTGTCTGAGTGCTTTGTTTGCTTTGTTGTTCCCTCCTGTTAATCTGCACTGGGCTAATGAGCAAAAGTCAGTTTATTCATGTAGGCCGTTTCTCTCGGTCAACAAACTGCCGCGTATACACACACACACACACACACACACACACACACACACACACACACACACACACACACACACACACACACACACACACACACAGCCAGCGGAGAGAGCTTATCTGCTCAGAATCACACTAATATTAGAGTAAATACAAACCGCATTAACGCAGTAAGTCCTGATTTTAAGTATGTGAATGTGTTTAATTGGCTATTCTGCCCTCTTCTTGAGGAAGACCAGCTTTAACCCTTGTGTGTGGTGTTGGTGTGTGTGTTACTCAGGGGTCTCGTGGATCCACCACATTATTGTTTTTTAAATCAATAGCAATTTATGTAAAAAATACCAGATGTTTAAAATATCACAAGTGTCCAGCGTAGGGTTCTCCTTTAGCAGCTGTAGCCAGTCAGCAGCCTGTCCCTTGTTGTCCACCCACACACACACACACACACACACATACAACCAGCAGGCCATGTAGGAGGAGAACAGAGTGAAGGACACAGCACCTCCACACTTTTACTCCCCGTGGGTTCAGCCCAACACCACATGTGTAGTATAAATGTGTGGGGGGTGGAAAACGTGAAGACCCTGAAAACGAGTTATTTTATATGTTCTTCACAGAAAACGAGCAAAGACCAAGAATCTGAGGCTGAAATAAAAATGAATCAAATGCTTTTTTTCTTTGGTGAACATTGAAAATGGGTCCCACAGACCTGAACACCACATAAGGGTTCACTGTAGTTGTCATTCAGTACCTGGTTTATGTAATCAATACTTCATTATGTTAATTCAGGAGCTGCTGATGAATCTGTGTGATGGCTGGAGGTAGAACTAAACTTTACCCTTCACACTGGCTCACAAGATCTCAGATACTTCTTTCAAAATAAGAGACCTTTTCACTGTATTTATATGAGAAAAATCTCCTATATCTTTGTTAGCACTGTAAAGGATGAAGGTTTGGATCAATGTTCACGTTTTGGCTTCAGAAGGTTGGAATCCAACCTATCAGAGGGTTTTTTTGCTTTGAGCTGAACTCAAATGAGATCTTTTACTCGAATATCAACCACAAGTCCACTTCTCTCAGATACAGCCATTCCTTCTGTCTGTACTTCAGTGAGGTTTAAACCAGCTTAGTGACCCCAAAGCACATCTTGTACCTGAGCTCTCCTCCCCATCCCCACCGCACGGCTTCTTCTTAAAATACGTGTCTCACTGCTCGTCTGTTAAGTGAATATTAGATGAATTATTACTGTCACTGTAACTCGGCATTCCTTCAAACTACCACAAAGTAAATTCTATCCAGCAGAGTTTTGAAAGTGTAGTGTGAAGCTAATTTTACTCTGTTCACTCTCTCATTTCTCATTAAAACGTGCAGAAATGTGTTCTCTGTAGAGGAGATGAACTTATTTACACTCAGAAAATAAACACAAACATATTATCTGACCAGGGCCACAGACTTTCTCATATGACTGCATGTGCCATCAAAGTACAATCTACATGTAGGAAATACCGTTAATTATTTCATGAATACAACAGAGACTAATGTTTCTTCACTGGAATATCAGTAATGATGTATAATATTCCCAAATTCCTGCTTTCACGTGTAGAACATGCGGATGATTGTAAATATAGACTGTTTAATAAAAGTTGTAGGACTGTCTAAGAAGTTCTTCTTTCTGAGATGATCATATTTTAATTCTGCTCATGTTTGTTTTGACAGTAATACACAGTCAGAGTGGAACAGAGGGGAGAGACGTCATCCTGGCCTGTGGAAATGAGGGTAAAGTGACCTGGGAAAAAGGAGCTGATGGAGGAAGATCTACCATCCTCACAGCTGAAGATGGAGAAATCACCCAGAGACTCAGGCCTGATCCAGAAAACAGATACAGTGTATTAACTGATTTATCACTGGTGATAAGGAGCCTTTCTCTCTCTGACTCTGGGATTTATTACTGTAACGCTGCTCCTGCAGTGAATCTGACTGTGAATCCTGCTCCACCAACAGGTGAGTCACATTTATAACTGATAGACATCTGTGACACTTTATATCTACAAAGAGCATTAATATTTATATAATCATCATCATTATTATTATTATTATTATTATAACAATTTATTTTTCATACATAAGTTGTACTTGGGTGCCTCTCCAAAATGATCTGAGGGATGTATAGAAGTATGGATATCTTTGTTTAACAATTGTTAAATTTAACTAAAATTAAAAATTTATATCCAGTTATTTATGATTTTGTATATCCATATATTTAAATAACAGTTACTGTTATTGAATAATGAGTTTTATATTTAGGGCATGTTCAGGAACATAAGAGGTTAAACACCAGAAGTGCTGGACTTTAAGATTTTTAATTATTAATTAATTTGCAGCTATGAATTGAAAAATAGCACAAACTATTTTACTGTTGAGTAGAATCAACATGAGGCTTTACATAAAGAATCTCACCAAGAAATATTTAAATACAATCTGATATTTCACTGTTGTTGGAATAAAACCTCGTATCTCCAACATGGTAACTTTACAGCAGAAGGAAAAACATACTTGACTTTTAATGGAAGTCAATGGAAACAGAATTGTGGTCGTTTCTATTAGTCTGTTCAATATGAACTTTACATACAATGTAAAGGAAAACTTTCACACTATGTCAAAAACTGAAAAACATTAAAAATGGAGATACGAGGTTTTCTTCCGACATCAGCAAAATACTACAAAGAACAGTAACAATTTACAATACTGGTCCACAAATAAGCAGATATTAATACTAAAACTGAAGCTTTCATCACAGCAAAGTCATGCATAGATTTATACTTAACACATCAGGAAATAATGAAGCGTATAAGTCAATAAAGAACTGAATAAAACAACCGTTAATAAAGGCAGTCATTAAATATGAACATAATTATAAATCTTTTAATTAATACCATGACTTAATATATTAATTAAGACTAATGTCCGATGGAGATGATGTAGGTCAACACAAACTGTAGGTTAATAATCAATATGTGTGAACATTGCAGGATTAATTCATTATTAGAAATTTCAGTTCATTACCATTCATTACAGAACATATCATAACCCACCAATAGTCGTTGTATTTATATATTATGTACCTTGTCTAAGTTCAGCATTAATTCATTATTAATATTGGTTGGTGTGGTGTAGTTGCATCTCTGACTTCCATGCTGTAGGATGGGGTTCAATCCCTGCCAGAAACCTGTTGATGATAAGGTAGAGAGTGAAGCTGCCTTTCTGGTGGACGAGGAACTTGTCTCTTTATTTTAGGTGGTGCAGGTGTTGAGGAAGCTCTGGTTAACAGTCCATCCTAGACTGGTGATTGTGATGGGGGGTAGGAGGGTTGTTGGGTCCCTGAGGCAATAGTTGAGGGTAGCATTTTTCACTGAACCTGAGGTCTAGCAGAAAGAGAAAGAGAAAGGTCCACTGCCTTCTCTCCTAAACATCTCCATACCTCCACAGGTATGTCATCTGGACCAACTGCCTTTCCATTCTTCATCCTTTTTAAAGCTGCCCTCACTTCCACCTTACCAGTTCTCTGCACTTCCTGATCCACTATCTCTCCCCCCGTTGTCCTCCTCTCTCTCTCGTTTTCCTCATTCATTAGTTCTTCAAAGTACTCCGTCCATCTACTCAACACTCTCTGTTCACTCACTAGTACATTTCCCTCTCTATCCTTTATCAGCCTAACCTGCTGTACATCCTTTCCAGCTCTATCTCTCTGTTTAGCCAAGCGATACAAGTCCTTTACTCCTTCTTTACTGTCCAGCCTCTCATACAGCTCATCATAGGCCTGAGCCTTTGCCTTTGCCACCATTCTTTTCGCTATGCGACTAGCCTCACAGTACTCCTGCCTTCTTCTTCTGAATACTCTCCTGGACTTCCTCATTCCACCACCAACTTTCCTTGTCTTCTTTCCTCTGACCAGACGAAACACCCAACACATTCTTGCCAGTTTCTCTCACCACCTTAGCTGTAGTTTCCCAGTCCTCCGGTAGCTCCTCACTGCCCCCAAGGACCTGTTGCAATTTTTCCCTGAACTGCCTGCAACCATCCTCCTCCTTCAGCTTCCACCATCTAATCTTTGGCTCTGTCTTCACTCTCTTCCTCTTCTTTGTTTCTAATCTCATTCTACAGACAACCACCCTATGCTGCCTTGCTACACTTTCCCATGGCACCACTTTACAATCTCCAATCTCCTTTAGGTGGCATATCCTGCTAAGGGTATAATCCACCTGTGTGCACCTCCCTCCACTCTTGTATGTCACCCTGTGTTCTTCCCTCTTCTGAAAATACATGTTCACCACAGCCATTTCCATTCTCTTTGCAAAATCTACAACCATCTGACCTTCTGTCTTTCACACCATACATACCCAGCACCTCTTCATCCCCTCTGTTCCCTTCACCAACATGTCCATTGAAGTCTCCACCAATCACCAATCTCTCCTCTCTAGGGACACCATCTACCACTGCATCCATCTTACTCCAAAATTCCTCTTTCATCAACCTCCAACTTCAGGCTCATGATCCTGTCTGACTCTCTTTACATCCAGAACACTTTTCCCAAGCTGTTCCTTTAGGATTATCCCTACTCCATTTCTCTTCCTCTCTACACCATGATAGAACAGTTTGAATTCACCTCCAATGTTCCTGGCCTTGTTTCCTTTCCATCTGGTCTCCTGGACACACAGAATATCTACCTTCCTTCTCTCCATCATGTCTGAAAGCTCTCTGCCTTTACCAGTCATTGTCCCTATGTTCAGTGTCCCTACTCTAACCTTCACACTCCTGCCTTTCCTTCTCTCTTGCTCTCTTTCCTCTTTGATGGTCTTCGACCTACAGTAGTCCAATTTCCACCAGCACCCTGATGGTCAACAGCACTGGAGGCGGTTGTTGTTAACCCGGGCCTCGACCGATCCGGTATAGCAATCATATTTGTGACATGATAGTTTTGGCACAAGTTTTACACCGGATGCCCTTCCTGACGCAACCCTCACCATTTATGCGGGCTTGGGACCGGCACCAGGAGTACACAAAGTACACCCCTAATGGCTGGTTTAGTAATACCACTTACAGTTGATTATAAAATATCTAGGAGGGAAGAGATTTTGTGAACTGGCTTGCTACAACTATTGCAGCACCGCTCGAATTGCAGGGCTATGGGCTTGATTTTATACACCTGTGGCAATCAGACTGAATGAACCACTTGAATTCAATGACTAAGAGGTGTGTACCAATATTTTTGTCCATATAGTGTATATCGGCCTTAAAGGCACAGCAACAAAAAACAGCCTGTTTAATCGTAAGGGGTAAACAGGGTTGGAAAAAGTCTAAATCCAAGTCTAAGTGTAAGTCCAAGTCTGAGTCTCTAGTCTCTGGTTTTTGAGTCTGAGTCAAGAGTTGAGTCTCTGAGGTGCAACTAGTGTTTTAAATCACTAGTGTCCAAGCCCAAGTCAACTCACTGGGGTGGGTCTGCGTTCCAGGCTCTGGCCACTGGGGTGTGAATCGAGTTCTACAGAGAGTTCTAGGTTTATCTGAAGCTGTGCATTGCTATTCAACCTGACGCTGAACAGTATTGAAACTAGTAGAAGAAGTCACACAAGTTAGTGTAGAAACAAGAGACTTCATTTACAGCATTAAGGCTGTAACTCCATCAGTTCTGTTTGTGCTTCGTCTGAGTCGCTGACTCGAGTTCTCATGTCTGACGCCTACACACACATTTTATCATATATCCCACTGCATAAACCACTAGCTGTGAACACATGTAGCAAGCATTTTCTCACGGTGTGGGTTATTTCTGTCTTAGCCTTCTATTTTATTTGAAGCTGTTCCAGGCTAGTTTGTCACTTGCTGTTTGAGCGTGTTAACTGATGGGACAAACCTATCATTACATCTCTAATGAAGCAATAAGCCACTTTAATTCATGAGTTACAGCGATATTATAATGGGTCATGTTGTTCCACTATGTGCACAGCCCCAAGTGGCTTATTGCTGTTAACTTCTCAGTTTTAAATAATTCAGGTTATTAATAATAGTAAATAAATGTAGTTCCTTTAGAGTATTTTATTGTTTCCAAGCAACAATGGACTATTAAAAAGGACAAGAATGTTCAGTCACCCACCACCGCCTGTCGTTTCATGAACTTTTCCACGTTTTGTCATATGCTAATGAATATATCACGATACAGCACTGGTTAATGCAAATAACTTTACTTTCTATATATTTTACCACTGTGCATTGATGCTAATTTCCACTAGTGTCTTTATGCAATTTCCATTCGTTTTAGCACCAAACTACTGATGTTGTTGGTCACTTTTCCCACATCTATCCATCCATTTGTCAGGTCGCAAGTCACACTTTTCCCACACTGGGACCAAATCTAAAATTGCCTCCCTACAGAGTTCACTACTGAGGAATTAATGTACTGACTCCTGCACACAAACAGTGCATGATATAACTGATAAATGGCCATTTGGGATTTAACTGTATAACCCTATATTCTACAGTTCCATACAGGACAAACATGCACTGTTTGGGTGCAGAAGCAACTTCCATTGGACGGAGGAGCCATTTGTGATTCAGTTTAAAGCGTATTTCACTTAAACACAGACATTTAAGGCATGAAAGACATTCAAGTGACTTTATTTAGTTTTACTGTTTTTGTTTTTGCAGGGAATCATATAGTAAGTACTGCAATTCAAAGCCTCTGAGTTTGTGGAGAAGTTGTTTAGCATGTTTAGCTAGTCAGTGGCTCAGTTTAAACAGACACAGGTTCTGACTTCGGTGGTCCAAGCGAGCAGCATTACAGTCACAGATCGTTCCATTAACAGAACAACGATGTTCAGTGACCTGGTGCAGTAAAACAGAATTCAACGCATTTATAGAGAATTTCACAACGGCTTCAAATTTAAACTCAGCCCTTGTACTTTTACTAAATTACATTTCCAGAAACAAGCTACATGAGTGGAGGGAGGTGCACACAGGTGGATTATATCCTTAGCAGGAGATGCCACCTAAAGGAGATTGGAGATTGTAAAGTGGTGCCATGGGAAAGTGTAGCAAGGCAGCATAGGGTGGTTGTCTGTAGAATGAGGTTAGAAACAAAGAAGAGGAAGAGAGTGAAGACAGAGCCAAAGATTAGATGCTGAAGGAGGAGGATGGTTGCAGGCAGTTCAGGGAAAAATTGCAACAGGCCCTTGGGGGCAGTGAGGAGATACCTGAGGACTAAGAAACTACAGCTAAGGTGGTGAGAGAAACTGGCAAGAATGTGTTGGGTGTTTCGTCTGGTCAGAGGAAAGAAGACAAGGAAAGTTGGTGGTGGAATGAGGAAGTCCAAGAGAGTATTCAGAAGAAGAAGGCAGCTAAGAAAAAGTGGGATAACCAGAGAGATGAAGGAAGTAGGCAGGAGTTCTGTGAGGCTAGACGCATAGTGAAAAGAATGGTGGCAAAGGCAAAGGCTCAGGCCTATGATGAGCTGTATGAGAGGCTGGACAGTAAAGAAGGAGCAAAGGACTTGTATCGTTTGGCTAAACAGAGAGATAGAGCTGGAAAGGATGTACAGCAGGTTAGGCTGATAAAGGATAGAGAGGGAAATGTACTAGTGAGTGAACAGAGAGTGTTGAGTAGATGGAAGGAGTACTTTGAAGAACTAATGAATGAGGAAAACGAGAGAGAGAGGAGGACAACGGGGGGAGAGATAGTGGATAAGGAAGTGTAAAGAATTAGTAAGATGGAAGTGAGGGCAGCTTTAAAAAGGATGAAGAATGGAAAGGCAGTTGGTCCAGATTACATACCTGTGGAGGTATGGAGATGTTTAGGAGAGAAGGCAGTGGACTTTTTAACCAGGTTGTTTAACAAAATCCTGGAGAGTGAGAGGATGCCTGATGAGTGGAGAAGCAGTGCACTGGTCCCCATTTTTAAGAACAAGGGTGATGTGCAGAGCTGCAGTAACTACAGAGGTTTAAAGTTGATGAGCCACACCATGAAGGTATGGGAAAGAGTTGTTGAAGCAAGGCTAAGGGGAGAGGTTCAGATCAGTGAGCAGCAGTTTGGTTTCATGCCCAGAAAGAGCACCACAGATGCAATTTTTGCATTGAGAGTGTTGGTAGAGAAGTACAGAGAAGGTCAGAAGGAGCTGCATTGTGTCTTTGTGGATCTAGAGAAGGCATATGATAGGGTGCCAAGAGAGGAACTGTGGTACTGTATGAGGAAGTCAGGTGTAGCTGAAAAGTATGTTAGGGTGGTGCAGGACATGTATGAGGATAGTGAGACAGTGGTGAGGTGTGCAGTTGGAGTGACAAATGGTTTCAAGGTGAAGGTCGGGTTACATCAGGGATCAGCTTTGAGCCCCTTCTTGTTTGCAATAGTGATGGAAAGGATGACAGATGAGGTCAGGCAGGAGGCTCCATGGACCATGAAGTTTGCAGATGACATTGTAATCTGTGGTGAGAGTAGAGAGCAGGTAGAAGAGAATCTGGAGAGGTGGAGGTTTGCACTGGAGAGGAGAGGAATGAAGGTCAGTAGAGATAAGACGGAATACATGTGTGTGAATGAGAAGGAGGCAGGTGGAAAGGTGAAGATGCAAGGAGTATAGGTCGTAAAGTTGGATGACTTCAAATATCTTGGGTCAACCATCCAGAGCAATGGACAGTGTAGAAAAGAGGTGAAGAAGAGGGTGCAGGCAGGATGGAGTGGGTGGAGACGGGTGTCAGTGCTGATGTGTGACAGAAGGATAGCAGCAAGAGTGAAAGGGAAGGTTTACAAGACAGTAGTGCGTCCTGCTATGATGTACGGTTTGGAGACTGTGGCTCTGTCTAAAAGACAGGAGGCTGAGCTGGAGGTGGCGGAGATGAAGATGCACAGTGAAGGTGAAGTCACTGCGACATTCACCGACTTACAAAGTCTGTCATTTAACCCTCGAAAGTGTCATAACAACCTAAAATCAGAAAAAAAGTCAGTGTCACCACATAGTTCTGCCAACATAACATGAAAGATGGCAAAAGCAACCTTTATGATAAAAGACACCTATTAAAATAAATGTTTATCAACACTGTTGAACTATAAAACTATATATCAATATATCTCCATTTTTGATGTTTTCCTTTTTTGTTTTTGCATAATTTCAAAAATCCAATTATTATTTGTATTGCATTTTGTGTTTAAAGTCCATGACCAGTAGACCAGCAGAAAAAGTCCAAAGTGACTTACAAATAAACCTTGTTAGATTATCTTCCATTAGCATTTAAATTGGGTTTTTTTAGGTAATGTTTTTGGAGACAGAAGGTTTTGTTTCAACAGCAATGCTGTAAATGTTTATGTAGGTTTGTGTCAATTCTTATGAAGAGATTATATATAAAGAAAGCTCTAAAGTTTGGATATATACTCCATCACTAGACTTGGAATCTGTGCTAGTGTGAATTCATGTTATGGTATCAGTAGAAATCTGACAAACTGAAAAAAGCTAATTTAAGTTTTACATTAAATATAAAATAATAATAATAATATTAATTCACAGCTGACACATTCATGACTTCCTAGCTGTAACCTGTACAGACATCTACATTAGGTTAATAACTTAGAGTGAAACGCCAAACTCGTCTGTTCATGTTGTAACAATGGGGTCAAGTAAACAGATTTAAAAAGGAAATGACTTGTGTTGACATGTCATTAACCCAGGAAAATAAAATCAGATCTCATCTGAACACACTGGGGACTCATAGAAATTTGTAAATAGCATCAGGCGAATGTTGATCCAAATGTGACCTGGACATGAAATTCATTTTAATGCGAGATAAATGTCTTCAATGATACAGGATTCTGAACTAGCCAAATTTTACCAGCTGCATGGCATGACATACATTAAACTGATTGAACTAAGTGACAAATAAGTTCTGTATACTATAGGTCAACCTTCAACCACACCCACAACTAGGAGAATAACTACAAAGGCAAATGGAGCTGCAACAACTGCAACCACACCCACAGCTCAAAGAAGATCTACAAAGGCAAATGGAGCTGCAACAACTGCAACCACACCCACAACTCAAAGAAGAACTACAAAGGCAAGTGGAGCTGCAACAACTGCAACCACACCCACAACTCAAAGAAGAACTACAAAGGCAAGTGGAGCTGCAACAACTGCAACCACACCCACAACTCAAAGAAGAACTACAAAGGCAAGTGGAGCTGCAACAACTGCAACCACACCCACAGCTCAAAAAAGAACTACAAAGACAACTGAAACTACAACAACTGCAACCACACCCACAACTCAAAGAACTACAAAGGCAACTGAAACTGCAAACGCAACTGAAAGTTCATCTGGAGGAACAACTCGAGGTTTGTATGACCTGCTTATGTGGTGCTATTTAATGATATAGCACTAGGAAGTGTGACAACATTTTTAATGCAGGATGCTGCATGTGTTTAATTTATGACATATTCATTTTACATAAAAATAACATACACTGCACCTCTTCAAATACACTACTTTGTTCTTCTTTGCATTTTCCATTTAAATATAGTGAATAATATCACTACGGCCCGTGTGAAATATTGGAAAGTGCTCATCTAGCAACTCACCCTGCAGCTATCTAAAGTATCTTTTTCACAGATTTAGGCTGCATTGTTTTTAAGCTGGTCATTAAGCAAACAAGCATATTTGACCATTATGCAGAGCACAATTAGTAGGACACATGACGTCAGACAGATGATTAGTGGCTCGATTTAGTAAGGCTTCTGTAAAGTTAACGAACCTGACTGGCCACTTCATTGGAAGATGAGTACAGAGATATGTAACGTGTAAAACAATAACGCTCCTTTTTAATGAGCACAATCCATTTTGGTAGTGATTTTCTATTCATCTTATTTATCAGTTCATCCTTATCTTTAACACACGGGACAAATGTATGTAAATCTTTTGAAAATTAGCTGGGAACGCTGGGACATGGATTAGGCACAGGATTGTCCCAGGAAAAACAGTGCCAAGGTGTAATGTTAATCTTTCTTTTGCCAAGAAAATGAGCAGGAGAGCAGGTGCAACTTCAAGTCTTATACCAGTGTCCAACTCCTGGCCCAAAGCCCTAGCTTCAGTCGTAAAAGACCAACAACAGTGTTCTCATCCTGTCCTGGATCCTGTCGCAAAACAGAGTTGGCTTCCTTGTGGGCTCAGGTCCTGTTCTAAATACTCTAGTGTCATACACTATTGTGTGTTCTGTCCTTGGGAATGACTAGGTGGGGTCATAAAATGCAGTTTAGTCTGTTATAAATGAATGCCGGTCAGTTAATCTGAAGGAAAATGAGTTACACTTAAAAACGTTCAAACCTATCGAATAGAAAAATTACACAAATAAAGAAAATGAAACAAAAATCTCAACAGGTGCACAATCACCCAGCGCTATGTGGGTAAATGACATCACTCTGTAAAGAAAACCTTAAATTTAAAAATCAAACACCCAATAATTATCCTTGGCAGTTTATCAACAGATTCATTCATCATCATCATCATCATCATCATCATTAACCGCTTAGTCCAGATTGGGTTGTGGTAGCAGTTGAGAGAATCTCAAGATGCCCCTGTCCCCTGCAACTTCCTCCAGCTCATTCCAGGGGTTCCAAGCCGCTTCCAGGCCAACTGGAGATATAATCCTTCCAGCGGGGCCTGAGATTACCTCAGGGTCTTGTCCCACTAGACTGTGCCTGTTAAACCTCCACCAGGAGACATCGAGGGGGCATCTGGTCAGATACCCAGACCACCTCAACTGGCTCCTCTTAGTGTGGAGGAGTAGTGACTCTACTCTGAGCTCCTCCAGGAAGACTGAGCTCCTCACCCTGTCAGTAGAGTGTAGCCTACCACCATGCGAAGAGGCTCATTTCTGCTGCCCACAAGCTAAAAATATTACCCACAGCTCATGACCATAGGTCTGTTACTGTTGCTGTGTTCTTCACCAGCAATGGTTTGATTTGAAATTTTTTATACAGAAGTCATTTTAAAAGGCAACATATGCCAAATGTGCTCAGTATGAAGATGTGAATGGATCCTCTGAGGTGATCTTGTGTTTTTATTTTCAGCTTTGTGGAAAGTCCTGATCATAATAGCAGTGAGCTGCTTGCTTGCTGTGGCGCTGGTGCTGTTCCTGTGGAAGAATTTCTACAAAAGGAAAGGTGATAACAGCTGTAATTTCACAGCTGTAATTTATGGGATATTGTACAGTTTCAAAGGGATATCCAGCATATGTATTCATGCATACTTCATTGTCTACAGCAGTGGTAGTTGCAGTTGCTGTATTTTCATTATCCAGTATTTGAAGTATTTTCATTATCCAAATAACCACAACCTGATATTTTCAATACTCAGAATTAAACAGGTTAGCAGGTTTGCCCTGTTTGCATGCTGAGTTATCGGGGCTCACTTATGACCGAACAGTATTGACAAAACCTCATACATGAGCAAGAATTGAAATCATTATACCACCTTCAAAATAAATTAAATGAGTCTTGGCTTGGAGGTATGGTTCTAGATACAGAACAGTTACATTATATGGAGTTTTTTTCAACAATGGGAATGTTCTTCACACTCACACATCATTTCAAACATTGATTCTAAAAACATCTGTTTAGCGTTTCTTTAAATTTTTTCAGAGGGCGATATCGAGAGTTCCACATCTGATTTTTCCTCTGTCTCAGCAGTGTGTACTGTTAAGCAGAAACAGGATCACCTCTATGACTGTACTGACAACAACATGCCAACAACACAAGCTGGTGAGTTTAGTATCGATGTATTGATTTCACATATGCTTTGGTACTCTAGTTTGAGTTAGGTGATTTTTGCCAGAATTTACATTATTTTATATTTTATCCATCCATCCATCGATCCGTCCATCCATCCATCCATCATCTTCCGCTTCTCCAGGGTTCGGGTCGCGGGGGCAGCATCCTAAGCAATGAGGCCCAGACCTCTCTTTCCCCAGCCACTTCCACTAGCTCCCTGGGGGGGATTCCTTATGGACATCCTTGTGTTCGAACATGGTGTTCGTGATGGACAAACTGTGGTTTGCACAGAAGTCCAAAAAATGAACACCACTCGGGTTCAGATCAGAGAGACCATTCCTCCCAATCACACCCCTCCAGGTCTTACTGTCGTTGCCCACGTGAGCGTTAAAGTCCCCCAGTAGGACAATCGAGTCTCCAGGAGTAGCACTTTCAAGCACCCCTCCCAAGGACTCTAGGAAGGCTGGGTACTCTGAACTGCTGTTCGGTGCATAAGCACAAACAGTCAGGACCCGTTCCCCAACCCGAAGGCGTAGGGAAGCTACCCTCTCGTCCACCGGGGAGGGTCCCTCTCCATGGATCACCACCTTATCGTAGAGGGGATTGTGTGCTTGAATGATCCTAGGAGCTATGAAGGCGTGGGCCTTGGCGTTCTGATCCTCGGTTGCTGAAACTGGCTTTTGGAACTTTATATTTTATTACAATGTTATAATGGCTATCACAAGCAGCATAATTAGTGAACAAATGATGTATTTCATTTGTGATGTTGCTGACCAGTGGTAGTGACCACAGTGTGTAAATTGCTGGATGCTCTGATTCTTCAGTGGAGCTTTAGGTTCTTGCTGACAGCAAATTATGAGAAAAATGTAAATCTTCTTGTTGGGAATAAGTCTTTGTTTTTTAAAATGTTGTGTATCTCAATGATAATATTTAACAAATGATTCAGACAATCTTGCTGTATTTCTCTATTAGCAAGCAACCAACAAAACCCAAAGGAGCCCGTCTACCACCTGGTAACTCAACCAGTCCAGATCACAGGTAAATCCACTGCAGTATTTCTTAGGAGTCCAACCACCAGTTTATCATTTTAATCTGCTGAACTTTTTTGAAGTGTGAATCAGTCATTGTGTCTTTGTACTACATGGCTATGCTAGTTAGAAGCCAAACAGCGGCTATTATGCCAAACTGTTATCCAACCAAAATAAGGCCGCTGTCTGCATCACATTACCAGCAGATTACATTACCACTCACATCTTTAAAAAGCTGATGCTACAGTCAATAAGCCACCAATGTCATTTCTCCAACATCAGCTAGCTGGCACATCGTGTCAGAGACAGTACACGGCTTTTCTCACACTGTGAACAACTTTCAGAAAGTGGAAACCAAACAGTCACAGCACAGTGATGGTGCTAAGATATGTACGAGCCAGCAGTGGTGTTTTGGAGTGAGCTGTGAAATCTGGATGTTCTCTGAAGCTCTGCTTTAAAAACGGTAATGAAACTATAAGAGTGGTGCTCCGAGGCAGATCGCTGACCAGCTAACTTCTGCTACTCATGTGAAGCCGGTGTTCCTTAAACTACTAATGGTAGGCTAATTGGGGGGGGGGGGGGGGCGCAGACATGGGCTGGATGTTAGGGAACTGGCTCTGTGACCAGAAGGTTGCTGGTTCAATCCCCAGTGCCGACAGTCCATGACTGAGGTGTCCTTGAGCGAGACACCTTACCCCCAACTGCTCCCCAGATGCTGTGGATAGGGCTGCCCACTGCTTTTGGTGAATGTGCTCACAGTGTGTGTGTGTGTTCACTAGTGTGTATGTGGTGTTTCACTTAATGGAAGAGTTAAATGCGGAGGTGAAATTTCCCCGTTGTAGGACTAATAAAGATCCCTTAGCTAACTAGCACCCGTATCCCAGTAGCCTACCATTAGCTACAAGACAGCTTCAACAAAGTCTGTCAAATTCACACAACATATCAAAGTCCTGCTTTCCTTTTATAACGTCACTGAAATCGCTGTTGTAAAGGTATCACAGAGACATGTCAGCCAGCTGGTGCCAGCAGCTACTGAAATCCCTCTCATTTGGGAATATAGCTGCAGTTAGCAATGGCTTCTAGCGAGTGTAGCTAGCTGAATATAAATGAAGCCACTTTCAGTTTAAAAAAGAGAAATATTAGAGAAAAACTCTTTTTCTGTGACATTTTTCATTCATTTCACTGGTGTTGATCTTTAAAATCAGCCAAAGCCCTTTGTTCTGAACACATGTTTGAAAGCTGCTGTATGCGTGAAGGAAAATCAGTCAAACTTCCTCCCTTTTCCTTCAACCAGGTGACCAGCAGAGCACGCCCGAGGCCACAGAACCCCTGGGAAACAACCCGACACAGACGGTAAACACACACAACTCACTGCAGTGTTTTCTGATTGCTTGATTAGAAATTGTATCATTTCAATGTATTAATCTAATTAATACACCTCGATGTTTGAGCAGTTTAGATTCAGCCTGGAACAAATACAGTCTTTTCAAGAGAGTTCTGAAAAGTCTATTTAAGTCATTTTTTATTGTTTTTTTTTTAAAATCAGGAACAAGTTGAGCAGCTATATGCCAAAATCAAGAAGCCAGGAAAATAAACTCTGGACTTTGCTCCGACTTCATTACTGCTCAATTCTGACCTTCTGGTTTGTTTTATTGCTCTGTTGTCTAACTGGTTGTAACTTTCAGTTTCACATAGTATTACAGAGACATCAGATTTGTGTAAAGTGAAAGTAACAGTTTGACACACGATGCTTAAATTTCTCTTTTATATCAGTATACAAAATTTAGTTTCCTGTTACATCTATTGACATTAGAAATGTTAATTCTTTTTATTTCTGTTTTAATTATTTGCTATGTTGCATTAGATGTTATTTTTATCATTATATTATCATCATATTTACTTACTTAGCTTCATCAGATGCTCAGATATACACTATATAGACAAACGTATTGGGACACACCGCTTGATTATTGAGTTCAGGTGTTTCAGCCACACCCTTTAGTAACAGGTGGATGAAATTAAGCAAAATTCCCACCGACACTTTCCAAAAGCCTGTAGAAGCTTCCCAGAAGAGTGGAAACTGCTAGAGCTGCAAAGGGGGGCCAACTCTTTAATAATGCCTATGGATTTAGAATGGGATTCATGAAAGCTCCTGTAGGTGTGTTATGTAGGTGTCCCAATACTTTTGTTCGTATAATTTATAATATTTTTGTATTTTGCACCAAAACTGCTCATTAGATTTTTTTTCCTGGTAAAATTGATTTCTTTTCATTTTTTCTTATTATATTGTTATGTGTTATTTGCTGTTTTTTAAATATCACTTTGTCTTAAAAACAATCTGAATTAAATCTTCTTATTTCAGTCTCTTGTACTTTTATTTCTTGGGTGTCTCAAGGTTGTGGTCACAAGTGTTGTACAGTCACAGCTCATATTGTAGAACACACAGCTTTTAAAACATTAGCCAACTACTAGATAGCAATGAGGTTGTCATTGTATGCAGAGTCTCACAAACAATTTGAGGGTAAAAATATGGAATGTCGTAAGAAAAGCTGGAAAACCAGAGAATGTCATAGTTTTAATACAGAATCTCAACACTACTCGACACAACAGTCACAAAATGGACAAAAACGGACTTCCACATTGGCAAAGGAGCTCGACTGTCCCCAGACTTGTTCAAACTATTTACAGAACACATGATGAAACAAGCATATGCAGCCTTTGATAAATGAATGACAGAAAACTGATAGCAGAAAATTGCTCCACAAACAAAGATCAGAATTGTTCAGGGTGTGGTCTTCTCTGTAGTTCTTTATGGATCTGAAAGCTGGACAATAAACTGTCACCCCCACTAGGGAGACTGACATGGGCTCTCCATGGCTTAGCCAACTATCCTTCTCTACCACACAGCTATGGGTCCTTTTGGAGCCTGTTTCTTGTATATTTTATCTTTGACATTTGCTTTTATTTTGAATTTTGAGTGTAGATATGTATCTTTAACTGCCTGCTTGTATGCTGACCCCTGCCTGCTATGACCATGAGTATCTGAAAGCTCCAAGAAAAGTCACTTCATGCTTGCAACATGCCTCAGCCCCTTCGTTACAGAAGACTTTGACTAGGCTGCAGAGAGTGGCTTTAAAACCCCAGCTTGCAACAAGCCTCTCCACACCACCAGCTTACCTCAGCTTTTAAAATGGGGAACCAGAACTGTGGAGGAACTTTAACGATGAGTGCCTCTACTACTTTGAGGAGTCGTTCCAGTCTGAGGACTCCAAAGTGGTCTTCGTAATATTCTTACGAGGGCCTGACTCATTTGTGGGCCTCATATAATGACGTGGCTCAATCATTAGAAAAGTTGTGGAGCCTCTTTCGGTCTGCCTTTGGCCCACTGCCAGAGGAGGAGGAGGTTCACCAAGAAATTTGTCAGGGGGGTGGGGGACTAAAGGGGGGCTAAAAGGAAAAATCTGCATTGCGTGTGTCACCGTGGCAGATGCATGAGGGGACCCCTTCACTAAACCGTTAACAAACTTGAGTGAGCACATGAAATAGGAAGAACATCAACCCTGACATGCTCAGTTTACCATAGTATTCCGTCAATAACCCCTAAATCTTTGATCTAAAAGGACATCTAGTTACCAAAGGCTCTACTCAACAAGTGGGTTTTTATGATTTTAGTTTTGAAACCTAAGTTCACGTCGGTACTGATAGGTGAGACCGTTTAGAGTTTGATATTTCAGTAGTTTTGTACCTGAATCTCCTGAGTCCTGAATCTCTGGTGTGAGTCTGATTCAAGTCTTGAGAATCTGAGGGTCTCATTCTATTAGAAATCACACAAGGGTGTTGGCAGAAATTAGCATGTTAGAAAAGGTAGATTGTGAGTGCGAGCTGAGCCTCTGAGGCGTGACTGAGTCTTGCGTCTGGGATGTGAGTCTAAATAAAGTCTCTGGGGTTTGAGTCCATGTTAACTTTTAGGAAATTTTATAGGAAAGTGATCTAACCTATTTAAACGATTCACCACAGCTCAATTAGGCGCCAATTAGGCGAGTCTGTGTTATTGAAACTGTGTGCTAGCCAACCAGTTTAAGCTGTTTTCCCTCTTTCCTTTTCAGTGCAGGCTTTGCTGCATGTTGCTGTTTGTTCTCTCCATCAGACTGAAGGTTCATCTTTAATGAAAAGGCTTGTCATTTGAGGGCATATCAAACCTGCCTCTGCTGTAAGTAGCAGATAAACATTAATGCAGTAATAACTGTACATGACTGAGGCAAAACTGAGTCAGACTTACAGCTGGAAATGAAAGGTGTCAGTCATTTACAGCATTAAGGTGATGGTCCTAATTTCGTCAGTTCTGTTTGTGTTTTTCTCCTCTGGTTTAACGTGATTAAAATCACTGACTCCTACACACGTTTTGTCACACGCCGTCACACTGCAGGACCCGTTTACAGCTGTGGGTGAACAGGAGGAAATGCTCTGTTTTCAGATGATGTGGGCTATTTCTGTCTTTCCGTTTTCTTTAAACTATCCTCATCTAGTGTCTGTCACTTGCTGTCCGAGCATGATGGAGCGTATTGGGGTCTTCTCTCTCCTGCTGTGTGGAAGCGTATACATGATCAGCAGCGGTGAGTTCTCTACACCACAGGCGGAACGCACTTCTGTAGTTTTACTGGGTTAATAAACTCAGTGGGGGAGGAAATAATGTATTCAGACATCGCAAACTCCCAGTGCAAAAACATGCATTATGAAGAGTGGAAGAACTGAGCAGCAGCCAACACCTCACCAGCAAGTTCATAAGGAATCTCTGAAAACACATTATTGCTGTATTAGAGGTGTAATGATAAGTTTAGCTCATTATCTATTTTAATACTTGCTTCACGTTTCAGTATTCTCTTGATATCTTCATGGACCCTGTTTTCCATCACCACCACTTAGGGGTGAAATGGGATTAGGTCGAGGATTTTGTTGTGGCCAAGAGCTGTTATCTCCTCGCCCAAAGCAGCGACGTATGAGGTTTAAATACTAAGACTATTCTGTACTGTGGTTTCGTTCTATTTATTGTCTAATCACTTTCAAAAATAAAAGTAAAAGAGTATTCGACCAAAAATAAAAGAAAGTAGAATAAAAGACTTCAGCCGCTGAGTTCTTGCGGAAGGGAGGAAAAGGCCCTCGTAATTTATTGAGCTTCAGGTGGCAGGATGGTACGCGGACAACCACACATGTAATCATCACAAACCATCCGTCTTCATATCCTGCTTCGGGGTGTGGACATCACCCCCCCTCCCTCCCCCTCCCTTGTTATATGACTTTGAATCACTTTTGGTTCCCATTATGTCTTGGTCTAACACGTCTTCTGGAAACCTCTATTTCCAACCACTCTTAGTTTCTCAGCTTTGTCCTATCAAGTCCTCCAGTCCTCCCAAGGTCATAGTCTAGGCACGTCCTTATTAGTTTGGCTCACAGACCAGTTTTTGCCACTCCTTATCATCTAGTCTCATTATTAACGGCTGGCTTGTTTTCATCATTTCTCAGCCCTCCCAAACGCCAGATGCTTTCCCGCCATCTAAAGCCCCCTTCATACAATGCATTGCCTGTGTCTGGGTCAAGAGTTCATTCTGTCCCAATCGTACAATGTGAGGCCTGTTTTCTAGAAAGTCTATAACTTTATTTCAATCATTTCTAGGTAAATGATTTTTACAAAACTTTTATTAAACTGTGATTCAAGAACATGTTTCATCAGAAACCCCCACAATTTCTTTACAGTGGTGGTGATGGAACCAGGGGCCATGAAAACATCATGAGAATATTGAAACGTGTAGCCAATATTGAGACTTGAAATAAATGATGGGCCAAACTTATCATTACACCTCTAATACGGCAACAAGCTAGTCTCGGTTGTGTTTTACAGCGATGTTGTAATGGATAAGGATGCAACCTGTGATAAACCTCCCGGAACTTACAGCCTCAGTTGGCTTATTGCTTTTATAAAACGGGAAACAATGTAAATTACATATTCCTAAAAGAAATGTCAGTACTGCCTAGTCACCCAGAAGGAGGACAAGTCACCCAGTATTTTATGCTGCAGTTATTTCATGAACTTTTTAACTCTGTCATATTATAGTAAACATATCATAATTGTGTTCAATGCAAAAACGTTCAAATTCAAAGTCGTTTTTTTTCCTCCAAGTACTGCTGGACTATTTAAGGTGGAATTAAATAAAGTAAATTTAGCTAGTGAGACTTTAAAATAGTACTTGCAATTTTTACGCTTGTTTAGAAAAGGGCCATAATACACTGAAACAGCATTAATCTAAAATAATATGATGGTTATTATAATTTTAACAGAGAAAAATATTTGTGGGTTTCTTTGGTGTCCTGTTCAGCCAGCTGTTTTTTTCTCTGGTTGGAGTGAGTCTCTGAAAAGCCTCCATTTGCAGAGTCATGTAGCCCTAACTAAGGGTTAAGTGGTAGGAGCGAGGGGTGAAATGGGATTAGGTGGACGATGTCTTTACAGTGGCAGTGATGGGAGCCAGGGTCCACGACTACAACACACATATAGACATTTTATTTACCATCCAGAACCACCAGTGAACCTACACGTGTCTGAGCTGATGATAGGAAAATAGTGATATATCTAGGAAAAAAACTGTTTTCTTTGGGAACTATTTTGCCTCAGAATGCACTGCATGTATCCGTCCACCATGAATTGATATTAAAAATACATTCAATCAGAAAAATCATGCTGAAGCCTTCATAAACTATTTTAAAACAATGTCTCAAAACAATGACAAAAACAGTTGGAATTCCCACTGTAGACATGCACACCGTACATAACTTATTAAATTCTAGCATGAAAAGGACAACAAACTATTTTGTTGATTTGTGTAGAAATAAAATACAACATACACACTTATATCCCCCAACACAACTAGTGATCACATTGTGCTTATTACATTAGTGTGTAATAAGCCTGGGATTTTAAGGGGTTAACCAGGATTCATAAAGACTCTAAAGACTGCTGTGTTGTCGGGGAGGAGATATATATTGTTTACTAAGAGATTCAGGAAGGAATTGATGATAAAAGACAAAAGGCAGAGGCCTGGTGGAGTGAGAGATGAAACAATGAATGAAAAGTTGTAATAACCTGTTATAAACAAATTAAAATGATACTGCACACTGAATACCAAGTGCTTTCAACACTTAGTAACACCAAGAGTTAAAATAAGTGTCTGCTCCACTGTGTTCTTCATAACAGAGACTCTACATGTGAGGCAGAAAGAGGGATACATCGCCGTCCTTCGCTGTGGAAGACTAACTAAAGGCCCAGTGACCTGGAGCAGAGACAGCAACGGACAGAGAGTGGACATTCTGACCACTTATAATGGAGAGACGACCAAACACATCGCTGATCCAGACAGACGTTACAGCGCAGGAGCAAATCTAGTGCTGAGTATATTCAGAGTCTCTCAGTCAGACGCTGGTAGATACGACTGCAGTGGAGCTGCAGTGGAGCTCACAGTGACATCAGGAACCGGTAAGTGTGAAACCCTCTACTCTACTACTACAGTACACAACTCGTTTTCCCTGTCCCAATTTTTTAAAATGTGATGCATTAAATTCAACATTTTTAAAATTCCTCAGTTTCCAACATTTCATAATTTGTCGTCGAACTGTTTTCAGTATATCTGAAATCAATATATTACAATTAAACTTTCCACACAACCACTGCAGCTAAAGGCGGGATGTGGGAAGTTGTTGGTGGTGCTCAAACTTTGAGCTTTGAGCGATGAAGTCACGCGAAACGATTTCCTTTTTTGATTGTTTTTAAGGCAGGTTGCGTCATACTGTGCTATATTGAGGCGAGTGATGACAATATACACACAACTGACATCAGACCACCGGCTCTGCTCTCTTGCTCTGGACCAACTTTATGCAAATGAGCTGGGTGGTGACCAGATAGTTGATTTGGTAAAGCTATTGTGATGGAAACCAACACTTAGCAGCAGCCTCACACTCTGCCCACAGCGTATTATTTTTTCAGTCCAATGAAGAACAAACACACAAACACAACTAGTCAAATGTAATCAGTGTTTTACTGCACAGTGCAGTAAAAGCATGGCTGTAACTGGCTATGAGGAAACCGAGGTCTGGACCTCTGTAATTTCAGAAGGGTTTTTTTATGTCTTTTTTTTATGTGGCCACTCAGAAGCAACTGATTTAGTATATGTAGGTTTCAGCACATAAGTGAACAGGAAAAAAATTGTCACCTGTGACTGAAACAACTTAAGAGCTGTGATTTGATTTGGCCTGGAATTGACAAGTTCCTGGATGTAGGCGACATCAATGTTCAGCCACTCTTGCATCACAGAATTGTGCAGTTCGGCCAGATTTCCTGGTGCCTTCCCTGGCATCTTACTCATTGTTGCAGGTCTCCCACAGATTTTCAAGAGGTTTCAAGTGGATTTTGCAGACTGATCTAGATCCTGAGCGATTATCATGCCAATCAGTCACCAGTAATACACATCTAGCAGTTAGTTTGGTGACTGTTTGTAGGTCGCTTTTCATCTAAATAGAGTAAAACTTTTATTGTAGTCACAGACTTTTTTGAAGTTTAAAGGTTCCCAGAAGGTCAATGTTTAAATGAATTTCAGGATGCCTCTACTTCGGTCATTACTTAACGACCGGAGCTTTGGGCAGGAGTAGATTTTATCAGACTGTGTCTGACATTCCTAACTGGAATGTTACATAATGAGGTTGTTTACACCATCATCAGCATGCATTTTGGGTGATAAGACCACTTTCTGATGTCACTTCACTGCATTAAAAGCCAGGTGTCACAACCTTATTCAGAGGCGGTCAAAGACGGATCTTAACCACATCGAGCACAAGTGAAACCTGGAAGTGTAAATGGGATCCTAACAATTACCTAAGGGTACATGCATCTGCCGAGTTCCACAAAGCCTTCTTACACTTTGAACCAATGGAGGCGTCCATGCCTAGCTTGTCCATTCATACTGCATCAAAGAGGTAAACAGATATATAATGGAAACAACTTGTGGAAAGTAAAGTTGGATCTTATCCGGTCACATGGTTGACGCATATTAGAGAAAAGTATAAATGGAATCAGGCCAAAGATTATCCAGATATGACTTGGACATGAAACACATTGCAAGGTACACATTTTAGCAATGGTTTCTGTTTCCGGTGTGGTTTCTACGGCACGCTTGGTGAGTGAGTTTGCACTCTCTTGGTAATCTGTCTCTGTCAGTCCATTGTCTGATTGGTTGCCCCCTCCTCTCAATTAACTGTTGGGTTAGTTTGCTTAGTTTACTTGGTATCGGGGTGTAGCAATGGTTGTTACACTTGTCTGTTGGAGTAACCTGGCATACTACTTAATGCAATGTGGTTCAGATGCTCTGCTCTTAGCTTAGTGCCCATTATGATATCTCACTGGAATGTTCTATAGCCAATTTTCTGAGACTTAATGCTGATAAAACTGAAGTTATTTCTGTGCTGTTTATTTTTCCTTCGGTTTGTATTGTCTTTTTCTTTTTCATGATCTAAAGTTATTTTCCTGTATTACTTTGCTATTACTGTGCATCTCTGTCCCCCGTGTGTTCTTCATGATACACTTGTGTTTGATAGTCTGTCTGTTTTGCTGGCCTGTCTTAGACACTCTCTAAAGTGATCTTAAGGTTTTGAAAGGCACTATATAAATAAACATTATTATTGTTATTATTATTATTATTATTATTGAACATCAATGATACAGGTTACTGAACTGGTCACATTTCACAACCATATATGACATGACATACACGCGCCGGCCACTTTATTAAGTACACCTTGCTAGTAAAAGGTTGGACCCCCTTTTGCCTTCAGAACTGCCTTATTTCTTCATGGCAAACTTTCAACATGGTATTTGAGTTCCTGTTGCCTTTCTATCATCTGGAACCAGTCTGCCCGTTCTCCTCTGACCTCTCACATCAACAAAGCATGTTCATCCACACAACTGACCGCTCACTGGATATTTCCTCTTTTTCGGACCGTTCTCTGTAAACCCTGGAGATGGTTGTGCGTGAAAATCCCAGCAGATCAGCAGTTTCTGAAATACTCAGACCAGCCCGTCTGGCACCAACAACCACACCACGTTCAAAGCCCCTTAAATCCCTTTTCTTCCCCGTTCTGATGCTCGGTCTGCACTTCAGCAAGTTGTCTTGACCACCTCTACAGGCCTAAATGCACTGAGTTGCGGCCGTGTGATTGGCTGATCAGCTATTTGTATTAACAAGCAACTGAACAGATGTACCTAATAAAGTGGCCCGTGATTGAACAGACTGAACCACAGATGTTATTCTCCACAAACAAACCCACAGCTGCAACAGAAGCTGTAACATCTACAACCACATCCACAACAAACAGCACAGGTGTAACCCTAAAAGTTGCGTGTAGTTCCAAGTAACTCCAAGTTACTCCCCGGGGGTGTTCCTGTCCCGTGTGTGAGTGTGTGTCCCTCTTAATTGGTTCCCCCCCGTAAGTCAGTACATAGGAACTAAATATCAGAGTTGTAATATTAACTACTTAGGAACTGTTTTTAACAGATTCACAAGAATATGCATCATCTCACATTTTTAACTATACATATTTTAAACAAAAAATCTTAAACTATACAATGAACAATGAATAATAATGAATGAAAACGATAAACAACTTCTTGCCCTCTTACACAGGCATGAAGACAACGACAACTTCCACAACTGAAGGCTCATCTAGAAGAACAACTCAAGGTTCGTATGATGATCTAGTACTAGGGTGACTTTTTAATACCGATGTGTGTATTTTATGTATGTTATATGAACGCATTTTACATAAAACCACACATACTAAAACTAAGCATACACTGCGGCTCTTCAAATACGTTAGTTTGTCTATTACACACAGCTGGAGATGCTGGGTTGCTCTTTGTGTGAAGCCGTCAGGGTTTGAGAAATTTTAGGCCACTTGTCACAGGGTGCATTTGCCCTTGAGGAATTTTACATAAAATTAGCTATGCTTCCTTCCAACATTTACTTAAACAAAAAGGCTGGCCTTCAGTGTCATATTCTGTGGTGCATATAGCTGATCTAAAACAGTCCCTCACTTGCATGAGCCTAGCCCAATTCTACTTGTGGAATAAAAAAAAAGTGGTCACACTCTGTGTTGCACACTTACTTTGTCTTCTTCTTTGCCTTATTTTTTTTAAATATACACTGCTCAAAAAAATAAAGGGAACACTCAAATAACACATCCTAGATCTGAATGAATGAAATATTCTCATTGAATACTTTGTTCTGTACAAAGTTGAATGTGCTGACAACAAAATCACACAAAAATCATCAATGGAAATCAAATTTATTAACCAATGGAGGCCTGGATTTGGAGTCACACACACAAATAAAGTGGAAAAACACACGACAGGCTGATCCAACTTTGATGTGATGTCCTTAAAACAAGTCAAAATGAGGCTCAGTTTTGTGTGTGGCCTCCACGTGCCTGTATGACCTCCCTACAATGCCTGGGCAGCTCCTGATGAGGTGATGGATGGTCTTCTGAGGGATCTCCTCCCAGACCTGGACTAAAGCATCCACCAACTCCTGGACAGTCTGTGGTGCAACGTGATGTTGGTGGATGGAGCGAGACATGATGTCCCAGATGTGCTCAATCGGATTCAGGTCTGGGGAACGGGCGGGACAGTCCATATCTTCAGTGCCTTCATCTGGAAAACTTCATGTCATCCTGCAGCTATCCATAGTATCTTTGTGTCACGATTGGCCCCTCCCAGTCCTGTCCATGTGTTCGTGTTGTGTTTTGGTTTAGCCTGCGTGTTCTTTGTTTTGGTTTTGTAGTCCAGCGCCCTTGTTTAGTGACTCCGGCCCTGATTGTTCCCACCTGTGTTTCCACCTGTCTTGTGTTCCCTTCATGGCCCTGTTGTATTTAAGACCTGTGTTTGCTCTTTGTCTTGACTGGTCTTTGTCTGAACTGTCTGGATGTTTGGATGTACTCTTTGTTGTTTGTAGTGTTTGATTCTTGTTTGAGGTTCTGTGTTCCTTATTGACATGTCTGTCCCTCCTGCTCTCCGTGTTGGATGTTTGAACCTGGACTGTCTAGACTATGACCCTGGATTTGCCCACAATAAAAGTCGCTTACCTCAGCACATGCGTCTGCCTCCTCGCTCCTGACCGTTACACTTTGGATAAGTTGGTTGTTAAGACAACAAGCATGTTCGACCATTATGCAGAGTGAGGACACTAAGTCACACTTTATATTAGGCTTTGGTAAAGTGAATGAACATAATTGGCCCTTTGATAGACAGACATGTCTACAGACATGTAACTCTCATGTAACAGACATGACTCTCCACCATTCCACTTCACCTGATTACTGATTCATCTCACCTGTTATGCTCACCATAAACCATTCCTTCATTGGTTTTTGACCTCGTCTTTAGCCTAACACACTAGTACAGTTGGTGTTCTTTGGTTTGACCTTCTTTTCTGGATTTTGGACTACCCTTGTGGTTACCGTTTTCTGGAATTTGGGCTACCCTTGTGGTTACCGTTTTCTGGAATTTGGGCTACTCTTGTGGTTACTGTTTCTGGATTTGGCTTTTGACTTTGGACTGGCTGAATCTGATTTTGGATACTCCTGTTTCTAATAAACCTCTTAATTCAGTTTGTTCGGCAACCCTCTGAATTCTGTCCGAACTTGACAAAACCATTTTGGCAGTGATTGTCTGTCAATCTTCATGAACAATTTGTCATTGCTTTTAACACACGCCCTAGATCATGAATTAACAAGGTTTTATATTTTTATGACACTTTGTGCGCAACACATTGATGTATTGTAAACTGCTTTGGGAGGATGAATGTGAATAATGGTACTGTCACACCTCAGGCGGACTGCATCGGGAGATCACATGACTCGGGACGAGCGCCCGCGTCACTACCAGTGCTCACAGTCTCCTGATTACTGATCTGAGGCACCTGTACAGGTTGACCTACTTTGGGACTATTTAAGACTGGTCCAAAGTAGAGTTAGTGCGAGGTATTGCTTCTCCACCATAAGAACATACTGAGCGATTTCTATATCTCCTATGATTACATGTTATAACCCCTTTTTCTCGTTCCTACCGACTTCGTCTTGTGGTTTCATCTTTTTGTACTTTAGCTGGTGGTTTTTGGCTTTTTCGTGTTTTGACTTAGGAACTGGTTTTGTGGATTTTGAATTCTGTCTATCCCTGGTATATCGTTAGCTTCATCCATGTTCGTCTCTCCCCTGTCAAACGTTACAGGTACATGTGAACAAGAGACATCATTACTGGGACGTAAAGAACATCTTATATTTAAAAGTTTAACATTTGATAATTATCCTTTGTGGTTCACAAACTGATAACTTTTACATATGCACACTGTATGAAATGTAAATCACAGTGGTTTGTGCTTACATGCACATAACACATTACCATCTCAGATGTAATCAGATAATGTGCATTTTATATATCGTGGTAGGAGACTCTATTGATTTGACCTGATATTTGAAATCAGATATTACACTTGTGGACAGACAGATCTGATTTTATTACCCCAACAGATCTGAATTTATTACCCCATCATTCATTTGCTGAATCAGGCATATCAATGGAGGGGAAAGAGAGAAATGCTGGGGACTCATCAATTACTGTTGTTATGTTCTTTAGGTGCTTCTGAACTGACCGAGCAGCTATGGTTTGATTTAAATAGTATTCATATCATTCAGAGTTGCTTTTAGGAGGCTAAACATCCTCAGTGTGAAGATCTGAATGGATCCTGTGAGGTGATTGTGTGTTTTTATGTTCAGTTCTGCAGAACTTCCTGATCACAGTAGCACTGAGCTGCCTGGTTGTTTTGGCACTGTTTCTGTACTTATGGAGATGTCTCTACAAAAGGAAAGGTGATTATGGTTTATTGTTATAAATTCTGGAATATTGTACTGTTTAAAGGGGTATCTAGCATACTTTAATGTGCAGAGAGGGAGGATTAGAGGGTGAAGCACACTGAAATCGTCTGCTTACTTGTTTTAAATGTGTGTATATCAGGTGCACATGAATAAAATAAACGGCATCAGCTCTTTTACTGCCGCAAGTAAACTAGCCAAGAGTAAACTGAAAAAAAGTTGAAATTACAAAGTGTACTCATGAGGAAACTGGTACACATGACGTAAGTAAAAGGTTTGCTTTTTTCCAGTGGAGAACATACTTTCACATCCTATTACTCTCTTGCAAAAGAGGTCTTTAGAGGAATGCCACAGAGGAACTATTTCCCTTAAGAAACTTTATGAAACTTTTGGTTGGTTATAAAGTTTCTTTAAAGTAGTGGATGCTACAGAAAAAAATACACAAAACTTTATCTCATATTCAAATTTCTGAGGTTTTCAGTAAATATTACAGCAGACTTTTTGAAATAAACCCATTTTTGTAGATAAACAGTGGTTTATTATTCTAGGATGCTTGTTCATTTTTCAGTAAGAACCACACAGAAACAACATCTGAAATATTTGTAAATATTAAAAAATAAAACAGAACAATGTAGATATGAACAAACCTACGCCAATATTGCAAAAACGGTGCCAAATATTGCATCATGTCTGAATTCCTACAAGTTGGCTTTTTATCTGGCAGCTTTGAAGTTCCATTTTAAATGAAGCCACAGTCACATCCTGGCACTGTCGACCCAGAAGCAATCCATTCTACCCAAGACCCAGATGTCGAATTAAATCAGTTGCTATACACCAAGACTAGTAATTACTCTTAGTTAAAATTGGGAAAAAAAATCTAACAAAATCAAAAGAATTTTTGAAGGCTGAGTTGGTGCAAAGAGGAAAATGCTTCAGCCTTTCTTCAAGCAAACCTCAAAGCAGTTGGGTTGCAGAGCTCTCCGGACAGCCCAACGTCCAGATGACCTTCAAAGCATAGCTTTAATACCCCTTTTCTGGAGGGACGAGGTAATTCCTGTACCGTGTTTAGCCATATATGAGTCATATCTGAGAGGTTCCTTTAGCATGTTCAGTTTCTCGTAAGTGCAAATGCATCCTATATCCGATAGCCTTAATCCACAGCTTTCCCTTTTACAGATCCCTTTTCTATACTGCTGTTGTCGGAACAAAACCTTGTTTTTGTTGATTTTCAGTTTTTTACATAATTCGAAAATGCACGTTGGCCTTTATATTGTGTGTAAATATCGTGAAGGATGGGTCGAAATAAATGACCCAAAATGACTTGGAAAAAAGTCTGGTTCCATTGACGTACATTAGAAGTAATGTCGGTTTTTTCCTTTTCCTGTAAAGTTACCATTTTGGAGATATGAGGATTTGTTCCGACAACAGCGAATATGCTTATACAACTTATTGCTCAGCCTGAGACACTGGCTTTACTTTTATGCTCATTCTATTTTATACGCTTGCATAATGCTTAAGACCCCAAGTTCAGAGGGTTCAGAAGTTCAGAATCAGAAGCACACAGAATGATCCTATATGACTTTTTAAACCCAATATTTCTCCTTTTAATCAATAGCTAATCTACTGATTAATTAGATATTTATTCAAATTAGTCATCATTCCCTCCTTTCGTGGCATTAGGTACGATCCCTATAAATGATTAAATGAATGTTAAACTCATGGTTACGTGACTGTAACACTTCGTGACATATAATGCTGCACTAAATATTTTATACTGTAAATTATTGTTCAAACCTGAGGGTGAAAAGCAACAGAAGTAGCACCTGAACAGGTGTTTAAATGCTACGACTTTTAAGATGGAACGGGAAATTTGATTGGGAAGCCAACGTGTGATGTCATTAGTCTCTTACATGCGTCCTTTACACTCGCCCCCCAGCCAGAATCACCCGTCCCCGCCCCACCCTGGTCGTCAGACTCTGCTAGAATGTGGAAAGTGTTACAGTGGTTCACACTTCACTACCAGCTGCTCTAAAGCTTGCTCAATGCACAAGGCCCAGAAATTGTGAGCTCAGGGCAGGTGGCTCTTTTTAGGCGGTCCACGCTAGGCGTGGAGTTATCTCAGCGCATTTGTGGCCTAACAGTATTGACAAAACTCAACCTTGAAGAACAATTTAGACTGTTATACCAGTTCCCACTCCTACTTCCACACACCTTCATAAAACAAAGAGCCTAAATGACTCTTGGCTTGGACGTATGGTTGAAATGCTTCAGACATTCTTTGACGATGAAGTGGTTATTCTGTGGCATTTCTTTGAAGAACACTTTTGGTGTCTTTGACTTTTTGAAAGAGCGATATCTACAGCGTGATTTCTGCTCTGTGTCTCAGCAGCACAAAATCAGGAGCATTTCTATGACACTATTGATGACAGCGTGCCAACCACACAACCTGGTGAGTTTAACATCAATATACTGTTTTCACACACTTACTTTTGGTTTACATTTAAGTGTAAGGCTTGTTTTCGAGTGTAACCCTCCTCCTTGAAACTGAGTTACAAGGGGTAGGTGTTGAAATCTCCCACCTATGAAATGGGACGACCCTTCAAGAACCGGATACATCATCAGTTGTCATCAGCGACTTTTACGTAAACAGATGAGACGAGGTTTTCCAGCCACATCCAATATGCCGCCTCCAGCTGTGGTGATCTCACTTGTGTCACATGACAGGACGGGTGAATCGTATTTAAAATAGCCTGGAAAAACACTTCAGAGGAGCTTTCAGTTGGGAATGTATGCTGGAGAAGAGAGTTAGGTTTATTTCAAGAAGTCTTCATACAGAGGTGTTAACTCTTCCACAGAAAACGAGAGCGGAAACGATTTGAGAGTATATTACCCTCAACTTACCCAAACAATCTCTCCTTCAAAGTTATGTACCCGTGACAGAGAGGCATAGAATGATACAGAACATTCTAAGAGGACCTAAGAGGATCCAGTCCTTAAGGACAGAATGACTATCCTGATAGATGGAATGAGCATGTAGGAGTTAACCACTTTCCAACAGCGTTGACAATAAATTATGACAAAAACTTAAAAGCTGTTGAAAATGTCATGTAACATTTATTTATTTATTTTCATGTTAAGTATCTCAATGATAATATTTAACAAATGATCCAGTCAATCATGCTGTATTTCTCTATTAGCAAGTGACCAACAAAGGACAAAGAAGACCGTCTACTACCTGGCAACTCATCCAGGAGTCCAGATCACAGGTAAACCTACTGTAATACTTTCTAGGAGTCCAAACACTGGTTTATGCTTAAACTTCACAACCGACTTTGAGTCATTGCACTGCATCACAGTAATGCTGGTTTCTGCTGCCGTTCTATTGGATATGCAGTGTTAAGTCAGTGTCAGGCTAACGGTGGTGAACATTAACAGTGGTGAACATTGACTTTCCCACATTTGGGTGAAACACTGATGTTGCTCTAGTTTAAACTCTGACATTTGAAGCCTGTAATGAGCTTTATTGTGTTTTAGTGTTTCAGTAAATACTTCAGTAAATACTTCGACTTGAAGCCTCAGTCTAAACCCTGGAGGAGGCTTTAGTACAGCACACTTCACTTTACTTAGAGCGGACTAATACAACTTATCGTGTTATGAATGGGTCAAATTTTATAGGTTCTTATAGACATGGTATTCACCATTCATGGTGCTACAGTGGAACCAACACATGTTGGTTGACTTTGATACGCTTCACTACTAGCTATGCTACCTAGAGGCCATTGGTAACAGTGGCTACGATCCCAACCTGTTGTTCTCACTGTTTTTTGGATCAGTGCGTGAAGATGAGCGTTTGTGAATGAGCTCTATGGGACATTACAATATTGACATGGTTTCTGCAGCAGTTAAATGGAGCGGCCGCGCCCCTTGTGTACCCTGATGTCACATCACGTGACTTAAACCTAAAGCTATCCAGTTTTCTGAGATTAGCTGGCAAGCAGTCATTACTCTTGTGCACAGCTTTTAACTACATCTTTCATTAATTTCACTCTGTAATATCAGCCAAAGCCCCTTGTCCGCTGTATTAAGTTTTACTTTGAAAGCTGTTGTATTGTATATCAATGAAACTTCCTTTCTCTCTGCTTTAATTAGACAACCAGCAGAGTGCGTACGAGGCCATATATCCTCTGAATGAAAACTCAACACCTCACGTAAACACACAAAACTCCTGCAGTGTTTTCTGATTGTTTGATTATAAATTGGATCTTTTTAACTTATTCATCAAATTAAAATACTACATGATGAGAAGTTAAAGTCAGTCTGTAATAAATACCGTGTTCTCAAGAGAGTTTGATTTATGTTTAATTGAGCATTACTTTTTTTTTTAATTTCTTAAACAGGAATGACTTGAACGGTTGTATGTACATATCAAAAAGCCAACAAAATAATCTCTGGACTTTGCTCTCATTTGGCTACTGCTATATACTGACCTCCTGTTGTATAATATTGTTGTGTTGTCTAACTGGTTGTAACTTTGAGAACTACAGAGACTACAGAGTTGTGTAAAACTAAAGGCACAATATGATACACAGTGCTCAAAGTTCTCTTTTGCATCAGTATGCAAAATTCACAGCTTTCTTGGTACATCCAGAAATATAGCAATGTAAAACCTCATCAACTTACTATTGATAGAATCAGGAAACTTAGGTCAGACAAGGAACTTGTAAAATTTCACAACTTTTTTTCTATTGTGTATATGAGAGTTTTATTCTATCAGACCTTACTCTTTGTTCTTTAAAGTTTATTTTCTTTTAGTGTTTTAATGTTTTAAATCATTTTAGTGTTTTAATTGTTTTCTATGTAACACTTTGTAGACCTTCTCTAAAAAGCAACATGAATAAAATCTATACTTGTTTACAAGCAGGTCTTTTGTGCTCTTATTTCTTGGGTATATCAAGGTATATAAACCAGAACTTTTAAAACATTAGCTTACTGCTTGATTGCAATGAGGCCGTTATCCCTGCATGCAGAATCTCATCAATAGAGTTAAGGGTAAAATTATGAATTATGTCCTTAGAAAAACTGTTCAAAAAGGAATCTGAACACTAATCAGACAGTCTTGACAGAAAATGAACAAACAGACTACAAACACTTCATAAACCATAAGTAATCTCATACTTCTCCTCCCACCAACCTCTTCAGTCCTTTTTAAGACCAGGCCTTCAGAAATGCCAACAGTTGGTCAAAAAAAGTAAAATCAAGCTAATAATGTTTTTTTTTTTGTCAGAACCATTAAGGGATTTTTATTAACAGTACTGTTAAAAAGTATTTTCCCTCTCCTGATTTCTTTATTTTTTGCCAATTTATTGTTTAAGACCTTGAAACAATCCGGACCGGATCTATGACTGTCAGGGACCTCAGGGGGCCTCAGACCACAAGGGACTCAAACACACTGCAGATATAAGAATTAGATGAATCAATAGCCATTGTATATGCCAGACACCCAACACCCAGGCAGGTTTTACTTCGGCAGTCTAAGTGCCTTTAAAAGTAGTGGAGTGGGACAAGGGAAACAAGAACATGGATGAGGCACAGCAGCAGAAAAAGGAGAGCTGAAAAGCTTCTGTGTGCAAAACGCCCGTAACCGATAAGTCTGGTTAGAGAGTCAGAGGCCACTGAAAAGTGGCTGGCGTCTTGATTTTGATTGGATGTGGTTTTGTGCTTTGTTTAAAATAAAAATTAAGATGGCTGTGACCGTCAAACCTGTCTCCAGTGTCTTTCTTCCTCATGGCATGAAATGTTTCTGTTCATTGACTTTGTTACAGCTATCAAATGGCATGTTTCACCTTACTTTGTGTGAATGGATATTTGCATTATGACTCTTTTGGAATAAAGGAAAAAGACAAGAAACCTTGATTCAAGTTCTACTTTAAGTACACAAACCTCATACAAAAGACAATCGATTCTCCCAATCTGAGTCGTGTCTCTGAGATGTGAGTCTGGATCAAGTCTCTGTGGTGCAAGTGTGAGTCAAGTCTCTGGCGCAAGTGTGAGTCAAGTCTCTGTGGCGCAAGTGTGAGTCAAGTCTCTGTGATGTAAGTGTGAGTCAAGTCTTGAGTCTCCTAGGTGCGAGTAATGTCTCAAGCTTTTAAGGAGCAAGTGTCAATTGAGTCTCAAGTCTCTGATGGGTTAATCTTGGCCAAGTCTCTGGGATGCAGGTCAAGTCTTTAGTCTCTGAGGAACGCTTCAGAGTTTCTCACAAGTCTTTAAGGAGTGAGTCTTCAAATGTGTCATAGTCTCTGCTGAGTCTGAGACAAGTGTCTAAGGTGTGAGTGTGAGTTGGGTCTCTGAAGTATGAGTCTGAGTCGAGTTTCTGAGGTGCCAATCTAAGTCTTAAACCTCTGTGGATTGATTGTGAGTTGAGTTTCAAGTCTCTGAGGAGTGTATCTAAGTGTCTGAGGTACAAGTTTGAGTTAAGTCTCAAGTCTCTGAGATGCAAGTGTGACTCAAATCTTTGAGGTGCGAGTCCGAGTAGTCTCTGAGGTGCAAGTCAAGTTATGAGACTCTGAGCTACGAGTGTGAGTCACACAACATTCCAGTACCCAAGAGGACTCAATGACTTCAGGCCTGTTGCTCTAACATCCCATGTCATGAAGACACTGGAGCACCTTCTTCTACACCTCCTACACCGACCACCATCAACAAACTGGAGTGGGTGCATGAAAGGGGTGGGACAACACCACCACCAATCTCCATTTACCACAGCACTCTGTCGACAAACCCCCAAATCTTTTATCTAATGGGAAAAATAGTTACCAAACGTCTCTTCTTAACAAAGTTGTTCTTAGCTTTTTAGTTTTGAAACCCAAATCCAAGTCCCAAACACTGACTGAAAGCTTATTCCAAAGCTGAGGGGGTTTTTATGAAAAGCCCCCCACTCCATGTAACTTAATCAATTCTAGGTAATAAAAGTGAGTCAGCACCTTGTGATCTATATGGCATGATGGTATGCAATAAGATATAAAGTAATTTAGACACTGAGGGGTGAGTCTGGGTCTAGCTTTGACTATCTGAGGCTTTAAAACTCTTAGAAATCATGTTGACAGAAAATAGCATTATCGAGGTCGAGTGTGAGCTGAGTCTCAGAGGTGCGAACAAGAATTCACTCTTCAGTCTCTAAGGTGTGACTGAGTCGAGTCTCTGTGGTGCAAGTCTTAGTCTCAACTGTAGGGTGTGAGTCTGAATCAAGTCTCAGGTCTCTGAGGTTTGAGTCCTGTTGAGTTTCAGTACGTTTTAAAAGAATTTCATCTAATTTATTTAACTTTATCAGCTAAGCTCAATTAGTTATTGTTAGCTACCAAGCTTGCTGCCCAAACTATGTGCTAGCCAACTGTTCCAAGTTGGTTTGCCTCTTTTCTTTTAAATGTAGGTTTAGTACAAGTTGTTCCCAATAATAACTGTAGCAAAACAAAGTCACACAAAAGGCTGGAAATAAAAGTTTTAGTTATTTACATGTAGAATGAGGTGCCATAAGTTCAGGAAACTAAAATTCCCAGAAGCCGCCAGGCTGATTAGACCCAACCTGGCACACCTGCGTACTACTATACTTAAGGCCATGGCAATCAGCAGCTCTTCGTCACGTATTTGTAGAAGGTGACCTGTACGGTACTCAGCCCAGGTGATACTTAAACAAAAAGAAAAGAATCACAGAGGCAGAGTTTTTTATTTTCTAATTATCTTTTAATTCACTTTTCTATCTCAGCCTTTGTTTGAGCTGTTTCCAGCATCCCCTTTGTTTGCCTTTTCCCGCTGTTTTTTTTTCTTTTTCCCATTCACTGAGGTATTTTTCCCTTTTCCACCTGTGCTTCCTGGTGGTGCAGTGGTACCTCCTCGGACCACCAATCAGTACTTTGGCAGCTTGAATCTGGCTCTGAGCCTCCTCAACCACAAGACCCTTTGTCACAGGTTTCCTCTGCGCTGGGGTCCACCTCCCTCCTGCCCCGAAACATTATAGCATTAAGGTTCCTGTCATAATTCTTGAGTTTCGTTTTTGTTTTTTTCTCTGTCCACGTCACTGACCTGAGATCCAACCTCTGAGACCTACATGCCCGTTTTGTCCTACACTGCAGGAACCGTTTACAGCTGTGAGTGAACAGGAGGAAATGTTTTGCATGCTCTCATGGTCTGGGCTTTTCCTGTCTTTGTTTTATTAGAAACTGTCTTCGACTAGTTTCTGTTACTTGCTATCCGAGCGTGATGGAGCGTATTGGGTTGTTTTGTCTCCTGTTGGGTGGAAGCGTACACATGATCATCAGCGGTGAGTACAGTAGTTTATACCATGGGTGGAAAATACAACAAACAAGTGTGGGAGGGGGGCATAATGTATCGGGAAATTGTAATATCACAATGCAAAATTGTGACAACGTTCATGAAGAACTGAGCACCTAACAATCAGCACCAATAAACAACTCAGCGGCATGCTCGTCAGGAACCTCTGCGACACACTGCTGAAAATATCATGAGTATACTGAACTGTGAAGCCAGTATTGGGAATTGAATGAAATGATGGTCCAAGTTTATTATTACACCTCTGCTAAAGCAATAAGCCACTTGAGGTGGTGTACAGTGATATTATAATGGATCAGTGAGCAGCATTACAGTCAAACTATTCCATTAACAGAACGGCGATTTTTAGTGACTCAGTGCAGCGATATGAAATTCAGTTGCGGTGTGGCCGTCATAGCTGTGCATATATCAAATATTTCACAAAGGCTTCAAACTGAAACTGCCTACTTGTACGTTTACTGAATTATACTTGCAGGAAATCATAACTTTTACTTCATACATTTTCATTCTGAGTGGTTTGGTGTGAAACGGTTGATTGTAGAGACCAGAGGTCAATATCTCTGAAAACTCGAAGAAAGTGAAATAGTACACACAAAGTGAAGAGCAATGTTGGTCATTTAGTCTTACTGTGTTGCAATGATAAGAATTTGGTTCAAAAATGTAGCTCTATTAAAAATGAATATATTCAGGTTTAACTTATTCAACAGGGCATCATTTCTTGTACTTAAAAACTTGTGTTTGTGTTTCTCTGTCCTGTATGTCCAGTTTGTCCATTGTCAAGTGTTAATAATAATAATAATAATAATTAATCTTTTTTGTCTACCTCGTCTGTTTTTTTTTTTGTCTCTGTTATTTCTGTTTTTTTTTTTTGTTTCACTCAAAGCAGGGGGTTGGCGTTTGGAGGGGTGTTAGGCGGTTGTGGTGCCACATCACCATATACCTGTATGATCTTCAGTAAACGTTGAGTTGTGACATTAATCTTCTTCTTCTTCTTTCGGCTGCTCCCTTTAGGGGTCGCCACAGCAGATCATCTGCCTCCATCTTGCCCTGTCCACTGCCTCCTCTACTTTCACACCAACCATCTCCATGTCTTCTCCTTCTACCCAGCAGCTCCATCTCCAATATTCTTTGACCAATATATCCGCTATTCCTCCTCAACACATGTCCAAACCATCTCAACCTGGCCTCTCTGGCTTTATCTCCAAACTGCTCCACCTTCACTGTCCCTCTGATCTGCTCATTTCTAATCTTGAGTTGTGACATTAATAGCAAAGTGAAAAATAAATTAATAAATAAATAAAAAATTTAACAAATAAATAAGTAAATGATGTCCCCTGGAAAAGGAGAGGGGTGGTGTGGCCAAGGAATGTTGGCCCAGGAATATTAAATTTTTTTTTTTTTTAAAAACCTACGTTTTACATTCAGTTTCAGTAATTCATTTTGTACGCACCTTTTAGGAGATGTGGCCCCCCTGTAATTCAAACCGAACTGGTAAAATAATGGCACTTTTCAATCCACAGCACAGAACACTGCTTTCTAAAGACTGTAGTGCATAGCTGCAGAAGAGATATGTACATTTTAATAAAGATACAGGAAGGTATGAAATGATGAGAGGAAAATGGAGGGGCCTGGCACAATGAAAGAAAACAAACAATGATGAAATGACCAATAAGGAACTGTAGTCGAATTGTAATAAACATATTAATCAACTGAACCTGCTCCACTGTGTTCTTCCTAACAGAGACTCTACATCAGACTGAGAAAGAGGGAAACACCATCGTCCTTCGCTGCGGAAACCTAACTAACGGTAAAGTGACGTGGAGCAGAGACACCGACGGACAGAGCGTGGACATTCTGACCACTCATAACGGACAGACGACCAAACACATCGCTGATCCAGACAAACATTACAACTCAAGGAATGATCTAGTGCTGATAATATACGGAGTCTCTCAGTCAGACGCTGGTAGATACAACTGCAGTGGAGCTACAGTGGAGCTCAGTGTGACATCAGGAAAAGGTACAGTAAGAGTAAAGATGTTTTATTCTGTATCACGAAACTACAGTGAGGCCAGGATTATTGACACCCTCATGGCTTAAAAGGCTATAAAATGTTTTTTATTTATCTTTTGATCCAACATGGAAAGTATGCGAAAACCCAACCTGAAGCAGGGGGACGATAATTCCAAAAGCCCTGAACAGAGTGGGCGACGACATCTGCTCTACTTATCGATAAAGATTTCTCCCTTCGTTATATGTGCACTATAAATTGAGTGTGGGGAAATAAGTAGACCACTCAGGACTTTACAGGATTGTGAAAGATAAAAAGACGACACCGGTCTATCAGCTATACTTATCCACTGTGATTACAAAATCAGAGCTTCTATAAAGCGCCTTATTCTCTAATATTCAAAAACAGTACCCTGTTACTGTGGGGCAGTATTCATGAGGCTCCCCCACACTTATACAAACCTTTATAAAAGCTCATTGTACTAGCTGCTTTTGCTTCGATGCCAGTTCACATAACATTTGTGTCAGGTAACTTATTTTTTTCTGTAATTACAATTGATTTGGCATGAGGTGTTATGGCAAGTTATAACCACTGACCATGTACCTTGTACCACTAGTTTCTATCACAGTGACACAATTCTGATGACGTCACAAATCTTATGAAGGGAAAGGGTGACTCCTTCATCTAATGGTTGGTTAGTGTAGTGGATAACACCTCTGCCTTCTACACTATAGACTGGGGTTCAATCTCCCACCTGGGCAAACACCCTACACTATACTAATAAGAGCCCTTGGACAAGACTCCTAACACCACCTTGGCCTCCCTGTGTAAAATGATCAAATTGTAAGTCGCTCTGGATAAGAGCGTCAGCCAAATGCTATAAATGTAAATCTAAAGGCAGAAAGACACAGAAAGTGCTTCTGGCTTTAAACCCAAGTCTTCTCTCCTTCTCGCAATTGCCACCTCTCTGAGCCTTCCTGCAATTCTATTCTGGCTAGAAATGTCGAGTCACTCATCAATCTCCCTCCCTTTCTCCTCACGAGACTCTGGGGTTAATGCTTCTTATTTCTTTCCATAGCTTGCTTGGTGACTTCTTATGAGTGCTGTATATCAGGCTGCTAACCTCATACACCCATGACAGTCTTTCCTGGACATCATCTGTTTCTCCAAATTCATCAATCTGGGTTTCAGTCCAACCTTTCCTTTAAAATGCTGGACTTCCAGAAGGTCAGACTTAAAATACATCCCACAGTGCCAATCCTTTTATTCATGATTTAATTTCTGGAGCTTTGGGCAGGAGAAGATTTCATTAGACTGTATCTGACATTCCTGACTGGTGTCTAACTCAATGAAGCTGTTTCAGAGGTGGTCAGGATCTTGGCCACATCCCACAAAAGGGTAAATGGAATGCATTTCCTATATCCAAATATAATGACATTAGGGTAAATGAATCTGCTGAATGCTAACCAGTGGGAAGAAGGAAACTGGAATTCTCCCCAAACTGAAGGCCTTCTTGCACCCAGTGCAAACCACCAAATCAAACTGGTCCATTTGTAGTGTAACAGGAGGGTAAAGTAAACAGAAAAATGGCTTGGGTTGACGTGTTATTAAGATCTGGACATGAAACACATCTTAATGCAAGATGTACTGAATTAATACCTTAGCCATGTGAGGGTAAACGGCCTGAACCAAGTGGAAAAAACAACGAATGTTGTTCTCTACACTCTAGGCCCTAAAACGACAAACACAACAGCACTGGAATCTGAAACAACAACCGAAGATCCATCTGGAAGAACAACTGAAGGTTCGGCTATGAGCTAATGGTGGTGGGTTGTTCTTCATGTATAGCAGCCGGAGTGTCAGGTTTGAGAAGCTTTCCAGGTAACACTTTACTGTAGGGTGCTGTTCATAAGGCTACGTGACACCTACATAAGGTTGTCATTACACCTGACATAACCCTACGCAACTGTTTATAAGTGCTTAGTACAACAGGCGTCATCTGTCATAAAGACTTTGGTCAAAATTGGCAAATGTAACATTCACAGCGAATGATGCTTATTGGAACCAGCATTTATAAGAAGGGTTATGCCAGTTGTAATGGTAACCTTATGTAAGTGTCATGTAGCCTTATGAACAGCACCCTACAGTAAAGTGTTCCCGTTTTCCACTTAACTCAGTCTTTTGCAGGGTGTGTTTTTGCCTTCCTGTAGTTTTACATAGAATTCACAACACTCCTCTCCATAATTTACTGGCTGTCACTGAAATATTCAGTTTTTGTGGTGTGGTCAGCTGATCTGACACTATGTCCATGGCCAACTGATTGATATGCAGACAGTCCCTCACTCGCATGGTGAGGTGAGGCCTCTTCAGTTTGTGCAATAAAAGACTCTTACGTATTTCATCGTCTTTGTTTAAATATACGGAATAAAATCATTGCGACCGGCATGTTTTTAAGTTTTTAAGTCACTAAGTAAACAAGTATGTTTGACCATTTGCAGAGTGAGGCCAGTAAGTCACGTCGATGAAGAGCGGCTGATAACCGGCTCACTTATTTTACACTTTTACACAACTAACAAACATAATTGGCTGTTTTATGGGGGGATGCGTACACAGACCTGTAGCTCGTGAAATAACTGATGTGTTCCTGTTGCATAAACACGAACCATTTTGGCAGTGAATCTCTGCTAACTGTACTAATAACGTGGCGGTTTGGGACAAATGTACATCTTTTAAAAATGAACTGGGACACCAGGACATGGACTGAAATGTGGGCTTGTCTCTGAGAAAAGCAGCGCTAGGGCGATCATGTGTTACACGGTTTTATATTTTTATTAAACTGTATATGTACGACGGATGTAATCTGCTTTAGGGAGGATTCATAGAAATAACTGAACATGTGGGCAAGAACAATCACTCCACGGACATAAAGAACACCTTATATTTCAAAAAGAAGCATTTACTAGATATCCTTTGTAGATAATGTGCATTTCACATGTTTACATCTGTCCGTTATCTGACCGTTCAAGACGCCGTAGGAGACTCTACTGATTTGACCTGATGTTTGAGGTTAGACAATGGCAATAGACTAACAAATGGCAGTTATGGTTTGATTTTAATAGTAGTTTTCATTTAGGAGGCTGAACATTCTCGGTCTTGTGTTTTTATGTTCAGATCTGCAGAATTTCCTGATCACAGTAGCAGTGAGCTGCCTCGTTGCTGTGGCGCTGGTTCTGTACTTGTGGAGATGTTTCTACAAAAGGAAAGGTGATTCTGGTTTATTGATCGAGCTAGAAATTATGAATTATTGTACCGTTTTAAAGGAATATCTTGCGCACACACACACACACACACACACACACACACACATATATATATATATATATATATATATATACATACACACAGTACTGTGTGAAAGTTTTAGGCAATTTTAAACAGTTGACCTCAGCAGTGAGTTTATCACAATATACATTAGAATAAAGTCGTATTCATAATTCAAATAAACAGAAAAACAATAAAAAGTAACAAGAATTTCTTGGGTCCATATTTTTCCCTGACACCTTCACAGCCACCACAGAGACTCGTTAATATCATCAATTACATCATGAGCTCAATTTACTGAGCACTGATTGGTCAAACCAGGAGCTGCTTTTTAACTACATATAATACTGGGCTTCCTCGAGGAGCGGCTTGGAGATGGGTAAACAAACACACTCACATCCAGAAAATCAATATTTATTATTTATATATATTTATATATGTGCACACAGTAATGTGTGAAAGTTTTAGGCAACCAAGACACATTTTCAAAATCTAGTAGTTTGTGTTTATTTGCTGAGAAAAGTGTTAATATCTGATTAAACAAAATGTATATAGTATTAATGAATAATGATTATATATATATATATATATATATATATATATATATATATATATATATATATATATATATATATACATACATACACATATATACAAAATATATACACACACACACACACACACACACACACACTTCCATTAGAGGACCACTTTAAGTATATTGAAAAAAGAGAAGTAACTTTACGTGTTTTAAATGTGTTTATCAGATGTACATGAATAAAACATTTTACATCAACTCAGCTTTTGCCAAAAGTTAAACGAGCCAAGAGTAAACTGATTTTATTCATACACACATTGAATTAAACAAAGTCAGCCCACTTTATTGCAGTGTAGAACATATGTGCCTAAAGGGTTCTATAAAGGAATACACAGAGGAACTACTCACCTGTTTGTGAAGTTTCTTTATATGGATGTTATGGGCAAAAATTGATATCACAAAAAAAAAAATTATGGCACAACTGCATGCACAAGACCCGGAGAACGCTTGTTGTATGATGCAGCTGACCGAGGCAGGTGGCTCCTTTTAGGCAGTGCGAGAGAAAGAAGACACGCTCTGGTGTCCATGCTAGGCTAAAGCCCGAAGTGTTCAGTGTTCAGTCTAATCCACTTCAGATGAAATGGATTAGACAGCACCAGGTGATTGACAGTTCACTGCATTTTCTTTTTCATTTGACACATAACTAACACATCCCTGACTCAGACACTCAGCTAAACGGGTTAGCAGTCTGCACGGTTTGTGTGTTGCATTATCTGGGCTCATTTGTGGCCTAGCAGCACCGATAAAACTCATTCTTAAGAAATAATTTTGATCATTATACCAGTTCTCACTTCTACTTCTATGCCTATTAAAAAAATAATAATAAAGAACCAAATTAGGCTTGGCTTGGACGTAAGTTTCAAAAGCTTTAAAAAAAACAACAGACGTTCTTTAAAGATTAAGTGGTTATCCTCTGGCACGTCTTCAAAGAACCCTTTTGGCATCTCTGAGTTTTTAAAGACTGATATTTACGGTGCGATTCCTACTCTGTGTCTCAGCCGCGTACATTGTCTCACAAAATCAGGACGGCCTCTATGACTCTACTGAAAACACCATCCCAACCACACAACCTGGTGAGTTTAACATCGACGTATTGTTTTCACACATTTGCTTATGGTTTACTTTTACGAAGAATAAATACAACTTTATAACGCCTTTTAAGCTACTTTTAGTCAGGTTAAGGAAGTAGGCCCACAATTTTTGGTGAATGTTTGCAATATTTCAGATTTTATTACAATGTTGTTTACAATATTACAATAACGGCTGTCACAGAGCGTCTCATAAATGAACAAATTAGTTTATTTGTGTTGATGCTGTTGATCAGTGTGAGGGACCACAGTGTCTAAACTGGCCTGCCAGTTGCTCTGATTCTTCAGTGGAGCTTTCGGTTGATGTTGACAGTAAACAATGAGAAAATAAAAGCTTAAATATGTAAATAAGTTGTGTGACTTTTACGCTGAGTATCTCGATGATAGTGTTTAACAAATGATTCAGTCAATCACGCTGTATTTCTCTATTAGCCAGGACAAAGGAACCCATCTACTACCTGGCAACTGATCCAGGAGCCCAGATCACAGGTAAACCCACTGCAGTCCACTGGTTGGTGCTCAGATTATATAATGTGCTCATTATTTTTTTGCCCTAAAACAGATCATGCAGAGCAAACTTGTGGAGTTGAGGAGTGAAATGTGGATTTTATCCATAGCACTGCTTTTGAAATTGTTCTGAAATCAAAAGAACGATGCTGTAACAGATCACTAACAAAGCTAGCCAGCTAACGTTGGCTACTCAAACAAACCTGATGTTCCTTAAACTGCTAATGGTAGGCTAGCTAACTAGCACCTTCAGCCTGCTACCACACTGTTACAGAGACTGGCTACTGGCTGGCACTGACACAGAGAGACTGGCTAGGCATGCAGCTCTTTTACTGCCCTCTTGTGGTTCCACAGCAGAATTAGATTTTTAGGTAAAAATCCTCCTTTGCAGTAAAATAAAGCTCTACTGACTGTTTTAACACAGTTTTAACAGTAAATGGACTCAAATGCTGGAGTTAATTTATAAATGGTCTTAAACACTGCCAGGCTCCAGCCTTTAACCCTGGACATTGGTGTGCAGACTGCTGGTCGCCCAGCTAAGAGCTATAAAAGAACAAAGAAAAGAAACACTTAAGATGAATATTGATAAATTGGAGACGAATGGACGGATTTATTTATGTTTATAATCACCTTGGCTGGTTTCCTGATATGTTTAATCTGCAGCATGAAACGGTCAAACACTAAAACATTGTTAGGCTGAGGTCGGCTTCTCGGTTGCTTTTTTCTGCTCCACCTTAAATGGACCAGCAGTTACCATCTGACATCATTTATGATGGGATGGGAACATTTGAACAAGAAGCTGGCAAATGAGAAGCGACTTCAGCCTCGTAAAAAGTCGACCATTGAGAGACATTCTGTGAGAAACCGGTGTACTTTTTGGAAAGTATCCTGCCAGAGATGTGAGAAAAATGGTTATAGCTGAACTAAAGCTGCTAAAGTCAGAGCAAAGTAAGTCGTTTTTATTTATATTATATTTTTCATTCTACACTAGGACATTAGTACACACAAACAAATTTACTGGCAAGATGGGAAGATGTTATTTCAATAAAATGCACATAAAATGTTGAGATGTTTTTCTGAGATTTGCTGGCAAGCAGACACATGAAGACATGTAGGACCACATAACCAGGTACCAGATTGTGCTTTAGCTACATTTTCCAGTAATTTTACTGGCATTGCTCTTTAATATCAATATCACAGCCCCTTTTCCATTCTTCTGTGTTCACGAACTCTTGCAGATCCTCAAATATCGATATAAAAAGTTTTCTTTGAAAGCTTTAGTACGGTATGTTTATGTTTGAAGAAAAATCAATGAGTCTTCCTTCCTTTTCCTCTGCTTTAACCAGATAACCAGAGTGCGTATGAGGCCATATATCCCCTAAAAGAACAGTCAACACCGAGGGTAAACACACAAAACTCACTGCAGTATTTAATTCTGAATTGTTTTTGATTATAGTTTCTAAGTGTTTGAATATAAACAATCATTTTCACGTTTAGATCCCTCCAAAACAAATACTATGTTTTCAAGATAGTATACAAAAGGTTTAATCAAGTACTGCTTTTTTTCTTTCTATACCAGGAACAAGTTGAACTGCTGTATGTTCATATTAAAAAGACCAAAAAATAAACTCTGGACTTTTTTACTTCTTCACTGCTCTATCCTGACCCATTTTTTACTTATTGTTCTGTTGTCCTTCAGAGATTTTACAGAGACTACAGAGTAGTGTAAAATAAAAACTATAACCTGATACAGTGCTCAAAATTTGTCTTTTATATCAGCATGTAAAATGGATGTTCAGAACGTCAACACTTTTACTTCTGTTTTATGTAGTTATTTTGCTTTAGATGCTGTTTGTGAGCAAACACACCAAACCTGTCTCACCTCATCAGCTAAGTACAACCCCATTTCCAAAAAAGTAGGGACGCTGTGCAAAATCTAAATAAAAACAAAATGCAATGTTGTGCGAATCGTTTAAATCAAAATAGTACAAAGACAAATATAGTTTTTTTAAAAGTATCTTCCCATTTTCAATTTGATGCCAACAATGTGTTCCAAAAAAGTTGGGACAGGAGAACAAAGGGCAGGTAAAGTTGTGTAATGCTGAAAAACCACCTGTTGGTTAATTGGCAACAGGTCAGTAACATGACTGGATATAAAAGAACATCTCAGAGAGGTGGAGTCACCGCTCTCTGAAAGACTACACAATCAAATGGTGAAACAATTCAAGAAGAACGTTTCTCAACATAAAAATAGCAAAGAACTTCTGCTTTTCATCGTCTACGGTACAGAATATCATGAAAGACTCACAGAATCTGGAGAAATCTCTGTATGTAAGGGACGAGGCCAAAAACCAGTATTTGCTGGCCGTGAACTTAGGAGCAGTAGTTAATCGGAGTCAAGTCTCTGAGATGTGAGAGTAGGTTGAATCTTAGGTCCCTTAAATGTGACTGCAAGTCAGGTCTTCAGTCTCTGTAGTGTGAGCCAAGTCTGAGGAGTTTCTGAGGAGCAAGTGTGAGTCAAGATTCAAGTCCCTGAGGAGTTAGTCTGAGACAAGTCTCTGAGGTGAGAGTATGAGTCGAGAGTCTGAGTAGAGTCTTGACTTTTAGAGGTGCCAATCTAAGTCTTAAGTCTCTGAGATTCAAGTTTAGTCTTAATTCTCTGATGAGCATGTCTGAGTCAAGTCTGAGGTGTGAGTGCAAGTCAAATCTAACATCTCTGAGGAGCGAGTCAAAGTCGGGCCTTGACTTTCAGAGGTGCCAATCCGAGTCTTAAGTCTCTGAGATTCGAGTTTGAGTTGAGTCTTAATTCTCTGATGAGTACGTCTGACTTGAGTCTCTGAGGTGTGAGTGCAAGTTGAGTCTAAAATCTCTGAGGAGCGAGTCAGAGTCGGGCCTTGACTTTCAGAGGTGCCAATCCGAGTCTTAAGTCTCTGAGATTCAAGTTTGAGTTGAGTCTTAATTCTCTGATGAGCACGTCTGACTCGAGTCTCTGAGGGGTGAGCCTGAGTCGAGTCTAGAGTCTCTGAGGAGAGTGAGTCAAGTGTCGGAGGAGTGAGCCTGAGTCAAGTCTTGAATATCTGAAGTTCAAGTCCAGATCTCAAGTCTCTGATGTGCGAGTCAAATGAAAATGTATTTACTTGGCACATTTTACAAAAGACATCACAGAGCAGCTTAAAAGAAATCCAAGCCCCAGTGAGCAGGAGAAGACTGACAGGGGCAAGGAACACCCCCCCTAAGAGCAAGAAGAGGAAGGAACTCTGAGAGAAAGTAGGAAAGTGAAATCCATTCTTCTCTGATTGACGCTGGATAACAACACGATAACACAAGTGCAATATGAACAAAGGATAATATAAAGTATTGAATAGAGAGAGAAGGAGAGCAGCTTGTCACAGCTGATGACTACTCTTCTGAGCCTATATTATGGCCCTGTGGCTTCTTTTGTGTGGTGTGTCTTCTCCTGTACTGATTACAGACCTGTGAGAGGCGCATATGCGCTAAGCCACCGCCGGGGGAGCCGCTGATAAAAAGTTCATAAAGACGTCCAGGAAGAAAGGTGGTGTTTTGATTCTGGCGTGACTGCCGTAGCATTCCTGGTTCCCTGACCAGTAGCTGAAAGAACTTCTGTTCCACAGCTGTGTCTGCGTAAGAGCCTGAGTGTTTGTGTATGGCTTATTGGTGCTTTGTTGCTTGTTAATGAGATTTTCACAAAGAAAGCCTACGTTGTGTTGATAGAGCACTTTTATTGAAATATACTGTAAATACTGAGCTAGTGTAGCTGCTCAGAGATGGAGCTCTTGTATATGAACAGAAACGAGAATCAGATTTATGAAAAATGGTCAGTACTGTTAGAAGCATATTGCAGTGGAAATGAGAGCCACATCTATAAACATCACATCATTTATTATGTTTAGAATAATGATATGTTAGTATGACTATGGGAGGAGCTCAGTGTATTGGTGGTAACATCAGGAGAGTGAGTGGGGGATGCAGGAGATGCTTTCTATACTGCACTGGACCAGAAAGTGGGCAAGCAGGGGCATCCAATCAAGACAGAAGAAGCACAGGATGGGCAGCTGTCCATCTTGGCATGGAAACATAGTTCATTCTGTTTGGGATGACTGGACACAATATACACAGAATACGCATTCTGCACTCATTGTCCATTTTATCAGCTCCACTCACTATATACAGTATCTCACAAAAGTAAGTGCACCCATCACATTTCTGCAAATATTTTATTCTAGCTTTTCATGGGACGACACTATAGAAATGAAACTTGGATATAACTTAAAGTGGTCAGTGTGCAGCTTGTACAGCAGTGCAGACTTACTGTCCTCTGAAAAGAACTCAACACACAGCCATTAATGTCTAAATAGCTGGAAACACAAGTGAATCCACCTCACAGTGAACGTGTCCAAATTGTGCCCAATTGTGTCGTCGTCCCTCCCTGGTGTCAAGGTTCCAGCTGTGAATGGGGAACAGGGTTCTTAAATTTGGTGTTTTGGGTACAATTCACTCATACTGGCCACTGGATATTCAACATGGCATCTCATGGCAAAGAACTCTCTGAGGATGTGAGAAATAGATTTGTTGCACTCCACAAAGACGCCTAGCCTATAAGAAGATTGCTAACACCCTGAAACTGAGCAATAGCATGGTGGATAAGGTCATACATCAGTTTTCCAGGACAGGTTTCACTCAGAACAGGCCTCACCAGGATCAATGAAAGACACATGAGTGCTACCAGCATTGCTGCAGAGATTGAAGAAGTGGGACATCAGTGCTTAGACCATACGCTGAACAATGCATCAACTCAGTCTGCATGGCCGTCGTCCCGGAAGGAAGCCTCTTCTGAAGCTGGCACACAAGAAAGCCTGCAAACAGAAGACAAGCAGTCCAAGAATATGGATTACTGGAACCAGGTCCTGTCTGATGAGACCATAAGCTTGTTTGGCTCAGATGGTGTCCAGCATGTGTGGTGGCACTCTAGTGAGGACTACCAAGACAACTGTCTCTTGCCTACAGTCAAGCAATGTGGTAGCATCATGGTCTGGGGCTGCATGAGTGCTGTCGGCACTGAGGAGCTGCAGTTCACTGCAGGAAACATGAATTCCAACATGTACTGTGACTTTCTGAAGCAGAGCATGATCCACTCCCTTCAGAAACTGCACCGCATGGCACTCGATAATGACCCCAAACACACCGCCAAGATGATGATTGCCTTGCTGAAGGTAAAAATGATGGACTCCAGACCTAAACCCAATTGAGCGCCTGTGGGGCATCCTCAAGCAGAAGGAGGAGGAGCACATTTACAGCATTAAGATGATAGTTCTAAATTCATCTGTTTTGTTTATGTTTTTTTTCTCTGGTCAAAATGATTAAAGTAGTGTGTCTTTACTTCGAGTTCCTGGCTCGAGTCCCCATCTCTAACACCTATATGCACTTTGTCACTCTGCTAGAGCAGCTTACAGCTGTGAGTGAACAGGAGGAAACGTGTTTTCACGCCATGCAGGCTATTCCTGTCTTAACCTTTCGTTGTATTCGAAACTATCCTCGACTAGTTTCTGTCACTCTCTGTCCGAGCATGATGGAGCATATTGGGTTCTTCTGTCTCCTGCTGTTTGGAAGCGTACACATGATCAGCAACGGTGAGTACTCTATCATATTACCCCTGTACTGGCATCTCTGCATTGGTTGCCTGTTGTTTTTAGAATTCAGTTCAAAATTTTGGTTTTAACATACCAGGCGGTGCACGGTGATGGGCCAAAATATATTTCAGAATTATTATCACCGTATCCTAGTACCAGATCACTAAGGTCATCTAGTCAGGGGCTCTTAGTGGTCCCTAGGACAACACGGAAACGTAAGGGAGATTGTGCTTTTTCTGTGTGTGCCCCCAAGTTGTGGAATGCTCTGCCTTTGGATGTTAGACTAGCTGAATCAAAGGACATTTTTAAAGGAAGACTCAAAACGCATCTCTATTCATTAGCTTTTGGTCACAGGTGATGCTTTTGTTATTTATTGGATAGTGCTCCCTTTATACCCAATCATGACACTCACCTGTTTCCAATTAACCTGCTCACCTGTGGAATGTTCCAAACAGGTGTTTTTTGAGCATTCCTCAACTTTCCCAGTCTTTTGTTGCCCCTGTCCCAACTTCTTTGGAACATGTTGCAGGCATCAAATTCAAAATGAGTGAATATTTGCAAAAAACAATAAAGTTTATCTGTATGAACATTAAATATCTTGTCTTTGTAGTGTATTCAATTGAATATAGGTTGAAAAGGATTTGCAAATCATCGTATTCTGTTTTTATTTATGTTTTACACAACGTCCCAACTTCCTTGGAATTGGGGTTGTAATATTTTATACTAACATCTGGTGTTGACCAGAGGAGGATGGGTTCTGAGTCTTGGTTCCTCTCAAGGTTTCTTCCTCTTGCTCTTAGGGAGTTTTTCCTTGCCACTGTTGCCATCGACGACGCTCATGGGGGCTTGAACCTGGATTTTTCTGTAAAGCTGCTTTGTGACAACACCTGTTGTAATATAAATATAATATAATATAAATACAATTTGACTTGACCAAGATTGGAACTGTATATTCTGCAGCTGCTCAAATACTTTGCTTATAACTCACAGCTAGCTGGAGGTGCTGGGTTGTTCGTGTGAAGCAGCCAGGGTGTCCCATTTTTTGTGTTACAGTCTTTTGCAGGATGCACTTCAAATTCCTTCAGGAATTTTACACTCCTTTGGTTTTTTTGTGCTGGTTTTTGGTTTTGTTTAAATATATTAAATGTGTTTTTTGGTGACCTTTTTGACACAGGGGAAAAAATAAACAAACAAAGAAAAAAAACTGGGAAGCCAAAACACAGACTGAAGTATCGGATTGTTCTGGGAAAAATGGAATGTCTGGTCACCACAGCACTAGATGATGTGTTACGAGGTTTCATTCTCTTATGAAATTTTAGATGCTTGACTCATTGATGTATTGGGACACTGGTTTCGGGAGGATAAATAGAAATGGCTGTAAAAGTGGGCAAGAGAAATCCCTCCAGGGATTTAGAGAACATCTTATATTTAGAAAATAAACATGCGATAATTTTATGTAGTAGTTTAACGAAAGATAACATTTATATATGCACACTGTATGAAAAAAAGATCAGTGTTTTGTGTTTACATGCACATAATACTGTCCCATCTCAGATTTAACCAGACAGTGTGCGTTATGCATGTTTACATTGGTCCACTAACTGTCTGTCCAAGATGCAGTAGGAAACACTTGAATCTGACATTTGATATTTCTTTATTACTTTAATCCTGCGGAGAGCAGAACCAGGCATGTCAGAGGAGGGGAAATAGGTTGCACTGTGCAGAGGGTCTAAGTAAGAAATGCTGAGGACTCATCCATCACTGTTCTTATGTTCTGTAGGTGGTTCTGAAACCAAGCATGGACAAAATGAAGATCTGAAAAATGACCCCGGCAGTCGTGGTTTGGTTTTAATCTTGCTTTTCATTTTAAAAGGCAACTTGTGCCAAACATGCTCTGTGTGATGATGTGAGCTGATCCTGTGAGGTCATCTTGTGTTTTTATTTTCAGTTCTGCAGAGCTGCCTGATCATAATAGCAGCTGCCTGGTGTCTGTCGTGCTGGTTCTGTACTCATGGAGATGTTTTTACAAAACAAAGGGTGATAAGGCTTTTTTTTGCTGTAAATTGTTGAATATTGTGTTTTTTTTCACAGACACACACACACACACACACACACACACACACACACACACACATATATATATATATATATATATATAGAGAGAGAGAGAGAGAGAGAGAGATCAGGTGATAAGTCATATCATGACCGCCTCCTTGTTTCTACACTCAGTCCACTTTATCAGCTCCATTTACTGTATAGCTGCACTTTGTATTTCTACAGTTACAGACTGTAGTCCATCTGTTTCTCTGATACTCTGTTACCCTGTTCTTCAGTAGTCAGGATCCTCACAGAGCAAGTACTATTTGGGTGGTGGGTCGCAGTAACACTGACATGGTGGTGGTGTGTTAGTGTGTGTTGTGCTGGTACAAGTGGATCATCAGTGCTGCTGGAGTTTTAAACACCTAGGTCACTGCTGGGTTTCACATAAATACAATGTATTGCACACAATTCACTTCTTGCCAAAAGTGAAGTTACATATTCATGAGGAAAAGGTTACACATTTAAATTGGATAAAGTCAGTCCACTTATTCAGTAAAAAAAAAAAAAACATACATGCATAGACTATTACACTCTTAAATGTCTCCAGGAGTGGCACCAATAAACCACTTCCCTTAAGAACCTTTCAGTGCATGGTTGCCTTCACTCTCATACCATTCAGCCCCCCATACACTCACCCCCCTCCCATACACTCACCCATACACAACCCCTACCCCACCCTGATCGTCAGCCACTGCTGACCTGGAGAGCACAGCATCATCTGATCCAGCAGACTGAGGCAGGTGGTACGAGAGGAAACCCGAGTGCTGTGGTTTCCGAGAGGAAACATTAGTGCTGTGGTTTCTGTGCCAACCCCCAAAGGAACAGCAGTTCTGTTCTGTCCACTGCCTCAAAAACTAAGTGTTCTTCTTCAGATAAAATGGACTAGACAGCACAAGGTGATCGAGGGTCTGCTGAGTTTTCAATTTCATTTGAACTGTGACTGAAACACCCCTGACTCAGACACTCAGCTAAACAGGTTAGCAGTGTGCACTGTTTGCATGCTGCATTATCTGCACTTATTTGTGGCCTAGCAGCACTGATGAAACTCATTCTTGAGAAATCATTTTCACCATTATGCTGGTTGCAACTACTTCTATGCATCCAAATGGCCTAAATCGGTCTTGGTTTGTTTTTGTTCTTCAGACTCTCATTGCAAACACCTGCTCTTTAAAAACCATCCACTCTTTTAGACTTTCTTTAACAATTAAGTGGTTATTCTGGGGCGTTGCTTCAAAGAATCCTTTTGGTACCTTTTAGTAGACTGTTCAAAAAGTGATATCTACATTGTGATTTCTGCTCTGCCTCTCAGCTGAAAATGCTGTTTCACAAAATCAGGAGCACCTCTATGAGTCTATTGATAGCAGCATGCCAACCAAACAACCTGGTGAGTTTAATATCAACTTATGATATTCATATAATTAATTATGGTTTATTTTTAGGTGTACAGTAAGAATGAATAAAATGTACTTTATTATGCTTTGATAAGCTAATTTTAGTTAGTCAAATTAGGCTTAAACTTTGTCAGAATTGACAATACTTTGGATTTAATTATGAGAGTATAAAGGCTACCACAGAGCACATAATAATCTGGAATTGCATGACGTAAGATGGGGTCAATTGTTGTTTATATGTGTATGTGTGTCTATGTAGGTGTCCATCAGTTCAGTCTGTAGGAGTTGAGGAATCTGATGGTTTGTCAAAAGAAACTGTTGCATGGTCTGGCTGTTAATGCCCAAATTCTATGGTACCTCCTTCTGGATGGTGGAAGAGAGAACGATTTGTGTGAGGGGTGTGTGGGGTCTTTCACAATGCTGGTGGCCATGATGGAGTAAATACCCATGATAGAGAGGAGAGAGAGCCTGATTATCTTTTTTAGCTGTCCTCACTATTTGCTGAAAGGCCTTGCAGTTGGAGGCGGTGCATATCCCAAACCAGACAGTAATGCAGCTGCTCAGAGTACTCTTCATAGCGCCTCTGTAAAAGGTGGTAAGGAAGGTGGATAAGAGATGAGATTTACTTGACTTCCGCTGGAAATTGAGATGTTGCTGGGCTTTGTTGGCTATGAAGCTGGCTTTCAGGGTCCAGGTAAGGTTCTCCATGAGGGGAACACCAAGGAACCACATGGGAGTTGACAACCATCTCCTTTGCTTTGTCCTTATTCAGACGTAGGTTGATGACTTTGCACCAGTCTGTCAGTCACCGCACCACCTCTCTGCATGCTGATTCATTGCTCTTGTTGATGAGACCAACCATAGTAGTGTCATCAGCAAACTTTATGATGTGGTTGGAACTGCCATACAGTTGTGAGTCAGTGAAGTGAACTGTAGTGAACTGAGCACACTGCCCTGAGGAGTTCCAGTGCTCAGTGTGATGGTGTTGGAAATCCTGCTCCCGATCTGTACTGAGGTCTTTCAGTAAGAAAGGTTAGGAACCAATTGCAGAGGGAAGTGTTCAGACCCAGCGGGCTCAGCTTTGCTGAGGGGTGATTGTGTGGGATGTTGAAGTGAAGTCTATGAAGACTTCTCTGATCTTAGGACTGCTTTGTCCCTCGCTCTAAAGGCTGAGTCATGGGCCATCAGCAGCATGTGCACCTCAGCAGTCCTCCAGCGCCTCTGATTTTTGTGTGTGGTGATGGTCCTGGAGATCATCATCAATGCATTTGCGGCTATAGCCAGGCACTGATGCTGTATATTCCTCCAGGTTAACAGAACCATTGTCAGTGGCAATCCCTAAACACACCCCATGCAGTTTGCTCAAAGCAGTCTTGAAGAGCAAAGATGGCTCCTGCTGGCTTGTCGATTGTTTTGGAATATCTGACGAGCAGTCTGTCTGTGGGTATCGGCATTACAGAGATTTACATTTACAGCATTTGGCAGACACAACAATTTGATCATGTTACACAGGAAGACGAAGGTCGTGTTAGGAGTCTTGCCCAAGGACCCTTATAGGTATAGTATAGAGTGTTTATCCAGGTGGGGGATTGAACCCCAGTCTACAGCGTAGAAGGCAAAGGTGTTACCCACTACACTAACCAACCACACGGAGACGTGGCCCGAGTAGCCGAGGTAGGGCAGGGCTCCACCTGACACACAAATGTTTGTGTCAAATGCTTGCAACAGCCAAATCCACAATATCCACATGCTTACTGAATTTAGGGAGCACTGACCTGAGATTTGAACGATTAAAATCTCAAGTGACAAACAGCAGTTCTGCAGTTCACTGACAGCTGCATACAGCTCACAAAGTGACTCTGAGGTGTTCATGCTGGGGAGGATGTACACTGCTACTAAAAACGTGGATGAAAATTCCTGTGGGAAATAAAAAGTCTGCATCTGACAATCCCGAACTCCACCAGTAGAGAACAGTTGTTGACTTTGCAACGAGCACAGAGTTTCTGCTCCATTCCATGATGATGTAAACACACTGTCGGCACAAGATGAAGCCAGCCCATCCAGCTGAATGATGGCCTCAAGAATGCTGCTGCTAAGCCATGTTTCAGAAAAACCAAAATGCAGCAGTCTCTGAACTCTTGCTGGATAGTCCACTGGAGTCTGATGTAGTGCCTGTTTATTGTCTGGTGAGCAGACACTGGAAGGCAAGATGGACGGTAAAGCCAGCCGGCTGTGGTTAGGTTTTAGCCTAGCATGGGCCCCGACCTTCACCCGGATCCCTCATCAGCAGCTTAATATACCAATGTCAAAAGGTCAATCTGTACAGACCTTGAAAGGTCAGTGACCAATAATCATGACTTGTGAAGGACTTCTGACGAGCTGTCCCTATTACGTTTCTTCTGTCTATGAAAAGGCCCCAAAGCGCATTTGACCTCACTGTGCTAATTCGTGCTTGCCTTTGCAGCTTTATTGTTTTAATGCTTCTTATGACTTTTTGTCGTTTGGTGATATATGTAGATTTAAAAAAAAAACAAACAAACATGCATGAGTATGTTTCTGTATTGTAAGTAAAAATAAAAAGGATTAAATTACTCAGCTCTAGCTTTTTTTATTCACAGAAACACTGCGATATTATTTTTTAGCTCTGACTGGACACAGTCCTATGTGTTCAGACTGAAACTGAACTGATGGGCCATTTCTTTGAGTTTGAAGGTTTTGAAGGCTTTGTTAAGTCGTATTCTCTACGTATCAAAATAAAAACAGCTGCATTTCAAAATCATGTGAGAAATGGAACAGCAGTCATATACATATTCTTACATCAGCGTTAAGGGGATTCAAGGCACATGTTTCCTCACAAACACATGCGAGGTTGCTACATTGTGCTGTCCAGCTTAGTCCACTTTCACTCCATACAACCATGCAGAATTTATATCAAAATGTTATTGTAATGTACAATAGCTACAGCAGCCATATATTAGTGTCTAATATTGTATAATATAGTTTCTAAGCACTGATTTAATGTAAACGGAGCCGGTGATGTATGTGTGGGGTAGCCCTGTTTACTGATGCTGCAGCTGCTCAGAGTAAACAACCTGTGTGTCTTTGTACAACATGCCAGTGATTTCTATGATTTTATTGTCTTTAAAAAGAAAGTGGAAGTATTACATCATCACTGTCCAAAGAAAAACATGCATCTCCAAAATAGTAACTTCACAGGAGAGGGCAGAAACCCTCTTGACTTTCAATGGAAGTCAATGGAAAGAGATTTTAAGTATTTTTGGAGCATTTCTATTGGTCCAATCATCATGAAATTATCACACAATGTAAGGGACGGCGGCCAAGCTCCAGTGATGCGGAAAAGTAAAAATCGCAAAAAATTGAGATACATGTTTTTCATTGGACAGCAACGATAATAGGCTTTGTTTACATTTAGCTAGCTATGCTACCTAGAATCCATATGAACAGTGCTCACAAATGGAGGTTGTAGCTCAGCGTTTGGGCGCAGTGGTACATTACAATAACATCTGGATAGGATTTCTGCAGCAGTGACATGGAGCAGCTGTACCCCTTGTTCACCCTGACGTCACATCGTGTGACTTAAACATGACACTATCCTGAAACATTTGTCTGAGATTGGCTGCCAAGCAGACATTATTTTAGTTTAATTTCATTGGTGTAACACTTTAATATCATGAACTCTTATGGATCCTCAACTAAGGCTGTGTTACGCTTTGTTTCGAAAGCTGTTGTATTGAATATTTACGTTGGATGGAAAATCAATCAAACCTTCCTTGTTTTCTCTGCAATAACCAGGTAACCAGCAGTGTGTATATGAGAACATGGGTCCCCTGAACATCCACCTATTACCTGAAGGTAAAGTTTTAGAAAAGTTTAGATTAGTTTGGAACAAATACAATGTTTCCAAGATAGTTTTGAAAAGTTTTTTTTCTCTCTCTAACACAGGAAAGAGTTGAGCAGCTATATGCTGATATCAAGAAGCGCACAAAACAAACCCTGGACTTTCACTTCATTACTTTCACTTCATTATAATGACCTCTGGTTTTTATTATATTGTTCTGTTGTCTAACTGGCTGTGACTTTCAGAGTTATTACACAGACTACAGAGTTGTGTAAAATGAAAGAAACAATCTGATTCACGGTGCTCAAAGTTCTCTTCTGCATCAGTAAATTAATTTGTATGCAAAATTAAGTTCCCTCCTACATTAACATTCAGGATGTCTTCCTTTTACTTCTGTTTTAATTCACTGTTATTTTGCATTAGATGTTGTTTGTGTTCATAAACACTAAACCTGACTCACCTCATCAGCTAATTTCTAATAGAATCAAGTGAAAACTTTAGTCATATGCATAAACTATAGACTTCTACAATGTTTTAGTGTATATAAGGGTTTTATTGTATTAAAACTAAAAATAATGAATGGTAAGTTATTAAAAAGGTATTTTTTTCCTCAATGTTTTAAATTCAAATGTTTTAAATGCTGTTCATTATATTTAGTTGTTTGCACCCAAACCCAAGTGCCCCTGACCTGGGACAGCTCATTAGATTTTGATCCTGGTAAACTTTCTCTTTTTTCTTTATTATATTGTTGTTGTGTTACTTGCTGTTTTCTACTAGCACTTTGTAGAACTTCTCTAAAAACCAATATGAATAAAATCTATTAATATTTCAGGAAGGTCTTATGTGCTCTTATTTCTTGGGTCTATCATTGTAGGTCACAAGTGCTTTACAGTCAAAGCTCATACTGTAGAATCCAGAGCTTTTAAAACATTAGCCTACAGCTAAATTGTAATAATGTCAGCATTCAACATAAACAATGGCCCGATAGCCCGGGGTCTGTAAAAAAGTATGTCAGGCAATTTGATTGGACAGGCTCAGGCCTGTTCAGGCCAATGACAATTGGTGTGGCTCATTTAAAGGTCCTGGTCTCCTTCTACCTCTCTCCCTCACTCAGTGTTGCCTGTCTACTTGTCTCTTGTCAACTAGTAGACTGTGAGAAAATGTTTTGTTGGATGCTGGATGTTATGGGCAAAATGATAGAATATACTTAGGAAAATGGGAATACAAGAGCATCCCATAGTTCTAATACATAATCTCAACACTAATCAATACATCAGTCATCACAGAAAATGGATAAACAGACTTCCAAATTGGCAAAGGAGCTTGACAAGGCTGCCCACTATCCCCATTAAGCTATTTAAGATTAAGAGACCCTTATTAGTCCCACAACAGGGAAATTTCACCTCCGCATTTAACCCATCCATGAAGTGAAACACCACATATACTCTAGTGAGCACACACATACTAGGGGGCAGTGAGCACACTTGCCCGGAGTGGTGGGCAGCCCAATCTGCAGCGCCCGGGGAGCAGTTGGGGGTTAGGTGTCTTGCTCAAGGACAACTCGGTCATGTGCTGTCGACTCTGGGGATCAAACCAGTGACCTTCCAGTCATGAGGCTGGTTCCCTAACCTCCAGCCCACGACTATATTTGCAAATTATATAATGAAAGAAGCATATGTGGCCTTTCGATGTTTGGATGATAGAATGGATGTGCTGGAACAAGATGTCCGACTTGGTGGACATGAAGGATCTGCTGTTAATGTCTTGGTGCCAAAAACCAAAGCCCACCATCTGAGTTCTTGCAGAGTCCATGCAGGTGGTCATAAAGTTTTGACAAACTGGTGTGTATAAATATGTTGGTTTTCATGACATCATAACACATTTCAAACTGGCTATTGTTAGAGCTTACTCTTCATGTATGGACTGGGGAGTGAATGGTATGCTTTGAAACGTTGACAATATTAATATACTCCATCCATCCATCCATCATCTTCCGCTTCTCCGGGATTCGGGTCGCGGGGGCAGCATCTTAAGCAATGAGGCCCAGACCTCCCTTTCCCCAGCCACTTCCACTAGCTCTCCGGGGGGATTCAGAGGCGCTCCCAGGCCAGCTGGGCAGTATAGTCACACCAGCGTGTCCTGGGTCTTCCCCGGGGTCTCCACCCTGGTGGACTTGCCTGCGACACCTCATGAGGGAGACGTCCAGGAGGCATCCTAACCAGATGCTCGAACAACCTCAGCTGGCTCCTCTCAACGTGAATAAGCAGTGGCTCTACTCCGCGTCCCTCCCGGATGACCGAACTTCTCACCCTAATATTAATATACTATATTAGGTAAGAGAGGGAATCTGTTGTATTATACACTTTACATGTAATGTTAGATTCAGTATTATGTGTTGTAATATGCAATCTCTGTGTATTTCATGTGAGCTGTACCTGGGAGGACAATGGGAGGACATTCTGAACAGTTATTCTTGGCTATGTATAGGTTAAGAACAGCTGTTGCTTCAGTACCTAATTTGGCAGTGGTGCAGGAGCAACTATGTGCCTGGGCCTATATGAACACCATTCTGTGTTCTGTCAGCTTGTCGTCTGTGAACCGTGTGCTCAGACAATTAAAACCTGTCCTTCAGACATGAAGCTGCACTCCCTGTTTCAAGTCTTCAGTTCATGAAGAGACAGGTTGAAGATTAATTAGGAGGGGTTCAAAATTCTCCAGCTTATAAGATGAGAAGAGAACTGTTTACTGAAAAATGTGTCTCTCTTGGTCTCTCTCTCTCACTCACAGACACAGGAAGGCATGAAATTACCCACACAGAAAGACAGCCACACAAACACTTCCTAAACCACGAGTGATCTCATACTTCTCCTCCCACCCATCTCTTCAGTCCACTTAGATGACCTTGTCCTATAAGACCACAGTGTAGCTTTGAGAGCCTCACTCTTTTCAGCTTGTATTGTGCACTACTTTACTGAATTGTACATAAAATAGTTCTTTTGCACACTGCATGTTCGTTAAGAAGTCTGTCACTCTGCTGAGACAGCAGCAGTGACCATAGTGTAGTGTATAGTGTAGTCAAATATGAAGCAATTCAGATCAACAGCAATTCTACATCATTTCATTCTCTACACTATCCCCTTTTCATTATATGCATTACTAATGCATGTTAACTTAGATCTTATCCTAGCCATCAGTTCAGGCCAACACCGAGACCAAAAACACCTCTACAGTAACGTAATTGTCTGTAATTTCCTGCTCCTGGTTTCTTTTATGATTGCCCATTTGTCACACTTAATTGTTTCTGACCTTCAAACCCCACATAATACTAGACAAAGCAGGGATGGATTAATACGTTCTGTGACCGTCAGTTGCCTTTTGGGGCCTCAGACCACAGGGCCCAAGTGGGTTCAGATACACTCAACACTGGGACACTGATGACAGCAGTGAGTTCTTTCTTTCCCTCTCGACTCAGGTGCCTGTGTTGCACCAGATGATGCAGGTTTATCTTCAGTGGTATAGGCACCTTTCAAATATGTGGAGAGCGAAGGAGGAGAAAAAATATAGACGAGACACAGAAGCGGAGAAAGGCGAGCCGAAAGCTTCTGTGTACAAACAGAAAAAAAAATGATGAAAGTTTGTTTTGTTGAAAGACCACATAAATATGCATGTGCATTGTCTATTAATATCTAATATCTAATCATAATTTTCAGGTGTTTGCTTAATTAGCATTTAGGTTAGTTAGTTAGCATTCTGAGGGCCTCCTAAGATGCTGGCGCCCAGGGGCCTCACAAGAACATAATCCATTCTTGAAACAAATACAACCCGAGTAACCATGAAAAACAGTTTTGACATGATCATTTCATTGAAGGAAAGAAGTGATCCAACACCAATTAAGTTGATACTAGGCTTAATAATCTAAAAGACTGATTCACTCATCCATGTTAAACCACTTAAATAGACCTTATACAGCAATGCAAAGTAGACTAAATAGTCTCATTAAGCACCAAACTATGATATTATATTCCAAAGGAAATGAGAAAGATACTTAAAAACTATCAGCTTAGAAAGTGTTACAAAGCCATGTCTGACACTCTGGGACTCCAGAAGGGATCCAGCCTTGATCGAGCCTCTAAGATGTGAGTGCAAGTCAAGTCTCAAGTCTCTGTAGAGTGAGTTGAGGCTAGAGTCTCTGAGGCTCAAGTCGAATCTTGAGTCTCTATGTAGTGAGTGACAGTTAAGTCTCTGGGGTGTGCAAGTGCAGTCTTGGGTCTCTGAGGTTTGACTGAAAGTCAAGTTTCAAGTCTCTGGAGTGAGAGTGTAAGTCTCAAGTCTCTGAGAAGTAAGTTTCAAATCTCTAAGGAGTTAGTCTGACTTAAGGCGCTAAGAAGTTCGTCTCTGACGTGTGGGCGTGAGTTGAGTCTCCAAGGAGCGAGTCTGAGTCGAGACTTTGATGAAACAGTCTAGTCTTGAGATTCTAAGGGGAGCACATCTGAGTCGACTCACTGAGGTGCAAGTGAGAGTCAAGTCTCAAGTCTCTAAGTATGAGTGCAACTTCAGTCTCTGAGGTGAGTGTCTGGGTAGAGTGCCTGAGGTGCAAGTGTGAGTCGAGTCTCGAACCTCTGAGGTACAAATGTGAGTCAAGTCTCTGAGGGACAAGTCCAGTCTTTGAAGATTCAGAGTCTGAATCAAGTCTTGAGTTTCCGGGGTGCCAGTCCAAGTATCATATCTCAGACATTTATGTGTGAGTTGAGACTTAAGCCTCTGAGATGCAAGCCCAGATCCCAAGTCTTTGAGGTGCAAGTGACATCAAATTGTGTTTACATATTGCTTTTTATGAAAGATATTGCCACAAAACAGCTTTATAGAAATCTGTGTCCAAGGCCAAATGAGCAAGAGAAGGACAACAGTGGCAAGTGAGAAGAGAAGTGAGAAGAAGAAACCTTGAGAGACACCAAGACTCAAAAGTGAAAACCATCCTCCATCCTCCTCTGATCGACATCAGATAACCAAACAGTAACACTACTATGATGATGATATGTTAGAATGAATGTGAAGAGCTTGACTGGTTGACTGAACACAATTCATAGTGTTAACAGGGTGCAAGCAGGGCAAGAAAGTAGAGACATGAGAGCTCCCTGAGCTGTCAGTGCCCCTCCATTCTACCATCAACAAACTTGAGTGAGTGAGTGAGTGAGTGAGTGAGTGAGTAAGATCACAGCACCAATATTCTCAGTTACCACAGTAGTCCATTAACAAACCCTCAGATCTTTAATCTAACAGTAAAAACTAGCTACCAAAGGCTTCTAAACAAGTGGGTTTTCAGCCTTTTAGATTTGAAACCTACATCTGTATCCCAAACACTGCCTGGACGGTTGTTCCAAAGTTGTGGAGTATTATATAAAAAGGCTCTACCTCCCAGAAATAAATTAATTCTAGGTAATAATAGTGAGTCAACACCGGGTGATCTAGGTAGTCGTGATTGTCCATAATAAGAGATAAGTACATGTAGGTACTGAGGGGCTGCTGACAGCTTTATTGGTCAGTAGCGGAACTTTGTATGCAATGCAAGTGCGAGTCCAGTCTTACATTTCTGAGATCCAAGTCTGGATCAAGCTTTGAGTATCTGAGTCCTTCATGCTGTAAGAAATCACATTAGGGTGTTGACAGAAATTAACATCATTGAACAGGCAGAGTGCGAGCTGTGTCTCAGAGGTGTGAACACGAACACCCGTCTCGAGTCTATGAGGGGTGAAGACGAGTGGAGCCTCGAGGATCTGAGGTGTGATTCTGAGTAGAGTCTCTAGAGTACAACTCCAAGTGACACCTCTTGGTTGTGAGTCTGAATCAAGTCTTGAATCTCTGAGGTTCAGTATGGCGTTGAGGTTTAGTTAGTAAGTGTAATAGGAATGTAATCTAACGTCTTCAAACTTCAGCTAGATCACCTGGCAAGTGGAGCTCAATTGGCCAATGTGTTTTCTAGCATACTTGCTATCCAAACTATTTGCAAGCTAATGGTTTCATTTTGCCTCTTTCCTGTTAAAGGCATGCTGCTGTTCATCGGTTTTGGTTTGTCTGGCTGAAATTTCACGATTCTCGAGTCTGAGTCGCTGACACGAGATGCAATCTACACACACACACATTTTGTCACCCTGCAGGAACCGTTTATAGCTGTGAGTGAACAGGAAGAAATGTGTTCTCTTGAAGTAGACTATTCTTGTCTTAGCTTTCCTTTTACTTAAGACTCTCGCTGTCAAGACTCTTACCTGCTGTCAGAGCATGATGAAGCACATTGGGTTATTCTGCTGCTGTGTTTAAGTGTAAACACCATCAGTAGCAGAGAGTACCTTACTCCATCAGTAGTTGTACTTTATTAAACTTAATGGGGGGGGTAAATGTGTAGCATGTAGTGATATCGCAATGCAAAAATGCGACATGCAGAATTATATCTATTGCAACTGTATTGTTTGAGGCCCTAACAATCAGCACCACTCAGGTCTTGCGTTCCCATCTCTGACACATGCTCACACATTTTTTCACACATCATCACACCGCAGGAACTGCTTTTAGCTGTGAGTGAACAGCTCTGTGTTTTCACACGGCAGTGGCTATTCGTGTCTTAGCTTTTTTTCCATTTTATAAGAAACTATCCTCGACTAGTTTCGCTCACTTGCTGTCCGAGCATGATGGAGCGTATTGGGTTCTTCTGTCTCCTGCTTTGTGGAAGCATACACATGATCAGCAATGGTGAGTACTCTACACCAGAGGTGGAGCACACTTATGTAGTTGTTATTTTATTAATAATCTCAGTGGGGCTTAATTAAGTGTCGAGGCATCGCAATATCACAACTGATATTGAACTGGGCACCAGTCAACAACTCACAGGCATGTTCATTAGAAATCTGTACAACAACATGGAGACAAGAATTGTTTTTCTTCTTAATTCAGATTTTGTTGAAAATATCATGAGAATATTGAAACATCAAGCCAGTATTGAGACTTGAATCAAATGATGGCCCAAGTTTATCATTACAGCAATTATCTAATACAGCAATAAGCCAGCCGAGGCGATATTATGATGGGTAAGGGTGATAAAATCACTATAACACGCAGCCTCAAGTGGCTTACTGCTTGTATAAAACAGGGGAGCACATAAATTAAGATAAAATACACAAATTTATCATTAAATAATCTTAGGTAAGTATTTCACCAAGAAATGTAAATATTAAGAATATGTTATTGTTTCTAGGCAGCTATGGACTTCTGAACAATGAATTCTGCAATTGTTTCGTATACCTTTAAGACCTTTTGTCATGTAATACTGAAGATATCACGATATAGTACTGTTAGTGCAAAAACCTTCACTTATGTAAGTAGTGCTCTCCAAATGACCATCGTGATGGCTATGCTAATTTAGCGTCTTTTTAGCACCAAGTTAACGGTGTTGTACGCCCGTCTTACCACGCTGGGTCTAATTCTCAAATATTGACTGCTGCACCCAAACATTGCAAAATATCTTTAACAAATGACCATTTGGGATTTAACTGTACAATTCCATATTGTACAAATCCACACTGGACAAATCCTGAAGCCAGAATTTCATAACATACACAGCAGACAGAGGGAGGTGGTTAAGAATCAGCCTGGATTAAAAGCAGATCTAATAAAAGCAGACATTTGACGCTAATAAGACATTCATGTGACTTTCTTTAAACTTTTATATTGCAGTTTTACAGTAAATCATACAGTAAATACTTTAATTTGAAGCCTTTGAGATTAATGTAGTTGTTTAGCCTGTTTGCTGTATTTTAGACTGTTTATCCAGCTGATCAGCCTAGTCTTAGTTAATAAAATGAGTTAATAAAATGAAGTTTTCAGCATTTCAGTTTAATAGAAACAGGTTCTTGCTTCATCACTTGGTGGTCCAAGTGAGCAGCATTACAGTTAAAGATTATTCCATTATCAACTATGTTTAGTGACCTGGTGCAATAATGCAGATGTAATGCGGTCACCGCTGCAAGTATATCAAGTCTTTTACAATGGCTTTTATTTTCATATTTGGTCATTCAGAGTGGTTTGATGTAAAACGGTGTAGAAAGTCAGATGTCTTTTACAGCGGTGGTGATAGGAACCAGAGGTCGCTATGACTACAACACAAATATAGACATTTTATTTACTATCCAAACCTGTGTCTTCTGAGTTTTATATGGAATATTGATTGGAAAATCTAAATACTACTTTGAGGACTAAACACACTTCATGTGTCCCTCCACCATGAAGGATCCTCAAAAATAGCGAAAGAAAATAAGGCCGAAGCTCAAACATTTGAACAACTTTATGTAGAACTTGGTGGAAATATCTTTTTGCCACATATATAGTACATGGCTTTTTAAATCGTAGCATATTATGAAAAAATGCAGAAAACGCCTTTTGTAGATTTAACACATTGTTTCGGTGACTGAAGATTGGCGATCAGCGTTTCCTATCACTGTTAAAGATGCAGGAGGCCTCTTTTATTGTTGGATTGCTCATTCATTGCTCAGAGTAATTCAGCTTGGTAAGCGCTTATAACAATCAATATGCGTGCTTATGAAAAGTGCTGACATTGATTTGTTTAAACAGACGAAATAAAACAGCACTAACGCATTGATTGTATTCCTATTTACATGTTTACTTGTTCAAACTGAATTTGTGATTTCAGTTTAGTGAGATCATGTCTTTTGCACTTTAAATAAACAGAATTCAACAGAAATCACTTTATTGAACAGGCGTAGCAGATCAAATTTTGGGGGTTTAAAGATTTCCGATACTGTAGTTTCTCTCCCATCCTGAATATTTATCATATGCATGCTCAGTTTCACACCTATTGATAAAAAATTCATACAGTCATTTGACATCTTAGGCACACATATTTTGACTCTTAATGAAAAAGTTCATATTGCCATTCTGCTAAAATGACTGGGTCCCAGTGTTACATATATGACCTATGACTGCGGTCTTTACCAAATGTCATTCAGCAGGTCAAGTCAGAGAACAGAGGCATCACATTACTCTGTAATTTTGTGGTGCTGCCACCATCAGGTGAAAAGAAAAAAATGCAACATGCTGGCTGGTGTGACGGGGAGAGAGGAGGCAGACGTACATGCTGAGATAACCGAGATTTATTATGGGCAAATCCAGGGTCATAGTCATAACGGTCCAGGTTCAAGTAGCCAATACAGAGAGATCATGGGGCAGACATGACACAAACCAGAATTCAACAGAACAAGCAGAACAGAACAAACACCACAGCAGATCACACCACCAACACAGACAGAGACACAAACAAAGCAAACAGAACAAATGCCAAACACAGGGCTTAAATACACAGGGAAAACGAGGACAAACAGGTGGAGACAATCAGGGGCGGAGTCATGAAACGAGGGGGCTAAACCAAAACATGAACACATGGACAGGACTGGGAGGGGCCAATCATGACAGCTGGTGGGCCACTGATAAGAGACTCTAAATGAGAAACCATGGGTTAAAAGCAGGCTGCAGGCTGACTGTGGACACCCCTGTTAAGTCCTATATATATATATACACACCTCAATAACACACAGCATCTGCTTAAAAGGCAGTTTTCTGTCAAGTGCCATGGATTTTTTTGTTGAGAGAATATTTTGGCTAAAATGACTTTATGTATACTACAGTGACACAATGCTGATGTAACTAGTCTTTAAAATAGTAAAACAAAACTTAAAGGCCATGGAAAATGTTCATGTTTGGTGAACCAGCTTGACTTGGCAAGCTCCATCATGTTACCTGCATTTCATCACCGTGACATTCACTCGAATTGACATCCAAATTGAACAAGTGCAGGATGACTCGGGTTTGACTGGTTCAGGAGAAAGGAGTGCACCAGTGTTTGCCTCGCTCACATTGTGCCTTTGGAAGCAGAATAACATCTCTATGATGATCAAGACCCGCCTTGTCCGAACACCGATCCTATCTTTCTTTATGGATCAGATGCTTGAACCCTACCAACATGGATTTAAAAAAACTCCCCAACTCCCCAACCCAAACTTCCAAGACGCCTGGGGCAGATCCTTGGCATCTCCCTTCGGGATCACATTAACAGCGACACCATCCGAGCCAGATGTCAACAGCATGTCAACAGCAAGCAACCATCGAGGAACAGATACAACAGCATAGGCTGAAATGGTTTGGACAGGTGTAGAATGGGGGTGAACCGTATACCACACCAACGTCTCTTGAACTGCACCTAATAAAACGTGGAACACCTAAAGAAACAACGGTTTGATCTCAACGAAGCAAGAACGTTAGCTGTGGATCATAAAATGTGTCAATCAAGTTGGGAATCCTGCAGCAGCGTCCCTTTCACGATATTGCCCTTATCTAGACACTAGCTGGGGACTGATGATGGTGATGATGATCCTGACTGAGTTACGAAGTCTGTCATTTCTCCCCAGAGAGTAGGCGTCAAAAAAAAACAAAAAACTGTCAGCATCACTTGACATGGATGTTCTGTCAACATAATATTAAATCTGGGAAATGCAAATTCCACAAAATCTCATTTTTTTTCTTTTTTTTGGGGGGAGAGTCTGAATAATCACAATTTGCATTGTATCAGAATTCATGACAAATTCGGAATGAAAAATCATTAAATTAACTTCCATTAGCACTTCGGAATGTTTTTTTATGCATGATATGATGACATAAGAATTCTGAAATATCTTAATAATTACTAATGCTTTCTTACCATCTTTTCCTTCAGCAACATCAACCCTTCAAACCCCGTCTACTGAATCAATCAACATCACAAATGAGGAAGCAGGTGAGCATAAAGGAATTCACTGTAGTTTAAGCAGAAATCAACACGAAAATAAACATTCTGTACTGAATGTCATTTAGTCTTCACTGTTATAAAATCATATTTCATTAAATAAGATTGAAATATTTTATTCATTTATTAATTTAATTTAATTTATTTGTGTCCAGGTTTTCTTAGAATAACAAAAATATTATACAACCCCAATTCCAGTGAAGTTGGGACGTTGTGTAAAACAAATAAAAACAGAAAACGATGATTTGCAAATCCTTTTCAACCTATATTCAACTGAATACACTACAAAGACGAGATATTTAATGTTCAAACAGAGAAACTTTATTGTTTTTTGCAAATATTCACTCATTTTGAATTTGATGCCTGCAACACGTTCCAAAGAAGTTGGGACAGGGGCGTGTTTACCACTGTGTTACATCACCTTTCCTTTAACACTCAATAAGCGTTTGGGAACTGAGGACACTGATTGTTGAAGCTTTGTAGGTGGAATTCTTTCCCATTCCTGCTTGATGTACAGCTTCAGCTGCTCAGCAGTCCGGGGTCTCCGCTGTCGTATTTTGCGCTTCATAATGCGTCACACATTTTCAATGGGAGACCGGTCTGGACTGCAGGCAGGCCAGTCTAGTACCTGCACCACCCAGAAGCCGGCGGCGTTTCTGGGTGGTGTTGATATGTGGCTTCGCTTTGCATGGCAGAGTTTTAACTTGCACTTGTAGATGGAGCGACGAACTGTGTTCACTGACAGTGGTTTTCTGAAGTGTTCCTGATCCCATGTGGGAATATCCGTTACAGAATGATGTGGGTTTTTAATGCAGTGCCGCCTGAGGGATCAAAGGTCACGGGCGTTCAGTGTTGGTTTTCTGCCTTGCCGCTTACTTGCAGAGATTTCTCCAGATTCTCTGAATCTTTTGATGATATTATGGACTGTAGATGATGAAATCCCTAAATTCCTGCAGTTGCACGTTGAGAAACGTTGTTCTTAAACTGTTGGACTATTTGCTCACGCAGTTGTTCACAAAGTGGTGAACCTCGCCCGTCCTTGCTTGTGAACGACTGAGCCTTTCAGCGATGCTCCCTTTATACCCAATCATGACACTCACCCAAATTAATCTCTCAACTTTCCCAGTCTTTTTTTGCCCCTGTCCCAAATTCTTTGGAACGTGTTGCAGGCATCAAATTAAAAATGACAATTTGCAAAAATCAATAAAGTTTATCCGTTTGAACATTAAATATCTTGTCTTTGTAGTGTATTCAATTGAATATGGGTTGAAAAGGACTTGCAAATCACTGTATTCACTGTTTTATTTATGTTTTACACAACGTTCCCACTTCATTGTAATTGTGGTTGTATTTAATATTATTAATGCTTTTGTGACATTTCATAATCTATAAACAATCCTTCAATATGTTAATAATGAATAACGCTTTCTTACAATTACCAAATAACAAATAGATTTTTTTTCATCAGATAAGTCAGCACCCACATCTAATGCATCAAGCAACAACAAAAATGAGGAAAAAGGTGAGCTCAATGGAATTCACTGTGGTTTAAGTAGAAATCATCATGTAAAAAAATCTAATGAATGAATGACGTTCAGTTTTCACTTTACTGAAATAATACTTCATTTAAATAAAACTATTATTCATGTTCTTAGAATTTTGTAGATCTCTGCATTGTGAACTGTCAGCATCACTTGACATGGATGTTCTGTCAACATAATATTAAATCTGGGAAATGCAAATTCCACAAAATCTCATTTTTTTTCTTTAAAAAAAAAATTTGAATAATCACAATTTGCATTGTATCAGAATTCATGACAAATTCGGAATGAAAAATCATTAAATTAACTTCCATTAGCACTTCGGAATGTTTTTTTATGCATGATATGATGACATAAGAATTCTGAAATATCTTAATAATTACTAATGCTTTCTTACCATCTTTTCCTTCAGCAACATCAACCCTTGAAACCCCGTCTACTAAATCAAGCAGCATCACAAATGAGGGAGCAGGTGAGCGTAAAGGAATTCACTGTAGTTTAAGCAGAAATCAACACGAAAATAAACATTGTGTACTGAATGTCATTTAGTCTTCACTGTTATAAAATCATTTCATTAAATAAGATTGAAATATTTTATTCATTTATTAATTTAATTTATTTGTGTCCAGGTTTTCTTAGAATAACAAAAGTATTATACAACCCCAATTCCAGTGAAGTTGGGACGTTGTGTAAAACAAATAAAAACAGAAAACGATGATTTGCAAATCCATCCATCCATCCATCCATCTTCTAAGCCGCTTCTCCGTCAGGGTCGCGGGGGGGTGCTGGAGCCTATCCCAGCAGTCTTCGGGCGGAAGGTTTGCAAATCCTTTTCAACCTATATTCAACTGAATACACTACAAAGACGAGATATTTAATGTTCAAACAGAGAAACTTTATTGTTTTTTGCAAATATTCACTCATTTTGAATTTGATGCCTGCAACACGTTCCAAAGAAGTTGGGACAGGGGCGTGTTTCCCACTGTGTTACATCACCTTTCCTTTTAACACTCAATAAGCGTTTGGGAACTGAGGACACTGATTGTTGAAGCTTTGTAGGTGGAATTCTTTCCCATTCTTGCTTGATGTACAACTTCAGCTGCTCAGCAGTCCGGGGTCTCCGTTGTCATATAATGTGCCACACATTTTTAATGGGAGACCGGTCTGGACTGCAGGCAGGCCAGTCTAGTACCTGCACCACCCAGAAGCCGGCGGCGTTTCTGGGTGGTGTTGATATGTGGCTTCGCTTTGCATGGCAGAGTTTTAACTTGCACTTGTAGACGGAGCGACGAACTGAGTTCACTGACAGTGGTTTTCTGAAGTGTTCCTGAGATCATGTGGGAATATCGGTTACAGAATGATGCCGGTTTTTAATGCAGTGCCGCCTGAGGGGTCGAAGGTCACGGGCATTCAATGTTGGTTTTCTGCCTTGCCGCTTACTTGCAGAGATTTCTCCAGATTCTCTGAATCTTCTGATGATATTATGGACTGTAGATGATGAAATCCCTAAATTCCTTGCAGTTGCATGTTGAGAAACGTTGTTCTTAAACTGTTGGACTATTTGCTCACGCAGTTGTTCACAAAGTGGTGAACCTCACCCGTCCTTGCTTGTGAACGACTGGGCCTTACAGGGATGCTCCCTTTATACCCAATCATGATACTCACCCAAATTAATCTCTCAACTTTCCCAGTCTTTTTTTGCCCCTGTCCCAAATTCTTTGGAACGTGTTGCAGGCATCAAATTAAAAATGAATAATTTGCAAAAAACAATAAAGTTTATCCGTTTGAACATTAAATATCTTGTCTTTGTAGTGTATTCAATTGAATATGGGTTGAAAAGGATTTGCAAATCACTGTATTCACTGTTTTTATGTATGTTTTACACAACGTTCCCACTTCATTGTAATTGTGGTTGTATTTAATATTATTAATGCTTTTGTGACATTTCATAATCTATAAACAATCCTTCAATATGTTAATAATGAATAACGCTTTCTTACAATTACCAAATAAAAAAATAGATTTTTTTTCATCAGATAAGTCAGCACCCACATCTAATGCATCAAGCAACAACAAAAATGAGGAAAAAGGTGAGCTCAATGGAATTCACTGTGGTTTAAGTAGAAATCATCATGTAAAAAAATCTAATGAATGAATGACATTCAGTTTTCACTTTACTGAAATACTTCATTTAAATAAAACTATTATTCATGTTCTTAGAATTTTGTAGATCTCTGCATTGTGACTTCAGAAACAACAACAGTAATTATAAACCATTACAAACATTAAATTGATTATCTTTTATGGTTCACATTTGAACATAAAACATCTTATTTTCCCTAACACTAATATGAGTCTGGGGTCAAATGTCTGGGTGAGGTGTTAAATCACTGGTCAGTTACTTTGTATAACAGGCTCTGCTCTGTATTCAGGCGGACTTTACTCTAGAATCTTTACTGAAGTGGAGACTCTTAAACTGAGTTTTATATGGAATATTGATTGGAAAATCTAAATACTACTTTGAGGACTAAACACACGTCACGTGTCCCTCCACCATGAAGGATCCTCAAAAATAGCGAAAGAAAATAAGGCCGAAGCTCTAAAACATTTGAACAACTTTATGTAGAACTTGGTGGAAATATCTTTTTGCCACATATATAGTACATGACTTTTTAAATCGTAGCATATTATGAAAAAATGCAGAAAATGCCTTTTGTAGATTTAACACATTGTTACGGTGACTGAAGATTGGCGATCAGCGTTTCCTATCACTGTGTTAAAGATGCAGGAGGCCTCTTTTATTGTTGGATTGCTCATTCATTGCTCAGAGTAATTCAGCTTGGTAAGCGCTTATAACAATCAATATGCGTGCTTATGAAAAGTGCTGACATTGATTTGTTTAATCAGACGAAATAAAACAGCACTAACGCATTGATTGTATTCCTATTTACATGTTTACTTGTTCAAACTGAATTTGTGATTTCAGTTTAGTGAGATCATGTCTTTTGCACTTTAAATAAACAGAATTCAACAGAAATCACTTTATTGAACAGGCGTAGCAGATCAAATTTTGGGGGTTTAAAGATTTCCGATACTGTAGTTTCTCTCCCATCCTGAATATTTATCATATGCATGCTCAGTTTCACACCTATTGATAAAAAATTCATACAGTCATTTGACATCTCAGGCACACATATTTTGGCTCTTAATGAAAAAGTTCATATTGCCATTCTGCTAAAATGACTAGGTCCCAGTGTTACATATATGACCTATGACTGCGGTCTTTACCAAGTGTCATTCAGCAGGTCAAGTCAGAGAACAGAGGCATCACATTACTCTGTAATTTTGTGGTGCTGCCACCATCAGGTGAAAAGAAAAAATGCAACATGCTGGCTGGTGTGACGGGGAGACAGGAGGCAGACGTACATGCTGAGATAACCGAGATTTATTATGGGCAAATCCAGGGTCATAGTCATAACGGTCCAGGTTCAAGTAGCCAATACAGAGAGATCATGGGGAAGACATGACACAAACCAGAATTCAACAGAACAAGCAGAACAGAACAAACACCACAGCAGATAACACCACCAACACAGACAGAGACTCAAACAAAGCAAACAGAACAAATGCCAAACACAGGGCTTAAATACACAGGGAAAACGAGAAAAAACAGGTGGAGACAATCAGGGCCGGAGTCATGAAATGAGGGGGCTAAACCAAAACATGAACACATGGACAAGACTGGGAGGGGCCAATCATGACAGCTGGTGGGCCACTGATAAGACACTCTAAATGAGAAACCATGGGTTAAAAGCAGGCTGCAGGCTGACTGTGGACACCCCTGTTAAGTCCTATATATATATATACACACCTCAATAACACACAGCATCTGCTTAAAAGGCAGTTTTCTGTCAAGTGCCATGGATTTTTTTGTTGAGAGAATATTTTGGCTAAAATGACTTTATGTATACTACAGTGACACAATGCTGATGTAACTAGTCTTTAAAATAGTAAAACAAAACTTAAAGGCCATGGAAAATGTTCATGTTTGGTGAACCAGCTTGACTTGGCAAGCTCCATCATGTTACCTGCATTTCATCACCGTGACATTCACTCGAATTGACATCCAAATTGAACAAGTGCAGGATGACTCGGGTTTGACTGGTTCAGGAGAAAGGAGTGCACCAGTGTTTGCCTCGCTCACATTGTGCCTTTGGAAGCAGAATAACATCTCTATGATGACCAAGACCCGTGTAACACTTGTGTGCAAGGACTATCACAAATGGTTATGCTAATGGACCAGTTCTAGGGCCGTTGGGAGTGGTGCACCTATAAATGACCAGAGACACACATAAAAAGATTTTCATATATAAAGTTTTACATTACGGTTATAATCCTCATAGTTCTTTATTTAGGATGTATTAGTTCAAGTTTAGTTAATGGCTGAGGTTACATTAATTATGGGTTTATTTGTGTTAGTTTAATTCGGTTAATTCACATTAAGTTTAGGTCAATATTGTCGTTTTTCTAATTATTTGCTTATTTAGTGTGGCTGTAGGTTTTCTTTGGTTTGCAGGTTAAAAGGTAAGTTTATCTATGTTTGCAATTATCAATTGTATTTTTTTTCTTATTTAGGCTGAATATTGTCAGTTAATGTCCATTTGATACGATATTAGAAGAAATTCACCAGCTACAGCGCCGCGGGCTCCACAGCAGCAACACCATGGAGACAGGACAGCAGGCTGCTAGCTGTAGGCTAGCACTGACCTAGCTCCTTAACAACCTCCCTTCACAAACCTCCACCCAGCTAAACACAACATACTCAGCCTCATTTAACAGCAGCACAGCACCACAGTGCACCATGTTAATGTAGCCATTAGTTACACCTTAAAGTCTTTAATTCAGCCACATACAGCAGCTAAACTGAGCTCTAACTCACCAAACCAGCCTGTTTTACTCTAAATCAGGGAAAGGTATCGTCCTCTGTGGGTCCTGGACTGGGAAACACAGGTAGAGCGGGTTTGTAGTGTCTGTAGTTCAGTAGTTTGAGAGAAACAGGCTGTATCTCACAGCTTCAGCGCTCTCTCTTCTCCCCTCTCCCTTCTGCTTCCACCGGGCGCTCTCGAACTTTCCGCTCAGCGCTGTGGGGTTTTAGCTGCAGGGTCTTAAAGGGGCAGCGCACTTTTGCTGTGGTGGATTCAACTGAGTAAATGTTTTAATATTTTAACTGTTTTAAGGAATTATAATATGAATTAGTTCCTGTTACCTGTTTATTAATTACTCTTTCTGTAGTAATCTGTGTACTAATAGTTCAATATTTTAGAGTTTGTAATATCATATTCACACCCGCCTTGTCCGAACACCGATCCTCTTTCTTTATGGATCAGATGCTTTAACCCTACCAACATGGACTTGAAAAAACTCCCAAGGCTTCCCAAATGTGATGCCTGGGGCAGATCCTTGGCATCTCCCTTCGGCATCACATTAACAGCGACACCATCCGAGCCAGATGTCAACAGCATGTCAACAGCAAGCAACCATCGAGGAACAGATACAACAGCATAGGCTGAAATGGTTTGGACAGGTGTAGAATGGGGGTGAACCGTATACCACACCAACGTCTCTTGAACTGCACCTAAGAAAACGTGAAACACCTAAAGAAACAACGGTTTGATCTCAATGAAACAAGAACGTTAGCTGTGGATCATAAAATGTGTCAGTCAAGTCCGGAATCCTGCAGCAGCGTCCCTTTCACGATATTGCCCTTATCTAGACACTAGCTGGGGACTGATGGTGGTGATGATGATGATGATGATATTGACTGAGTTACGAAGTCTGTCATTTCTCCCCAGAGAGTAGGCGTCAAAAAAAAAAAAAAAAACTGTCAGTGACACTTGACATGGATGTTCTGTCAACATAATATTAAATCTGGGAAATGCAAATTCCACAAAATATCAATTTTTTTTCTTTTTTTTGGGGGGAGAGTCTGAATAATCACAATTTGCATTGTATTAGAATTCATGACAAAATGACTCGGAATGAAAAATCATTAAATTAACTTCCATTAGCACTTCGGAATGTTTTTTTTATGCATGATATGATGACATATAAGAATTCTGAAATATCTTAATAATTACTAATGCTTTCTTACCATCTTTTCCTTCAGCAACATCAACCCTTCAAACCCCGTCTACTGAATCAATCAACATCACAAATGAGGGAGCAGGTGAGCATAAAGGAATTCACTGTATTTTAAGCAGAAATCAACACGAAAATCAACATTCTGTACTGAATGTCATTTAGTCTTCACTGTTATAAAATCATATTTCATTAAATAAGATTGAAATATTTTATTCATTTATTAATTTTATTTAATTTATTTGTGTCCAGGTTTTCTTAGAATAACAAAAATATTATACAACCCCAATTCCAGTGAAGTTGGGACGTTGTGTAAAATATAAATAAAAACAGAAAACGATGATTTGCAAATCCTTTTCAACCCATATTCAACTGAATACACTACAAAGACGAGATATTTAATGTTCAAACAGATAATTTTTTTTTTGCAAATCTTCACTCATTTTGAATTTGATGCCTGCAACACGTTCCAAAGAAGTTGGGACAGGGGCGTGTTTACCACTGTGTTACATCACCTTTCCTTTAACACTCAGTAAGCGTTTGGGACCTGAGGACACTGATTGTTGAAGCTTTGTAGGTGGAATTCTTTCCCATTCCTGCTTGATGTACAGCTTCAGCTGCTCAGCAGTCCGGGGTCTCTGTTGTCGTATTCTGCGCTTCATAATGCACCACACATTTTCAATGGGAGACCGGTCTGGACTGCAGGCAGGCCAGTCTAGTACCCGCACTCTTTTACTACGAAGCCACGCTGTTGTAACACGTGCAGAATGTGGCTTGGCGTTGTCTTGCTGAAATAAGCAGGACGTCCCTGAAAAAGACGTCGCTTGGATGGCAGCAGATGTTGCTCCAAAACCTGTATGTACCTTTCAGCATTAATGGGGCTTCCACAGATGTGCAGGTTACCCAAGCCATGGGCACTAACACACCCCCCCACACCATCAGAGATGCTGGCTTTTGAACTTTGTGCTGATAACAATCCGGGCAGTCCTTTTCCTCTTTGGCCTGGAGGACACAACATCCATGATTTCCAAAAACAATTTGAAATGTGGACTCGTCAGACCACAGGACACTTTTGATGATATTATGGACTGTAGATGATGAAATCCCTAAATTCCTTGCAATTGGATGTTGAGAAACGTTGTTCTTAAACTGTTGGACTATTTGGTCATGCAGTTGTTAACAAAGTGGTGAACCTGACCCCATCTTTGATTGTGAATCACTGAGCCTTTCAGGAATGCTCCCTTTATACCCAATCATTACACTCGCCCAAATTAATCTCTCAACTTTCCCAGTCTTTTGTTGCCCCTGTCCCAACTTCTTTGGAATGTGTTGCAGGCATCAAATTAAAAATGAGTGAATATTTGCGAAAATCAATAAAGTTTATCCGTTTGAACATTAAATATCTTGTCTTTGTAGTGTATTCAATTGAATATAGGTTGAAAAGGATTTGCAAATCACTGTATTCACTGTTTTTATTTATGTTTTACACAACGTCCAAACTTCATTGTAATTGTGGTTGTATTTAATATTATTAATGCTTTTGTGCCATTTCATAATCTATAAACAATCCTTCAATATGTTAATAATTAATAATGCTTTCTTACAATTACCAAATAAAAAATAGAGTTTTTTTCATCAGAAAGGTCAGCGCTTCAACCCATATCTAATGCATTAAGCAACAACAAAAATGAGGAAAAAGGTGAGCTCAATGGAATTCACTGTGGTTTAAGTAGAAATCATTATGTAAAAAAATCTAATGAATGAATGACATTCAGTTTTCACTTTTCTGAAATACTTCATTTAAATAAAACTATTATTCATGTTCTTAGAATTTTGTAGATCTCTGCATTGTGACTTCAGAAACAACAACAGTAATTATAAACCATTTCAAACATTAAATTGATTATCTTTTATGGTTCACATTTGAACATAAAACATCTTGATTACACTGCTATTGTCCCTAAAACTAATATGAGTCCGGGGTCTGGGTGAGGTGTTAAATCACTGGTCAGTTACTTTGTATAACAGGCTCTGGTCTGTATTCAGGTGGACTTTACTCTAGAATCTTTACTGAAGCGGAGACTCTTAAACCGAAGCAAAGTCCGAAATATGGGCTTTAGTACAAGCCTCAATTGTAATTATGGTTTAGGCTAAAGAATGTTTTTCAACTGTAAACTGTACAATTATTAATGTTACTTATTCATCTCAAAGCAGAATAGCCATAAGCTAAAACATTAGCTACATGCTAATAAGCTATCTCAAGCTAATACACTATGATGAGTGTATGTTCCTCCATATTTGATTTCCTGAAATAGAGAAAGTTTTTTTTTTTAGAGGAGGAATGGTCGGCTCTCATTGAGGGCTTCCTTGTTTAAAGTACCCTGCATGTCATAGTTTAAACCATAAAATGTGTGTTGAATAATCAATTACTAAACCATTAATTAATGACTGAAGCTTTGGGCAGGAGAACATTTAATCACACTGGGTCTGGCATTCTTGGCTGGTATCTAACTGGTATCTAATGTGATAGGATCACATTCAGAATGGATCACGTTCAGATTTCACTTCACTGCACCAGGTGTGACAACTTTCAGAGGTGGTCAGAAACAGATACTGACCACATCAGGCACAAGTGCATTCTTACACTATGAACCAATGAAAATGTCCATATCAACTTTGCCCGTTTGAACAATTGGCAAACAGATATAACTGAAAACAACTTGTGTTATGTATATGGGGAAGTAAAATCAAATATTACGTGGTCACATTGGGGACTTACTTTAAAGAACATTTTAAAAACCAGGCCCAAACACATTTTAATGCAAGGTGTAAGCAGCCTTAATGTACAAGTCATATGATGCTAAACAGACTGAACCAAGCAAACACAAACAACAAATGTTGTTCCCTACATTCCAGGTACAAATAACATAACCGCATCCATAACTGCTACAGAAGCTGCAACAACTACACCAACATCCAAAACTAACAGCACAGGGACAAACGCTACCGAAACTGCAACGACTACATCCACATCCACAACTAACATCACAGGGACAAACGCAACCGAAACTGCAATGACTACAACCAAATCCACAACTAACAGCACAGAGACAAAGGCAACCGAAACTGCAATGACTACAACCACATCCACAACTAATAAAACGAACAGAACAGGCACAACGGCACCAAAAACTGCAACAAATACAACTCACCATTCATCTGGAGGAACAACTCAAGGTTCGTATGAGCTACTAATGTAATGCCATCATATGATCTAGCACTAGACACTGTGATGAGATTTTTAATACAGCACTGTGTATTTTAAGCATGACATAAATATGCATTTTAATGTTAGTTTTAATGTTTGTTTTTTACTCATATTTAGATGAAGGTGCTAAGTCTGAAAAATTGAAGGTGTAGGGTATGTTTGTCCTTCAGTAATTTTGCCAAAAAGACAAAAAAGCCTTGTTCAATTCAGTTTGTACAAAAAATATTATTGCACACTTTTTTCGTTGCGATTTTTCAATCAAAATTACAGAATAATGCCATTGCGACCTGCATGACAAAATGAAAACACATCTACCAAATCATTCTGCTGCTAGGCAAAATTATGCTGTATTGATTTGAAGCTGGTTAAATTTTTAGGTGGTTAACTAAACAAGAATATTTGACCACTGTACAGAGTGAGGTCAGTAAATCACTTTGATGAAGAGCGGCTGATAAATGGTTCAACTGTATTAGGTTTTTGCGAAATTAATTCATGTAATTGGCCATTTTATGGTTAGATGCATATAAAGACATGTAACTTCTAAAATATAGAATTAATCAATTTGTCAATGCCTTTAACATACAGAACAAATGTACCTCTTTTAAAAACAAGCTAGGAAGCTGGGATGCTGGGGCATGGACTGAGGTACAGCATTGTCCCTGGAAAAACAGGATGTCTGGTCATGCTAGCACTAGATCATGTCTTACAAGGTTTATATTCTTATGAAACTGTATATGTAAGACTCATTGATGAGTTTTAAGCTGTTTTAGACATTTTTGGGAGGGTCAGAGTGGGTAAGAGAAATCCCTCCAGGGATATAACATATACCTTATATGTAAAAATGAAATCTACTTATTATCGATTCTAGTTTATCAACAGACAACTTCGTGACAAAATTAGTACACCCCATGACAACCCTAGTTTTTAACATATTTAACATATGGACATTTGATCTTCATTTCAACAACATTTCACATGGAGGTAATAAGTAAATAAAAAAGAAGGCATTTCTCAATGTCTTTGAAAAATAATTTGTAGAATGAATTATTAAAAATTAAATTTTCCTGTGAGGAGAAATTAGGACCACTCCACATTTATTACTACTTAAAATGTCTAAAATTAGAATCAGGTCACCTCATCAACTGCAAATGATTTGCTAGATTTTGGATTTTGGAGGAGGCTGTTGGATTTAAACCTCAGACATTTAGTTCTGATCTGTATTGTTGAAGTGAATGGGGGTCTTGGCAGGATCTTACAATTGGAGAACATCTAAAACAACTGCTAATATGGCCAGGCCAGGCTATCATAGCAAGTTCGGCCCAAGAGCAGACCACGAGGTGTGTAAATAAGTCTCCAACAAATCCTAAAATGTCATCACAGGACCTACAGGTATCTGTCAAAGTACATGGATCTACCAGAATTTATCTATCAGAAAGGGATTGCACAAGTCTGACTTTCAAGGAGGAAACACTTGATGTAAAAAAAAACAGAGTAAGACTAAAGTTTGCCAGAAAAGACCTAGACAAAAACAGAGGACTTGACTTATTGAAAGTTGAATTATTTGGACATGTCGTGCAAAGGAAACATGCAACCAAAGAACCTCAAACCAACTGCGAAGCATGGAGGGGAAATGTCATAGTTTGAGGTGGGTTTGCTACAGCAAGGTCTGGCAAACTGTCCATCACTATGAATTCCTTATTTTATTAATAAGAATCAATAAAAATGATCAAGAGAAGTTTTTCTGAGGGAAATGGGAAACACAAATATAGCATTGGGCAAACAATCCAAAGGGTGGGGCAAAAGGGCAATTTCCAGAATACAGTCCAAAAGGTCAAAACAAGCAAAGCAAAAAGACGGAGTCGGGAAAAACAAGCAAAATGGTCATAAACAGAAAGGCAGGTACACAGTGGAACGCTCAGTGGGTTGAAAACTGAGGCTCAAATGGAGGTGGACCACACAACATGACAAAGACCCGAAACACTGAAGTAAACCCACCAAGGAACAGCTCAAAAGTAAGAAATAGAGAGTAGTGAAATGGCCAGTCACAGCCCGGATCTTAATCTTATTGAGATGCTGTGGGGTGATTTGAAACGGGCTGTGCATGTATAAACATCACACTGCTGAATGAAACCTGCATAGAGAGAGACTTTCTCCTAGTCAATGCCAGAGTGTGGTAGACAGTTATAGGAAACATCTAATAGAGGTTATTTCAGTCATAGGAGGAAATACCAGCTATTAGGCCATAAGGTGTTCCAGCTTTTTCCTCAGTAGAAATTTTTTTTTATTTCTTTTTTTTTTTAAATAAATGATCACATTTTTTTGTGTTTACATGCACATAACACAGTATTTATTCAGACAATGTGTATTTTATGTATTTACATCTGACCATTATCTGCCTGTCCAAGACGCAGTAGGAGACTCTATTGATATGAGCTGATAGTTGAGATTAGATATTAGGCTGATGAAGAGAACAGCTCACGTGAATCTGGCATGTCAGAAGAGGGGAAATAGGCTCTGTGCAGGGGGTCTTAGTAAGAAATGCTGGGGATTATCACTTACTGTTGTTATGTTCTTCAGGTGCCTTTAAACCAGCCAAGGATGGCAAATGGCAGTTATCGTTTGATTTTAGTATTATTTTTCATTCAGAAGTCATTTTAGGAGGCTAAACAGCCTCAGGGTGAAGATGTGTATCGATCCTGTGAGGTGATCTTGTGTTTTTATTTTCAGTTCTGGGGATTTTCCTGATCACAGTTACAGTAGGCTGCTGTTCTGCTGTGGTGCTGATTCTGTACTCACTGAGATATTTCTACAAAAAGAAAGGTGATAACATTTTATACACTCTTGCATACTTCAATGTGCAGAGCAGTGGGACTCCACAACTGGGTGACACTGAAGCGCACTTTAAAAGAAAAAGTGCACTTACTTTTTCAAATGTGTATATCAGGTCCACATGAATTAAATATGATACAATCAACTCAATTCTTGACAAGAGTAAACTAAAAAAATAGATGGATTTTATTCCTAAAGAAATTAGTGCAAATTTAATCAGCTTTTATCCTCTTAAAATATCAGACTTATTACATGCTGTAGCTTATTATTCAGTAACTACAGGGACTTCTGTGCAAAGTGGTTCAGACATTCTTATGTTATAGAAGAGTGTAAAAAAAACTTTGGGCCTGCTGGTGGGCTCTAGCTATTTCAGGACTTCCATTTTAAGTGAAGCTGCAGTCACATCCTGGTATGTAAACAGCACTGCCTGTGAAAACAATTCATCACTGCATCCACAAACACAAGTTAAACTCTAAAACACAAAGAAGAAACCAAATATAAACAGGATCCAGAAACGCTGCCACCTTCTCTGGGCCTGAACTCATTTAAAATGGACTGAGGGGAAGAGGAAAAGTGTCCTGTGGTCTGACGAATCAACATTTGAAATTCTTTTTGGAAATCCTGGACACTGTGTCCTCAGGGATAAAGACCACTCAGCTTGTTATCAGTGCCCAGTTCAAAAGCCAGTAATCATGATGGTTTAGGGGGGCATTAGTGCACATAGTGTGGGGGACATACTTATCTGTGAAGGCCCCATTAAAGCTGAATGATATACATGTTTTAGCAATATATGCTGCCTTCCAGATGACGTCTTTTTCAGGGATGGCCTTGATTATTTAAGCAAGACGATGTCAAAGCACATTTTGCATATATTACAGCAACATTGCTCCGTATTAAAAAAGTCTTGGTGCTAAACTGACCAGCTTGCAGTCCAGACCTTTCACCACTGAGAACATTTGGTGCATTAAGAAATTAAACATAAAACAAAGAAGACCTCGGACTGCTGAGTAGCTGAAATCTTGTATCAACAAGAACGGGAAAACATTTAACTTTCAAAACTACAGCAGTCAGTCTCCTCATTTTATTCACATTCCACATTTTTGGAAATTGGGTTGTAAGTGTTTAAGGTGGAATGGGAAATGCTTAAGCCATTTATGTTTTAAGTGCATTCCATACCCTTCTGACCTTCAGACAGCTGGAATGTGGAAAACAGTTGTTGATACTTCAGTAGCATTTCGACTGTTATACCAGTTCCCACTCCTAATTCTACACAACTTTAAAAAATTAAAGGGCCTAAATGGGCCTTGGCTTGGATGTATGGTTTTAGACACAGAACATTCAAGTTAAATGGAGTTTATTTCAACTATGGAAATGTCCTCCACATTCACACAACTCTTTTAAAGCAAAGTTGGTGTGGTGTAGTGGGTAACACCTCTGCTCTACTGTAGACTGGGGTTCAATCCCCACCTGGGTAAGCAGACTACACTATACCAATAATAGTCCTTGGGCAATACTCCTAATACCACCTTCGCCTACCTGTGTAAAATGATCCAATTTTATGTTGCTCTGGAGAAGATCGTCAGCCAAATGCAGTAAATCTAAAAAAGAAACATTTATTAATTTAGACATTCCTCAAAGATTAAGTGGTTTTTCTGTGGGTGTTGCTTCAAATAAAGCTTTTGGTAACTTTGACTTTTTCAAAGAGCGATATCTGCAGTGTGATTTCTGCTCTATGTCTCTGCAGTGCATGCTGTTAAGCGGAATCAGGAGCATTTCTATGACTCTATTGATGACTTTGCGACAGCCACACAATTTGGTAAGTTTAATATCGACGCATATGGAAGGAATAAATGAAACATATTTTATTATGATTTGATAAGCTAGTTTTAGTCAGGTTAAAGAAGGAAGTCCAATTCTTTTTGTCAGAATTGACAATATTTTAGAATTATAATGTTATAAATGTTATCACAGAATACATGATAAATGTATAATGTATTTAATTTATTTATGATTCTGTTGATCAGTGTGAATGACCACAGTATCTAAACTAGCCTGCCAGTTTTCTGATTTTCAGTGGAGCTTTTCGTTGATGTTGACAGTAAATCAAAAAAAATCAAAAGCTTCATGTTGGAAATCAGTCATGTGAAATTTTTTAATGTTGTGTATCTTACTGGTAATATTCAGCAAATGATTCAGTCGATCATGCTGTATTTCTCTATTAGCAAGTGACCGAAAAAACACACAGGAAAACATCTACTACCTGGCAACCTTTCCAGGGGCCCAAAAGACAGGTAAACCCACTGAGTCCATCTACCAGTTTATTCTCAGATTTGCATTCGTTATTTGCCTTCATTATTATGCTACAAACTAAAACCTGTTACTGTTTCCTCTAAAGCTCCTTTCAGACATGCATTTCTACTTAGTAATTTAATGGTAGTTAAATGAGGTGTTGCCCAGAGCGGTGGGCAGCCCTATCCACGGCGCCCGGGGAGCAGTTGGGGGTTAGGTGCCTTGCTCAAGGACAACTCAGTCATGGACTGTTGGCACTGGGGATTGAACCGGCAATCTTCCGGTCACAGGGCCAGTTCCCCAACCTCCAGCCTATGACTGCCCCATATTTCATGGCTATTGCTTAATAAAAGTGTTTTCAAAAATAACTCTTTGTTGCTTTTTTGTTATTTATAATTGTTCAGCCTTCAACACCTGTATAGTAGTTGACTCTCCATGTATTATGGGCAAGAACTAGGATGTATTAACATCAGTCATATTCATACCAGTCCTTTCTTCCCAGTGTTTATGAATTCTTATGGATCCTCAAATATTGCTGTATTAAGTCTTGTTTTGAAAGCTGTTGCATCGTTTGTTTGTGTCTGAAGGACTTTGTTCCTTTTCTAAACTAGATAACCAGCAGATTACCTACGAGACCATATATCCCCTGAAAGACTCCACACCAAAGGTAAATACACAAAACTCACTACAGTCTCTTCTGATTGGTTATACTTTAGATAATTCTAATTATTCAACAAAACCATGATTTCTGAGAAGTATAGATCAGGTGGAACAAATAAAATGTTTTCAAGATCTTGATTTTAGGTTTTGAAGAGTTTTATTGAGTATTTTTTTTTTATTATTTCTAAACCAGGAAGAAGATGAACAGCTATATACCCATGTCATAAAGCCAAAAGAATAATCTCTGGACTTCGCTGTGACTTCATTACTGCTCTATTCTATTCCAGCCTCCTGTTTTATTAAATTGTTCTGTTGTTTAACTGGTTATGACTTTCAGAGTTCTTACACAGGCTACAGAGTTGTGTAAAATGATACACAGTGCTGAAATTTCTCTTTTGTATCAGTATGTAAAATTCACCATTTCCTGCTACATCTTATAACATTCAGAATATTATTATCTATGTTTTAACTCACTGTTGTTTTGAATTACATGTTGTTTGTGTGCATAAACACCAAACATGACTCACTTTATCAGATAACTATTAATAGAATCAGGAAACTTCAGTTATACAAGGAACCTGACTTACACAATTTTTTTTAAATTGGGTATATGAGTGTTTTGTTCTATTACTGTTTACTCTTTTTACTTAAAAGTTGGTTATTTTTCTCTTAATATTTCAATTTTATAAATGCTGTTCTTTGTACTTGTACATGTCATTTAGTTTTAGCGGATATTCAGATATCTGAAAAATACTATTTTGTTTCTATTTGCACCCAGTGTCAAGCATTCCTGATCAGAGACAGCTTGTTGTTAGTTTTTTTATCAAGGTAAACTTTATTTTATTTTTTTCTTATAATACTGTTATTTGGTTTGATCGCTGTTTTCTAAGTAGCATTTTGTAAACATTTTCTAAAAAGCAATATGAATAAAATGTATTATTATTTCAGACAGGTCTTGTGTGCTCTTATTTTTTGAGTGTATCAAGTGTTGTGCAGTCACAGCTCATACTGTAGAATCCAGAGGTCATATTACAGAAACGTCTTAAGTCTGAAATCTTATCTGCTCAGTCACCTTGACAACTTCAGTATGTACTGAATTTCGGACAGTGGCTATTCCATTATAAGAGTTTCTAACTTCATAATTTCATCATTCCCTCCAGATCAGAAAACAGCATCACACAAACATCCTAACTAGACTAAACCTCCTTAATCCTGTCCTAACTTTAGGATGAACCCCAGCAGGGTCCTAACTTCTGTTTAAGGTCAATTTCTCTGGTTTTGAGGCAGCTGAGTCAGGCAGCATAGTTCACTTCCAGCATAATGAGCTCCAGTTATTTCTACTGTAAAATGCGGCTTTCACTGGGAGATGTTTTTCTTTTCTAACTTTAGAAATCTCAGACGCTGCCGAATCGAACTCCACCATCCCTGTGATCACCTTCCTTTGTAAATGTTGATTATGAAATATTACAGTGATGGTGGTGAATAATGAGGAGACGCTGCTGAATGTGTGTCTGTTTATTAGTAGGAGTAAAATTAGTACGCTCGGCTAAAACATTTGGGAAATGGAGACTGAAACTGCAGACTGGCGACTCTGATAAACAAATGGGGGCACAGACACAGTACTGCTAACTTTCAGTTTATCACACTTTAGTTGGCCTGTTTTGTAGATCAGTAATGGTAGCTGCCTGGCTAATTAGCTTGATCAGCCATGTATGGTCAGGTGTTAGGTAACAATTTATAGTCGACTTTGATCAAGTAGGTTAAGATTTCTTGACTTGGGGTAAGATGCTGTAAAATAAGGCTGGTTTGCTTCTCTAATACGAACTGATGCAAAATCATATCTTGACCTGTCAGATGTCAAGACAAAAAGATTCTGTACTACGACCCCAGAGCTTTAAAACATTAGCCTATTGCTAGACTGCAATTATGATCTTCCTGCATGCAGAACCCCACAAAACAATTAAATGTAATGTCCTTAGAAAAAACTGGAATACCATATACAGCATCTCATAGTTCTCAGAGTTCTAATAACGGATCGCAATACTAATCAATCAGATGCAGTCAAGACAGAAAGGGCAAACAGATGTCCACATTGGTAAAGGAGCTCAACAAGGCTGCCCACTGTCCCCAGACTTGTTCAACCTACATGCAGAACATTTAATGAAACAAGTGTTTGTGACTTTCGATATATGGACAACAGAACACTCAAAAAAATAAAAAAACACTGGAAGGCCTAACAGCCTTTATTAGGAAGGTTAAAGAACAGAGTGAAAAAATAGCACATATCAGCTAAATATGACAAAGATTAAGGTACTGACAACAGGGAAAACCACTAACCTTACCATTGATGTAAAACATGTAGAAACAGTGGAGAGCTTTTGCCTACTCAGATCCACTATGGATCAGAAGTCAGCTAAACAAAGAAGAAATGTTCAAATGAATAGTTTTTTTTCCCTACAAAGATCAGAATTGTTCAGGCTATGATCTTCTCTGGAGTTCTTCATACATGTAAAAGCTGGACAATAAACAAACGAAGCAGGAGAGGTACAGATGCCTTTGAACTTGTTGTGAAAGACTTTTTAGAGACCTTGGACGTTAACTTGAGTCTAATCCTGAATATTATGCGAATTATAACAATTATAACAGGAGCTGGCCTTCAGTTCAGGCATAAACTGTTACAGTGGAGACACAATGTTTCACATTAATGATTGACAAGGCTAATTTTGTTCATTCTCAAAACAGATGGAGATTTCCATGACATGCATGTCAAGTACTGTGTAATCTCACTACTCAGGCACTTATTTAGTGTTTAGTGTAGTTAGTTACCATTCCAGGGGCCTCACAAGACCATGACCTGTTTCTGAGAAAAAGACAACCTGAGAAAACTCGAAATACAACTTTTAAACAATGACTTACTGAAGGAAAACAGAGAGGCAATTTGGCGACCAGTTGGCCCTGCATTTTCCCTGTTAGTTAATCAAACAAACAGTTCACCAAATGTAGTTGATAACTGGAATGAACTCATCTAGAGGCTTGATTGACTTGATTACTGCCATCCATGATGAATTTCTTAAACAGAACTTTTACAGCAGTGTGAAATAGACTAAAAGCTCTCATCAGATATTCTGGAGGAGATGAGGAAGAAAGCTACTGGAGTTTATTGGTCTGAAAAGTCTTACAAAGTCATTTCTGGGGCTCAGCCATCCACAACCATTATCTTCAAATATTTTACCCTCATGGGTGATATATGTTGTTGCAAAACCATCTCTGAAATCTGAGTTGAGTCTCTTAGGTGTGAGTCTGGGTTGAATCTCTGAGGTGTGACTGCAAGTCAGGCTGGAGGTTACAGAACCAGCATTGTGACCGGAAGGTCACCGGTTCGATCTCCTCAGCCGACAGTCCATGACTGAAGTGTCCTTGAGCAAGACACCCAACCCCAACTGCTCCCCGAGCGATGTGGATAGAGGTGCCTACCGGTCCGGGCAAGTGTGGTCACTGCCCCATAGTGTGTGTGTGCTCACTAGTGTGTATGTGGTGTTTCACTGCACGGATGGGTTAAATGCAGAGGTGGAAATTCCCCGTTTGTGGGACTAATTAGCTTCAATTTATCTAAAAGTCAAATCTTGATTCTCTGAATGTGAGTCGAGTCTTGAGTCTCTGAGGTGAGCAGCTCTAGCAGGCTGAACTGTTCCAGACTGCAAATGCAAGTTGAGTCTTAAGTCTCTGAGGTCAAGACTCTGGGGAGCAAGTCCAAATCCAGTCTTAGTCTCTGAGGTTCACGTTGATGTTTAGTAAGTTTTAAAGGAATTTGATATAACTCATTAAAACTTCATCTTCAGATTAACTGGAAACTGCAGCTCAGTTAAAATCGCATTAGCTAGTAACGCAACAGCTAAACTTGTTATCTTTCCTTTTAAATGCTGTTTGTACTGAGTCCCACGTCAGACTATAAATAAAAGGTGTTAATTACAGCGTTAAGGCGGTGGTTCTAATGTTTTTCTCTGGCTGAATTCTCAGACGTCTTGAGTGACACGTCATCGCACTGCATAAACTATGTATAGTTGTGAGAGAACTAGAGGAACTGTTCTGTTTCTCACGATGTGGCTATTTCTGTCTTAGCCTTACGTTTTATGTGAAAGTATCTCAGTCTAGTTCACTCTCTGTCTGAGCGTGATGGAGCATGTTGGGTTCCTCTGTCTCCTGCTGTGTGGATACCTACACATGATCAACAGTGGTGAGTACTGAAGTTCCAGTAGCTGTATTTTGTTGATAAACTTAATGGAGGAGGCAAAAATTTACTGAAAATCGTGAAATCACAATGCAAAATTGGGACATTGTGCATCATGGAGAACGGGCATCTTTTAATTGTGATCTCGTACAACTGAGACTCTTCGTGCATCTGCTTCTTCTGCCAATGGCCCAATAAAAAGGAGGAGCTATTTGACATTTGAGGGATTTCAGTCTGTTTATCCAGCTGAACAGCTCAGTTCTAGTTAATAAAATAAAGCTACCAGCACCTCAGCTTGAACGGAAAAGAGGCCTTACTTCACCCCCTAGTGGTCCACATGAGCAGCATTACAGTTCAAGATTATTCCATTAAAACTACAACAGTGTTTAGTGATTCTGTGCAGTAGTACAGAATCCAGCTGCTGTGAGGCGGTTAGAGTTACATAGTCTTCAAACTGAAACTGAACACTTGTTCTTTCACTAAATTATTTTCAAGATAGCAAATTTTTCATTTCATACATTTTCATTTTCAGAGTGATTCAGAGGGTTTGGAGTGAAATGGTTCTGACGTCTTTACAGTGGTGGTGATGGGAACCAGGCGTCGCCATGACTACAACACAAATACAGAAATTGTATTTACTATCCAGAACCACCAGAGAACCTACACAAGTTTTATATAGAAGAGTGATGAAATAGCCATAAATCTGGTCTCTTTGGGGACTAAGTTGCCTTTAATTTCCCTGCCTGTACATCTAAATCATGACTGGATTAAAAATATATATTGACAACAAAATACGGCGAAAGGTAAAACTGTCTCAGACACCACAAATGGAGCATTTTGCATCAGAACACTTGAATATCTAATTCTGCAGAACTCCTGATAAACTGGTGGACGTCCCCTTTCAGCCATATATACAGTACAGACCTTTTGAAACCCCAGTGTGTTATGAAAAGAACAGAAAACCCTTTAGTGGATGTTTAAATGTTGTTATGGTGACTGAAGATCAGTGATCACACATTATTACAGCCCCACAGATCCGTCGTTTACACTGATCTGTACTGACAGTCTATTTATCTGTACTAATGAACATGTAATGTACTGAGGGTGGTGGCAGCAAGCTGTCCAGCCTGCACCGCCAGCTGCCAGCAGAGGGCGATGGCGGCACGGGGCCAAAACTTCAGAGAACACCTGTGCGCAGCGTTAACTCCACGGACCGCCGGCCACTGGATTGATATGGGCATTAAATTTTCATATCGGTCAGATCCTTCACGCAGCACAACTAGCGGTCACGTTTAAGTGTTTGTCGTTTTTGCTGTTGGCTGGGATGTAATATTCTTTAATATAATATCTAAAATATTAAATAACTAATGTTTTGTGTTTCAGTGAATATTTAATAAATATATAATTTACCCTGTTTCTCATTACTGCAACGTCTCTGCTCCTCAGTACTGATGTGTATATATGGGGTTTTGTTTTTTTTTTATTAAAAAAAGTCTTAAACTGTAAAACTATTTAAAATCAATTAAATCATTCAGGTTTATCTTCAGTTATTCAACCATTGTTTGTGGTAATAAGGAGAAAACATTACATTTTAACTGGTTTCTAGTTTTTGTCATGTTTGTGAAAGAAAATCTTTTGGAGGGGAAACTGCTTTATAAAGACTGTAGAATACAATCAGGGAGGAGATACGAATGCTATACTAATGAGTGATGAGAGGAGAAGAAAGAGGCCTGATGGACTGAGAGAAAACCGTGATGAAGGGATGAATGAAGAGCTGTAATAAAGTATAATAAACTAATTCCAGCAACACTGCTGACTGAACACTGAACCTGCTCCACTGTGTTCTTCATAACAGAGACTCTACATGTGAGTCAGACAGAGGGAAGAATCGCCGTCCTTCACTGTGGAAGACTAACTAAAGGCCCAGTGACCTGGAGCAGAGACACCAACGGACAGAGATGGGACATTCTGACCACTCATAACGGAGAGACGACCAAACACATCACTGATCCAGACAGACGTTACGGCTCAAGGAAAGATCTAGTGCTGATTATATACGGAGTCTCTCAGTCAGACGCTGGTAGATACGACTGCAGTGGAGCTACAGTGGAGCTCAGTGTGACTGAAGGTAAGTGTGAAACTCTCTACAGTGGCCTCCAGAATTATTGCTGCCCTTCATAAAGACGTATGAGCTTAAAGAAATATGAGCTTATAGTCATTCAATAACATGTTTATAACAGGCCTGAATAACTTGAGCACTCGAGTGTTTGTTCACCACATCGTTGTTTAGTACTTGGATGCATATTAATAGCCACACAAACTGTAGCGTAAATGAAATTTGATCAGGAAAGGCTTTTAGACACAGCAGTTATTGTTCATATAAACCATAAGTTATTTGCTATTAGGAGTAATAGCAATAGTCACTAATAACTATAGTGAACTATTCTATTAAATATGGAGTACAGCACTACAGAAAGTGGGACTGGATGATCAGATGTGATCAATATGACCAGATATTTAAGGGGTTTGAGCTTCACAAGTGAAGGAAAATCAGCTTGTTTTGTTGGATGTAGATGTGAGTGCAGTGCAGCCGGTGTGGACGATTAGAAATGATTCAGATATCATCATTTATAACAGGGAGGATGAGTGTTCTACCCACACTGCCCACTCTGTCCATTTCAGTGTGTGGAAATGAATGGCGGGTGGGGGTGGTGGGGGTGCTGGAGCCTATCCCAGCAGAAAGACCTGCATTAACTGAAAGCAGATTCTGAAGGATTATTACAGAAAAACATGTGAGAACTGGATTTTACTGCACTGCACTACAAAGTGATCTGAATCATTTTACAACAGTGCAGAGTTTTCTTGATTAAACAATGAAGCTACAAGATTTCAATAATATGCAAATTGTGAAATTGTTTATTAATTAATCTGGAGCATCTTCACTGTAAATATTTTAGTTTAAACATCATCAGATGTCTGATTGCAAACGTATGTCTGCATATTTAATCAGATCATGTATTTGCATATGTAAATTTAATGTACGGTGAAACTTCCAGTACTTCACTCGCAGCATTTCACCATTAAAAGTGTGAACTTTTACTAATTTTTAAACTACAGCAGATTTTCAAACATTGATTCACAAAGACTGTAGAGTAGAGTTGGGAGGGGATGAGTATTCAGTCAGAGTCAGAGGTCTGGTACAGAGAGAGAAAACAGTGATGAAGTGATGAGAGGAGAAGTCAGAGGTCTGGTACAGAGAGAGAAAACAGTGATGAAGGGATGAGAGGAGAAGTCAGAGGTCTGGTACAGAGAGAGAAAACAGTGATGAAGTGATGAGAGGAGAAGTCAGAGGCCTGATGGACTGAGAGAAAACAGTGATGAAGTGATGAGAGGAGAAGTCAGAGGCCTGGTACAGAGAGAGAAAACAGTGATGAAGTGATGAGAGGAGAAGTCAGAGGTCTGGTACAGAGAGAGAAAAAACAGTGATGAAGGGATGAGAGGAGAAGTCAGAGGCCTGGTACAGAGAGAGAAAACAGTGATGAAGTGATGAGAGGAGAAGTCAGAGGTCTGGAACAGAGAGAGAAAAAACAGTGATGAAGGGATGAGAGGAGAAGTCAGAGGTCTGGTACAGAGAGAGAAAACAGTGATGAAGGGATGAGAGGAGAAGTCAGAGGTCTGGTACAGAGAGAGAAAACAGTGATGAAGTGATGAGAGGAGAAGTCAGAGGTCTGGTACAGAGAGAGAGAAAACAGTGATGAAGGGATGAGAGGAGAAGTCAGAGGTCTGGTACAGAGAGAGAAAACAGTGATGAAGGGATGAGAGGAGAAGTCAGAGGTCTGGTACAGAGAGAGAAAACAGTGATGAAGGGATGAGAGGAGAAGTCAGAGGTCTGATGGACTGAGAGAAAACAGTGATGAAGTGATGAGAGGAGAAGTCAGAGGTCTGGTACAGAGAGAGAAAACAGTGATGAAGTGATGAGAGGAGAAGTCAGAGGTCTGGTACAGAGAGAGAAAACAGTGATGAAGGGATGAGAGGAGAAGTCAGAGGTCTGGAACAGAGAGAGAAAACAGTGATGAAGTGATGAGTGGAGAAGTCAGAGGCCTGATGGACTGAGAGAAAACAGTGATGAAGGGATGAGAGGAGAAGTCAGAGGTCTGGTACAGAGAGAGAAAACAGTGATGAAGTGATGAGTGGAGAAGTCAGAGGTCTGGTGCAGAGAGAGAAAACAGTGATGAAGGGATGAGAGGAGAAGTCAGAGGTCTGGAACAGAGAGAGAAAACAGTGATGAAGTGATGAGTGGAGAAGTCAGAGGTCTGGTGCAGAGAGAGAAAACAGTGATGAAGGGATGAGAAGATAAGTCAGAGGTCTGATGGACTGAGAGAAAGCAGTGATGAAGTGATGAGAGGAGAAGTCAGAGGCCTGTTGGACTGAGAGAAAACAGTGATGAAGTGATGAGAGGAGAAGTCAGAGGCCTGATGGACTGAGAGAAAACAGTGATGAAGTGATGAGAGGAGAAGTCAGAGGCCTGGTACAGAGAGAGAAAACAGTGATGAAGTGATGAGAGGAGAAGTCAGAGGTCTGGTACAGAGAGAGAAAAAACAGTGATGAAGGGATGAGAGGAGAAGTCAGAGGTCTGGTACAGAGAGAGAAAACAGTGATGAAGGGATGAGAGGAGAAGTCAGAGGTCTGGTACAGAGAGAGAAAACAGTGATGAAGTGATGAGAGGAGAAGTCAGAGGTCTGGTACAGAGAGAGAGAAAACAGTGATGAAGGGATGAGAGGAGAAGTCAGAGGTCTGGTACAGAGAGAGAAAACAGTGATGAAGTGATGAGAGGAGAAGTCAGAGGCCTGATGGACTGAGAGAAAACAGTGATGAAGTGATGAGAGGAGAAGTCAGAGGTCTGGTACAGAGAGAGAAAACAGTGATGAAGTGATGAGAGGAGAAGTCAGAGGTCTGGTACAGAGAGAGAAAACAGTGATGAAGGGATGAGAGGAGAAGTCAGAGGTCTGGAACAGAGAGAGAAAACAGTGATGAAGTGATGAGTGGAGAAGTCAGAGGCCTGATGGACTGAGAGAAAACAGTGATGAAGGGATGAGAGGAGAAGTCAGAGGTCTGGTACAGAGAGAGAAAACAGTGATGAAGTGATGAGTGGAGAAGTCAGAGGTCTGGTGCAGAGAGAGAAAACAGTGATGAAGGGATGAGAGGAGAAGTCAGAGGTCTGGAACAGAGAGAGAAAACAGTGATGAAGTGATGAGTGGAGAAGTCAGAGGTCTGGTGCAGAGAGAGAAAACAGTGATGAAGGGATGAGAAGATAAGTCAGAGGTCTGATGGACTGAGAGAAAGCAGTGATGAAGTGATGAGAGGAGAAGTCAGAGGCCTGATGGACTGAGAGAAAACAGTGATGAAGTGATGAGAGGAGAAGTCAGAGGTCTGGTACAGAGAGAGAAAACAGTGATGAAGTGATGAGAGGAGAAGTCAGAGGTCTGGTACAGAGAGAGAAAACAGTGATGAAGGGATGAGAGGAGAAGTCAGAGGTCTGGAACAGAGAGAGAAAACAGTGATGAAGTGATGAGTGGAGAAGTCAGAGGTCTGGTGCAGAGAGAGAAAACAGTGATGAAGGGATGAGAAGATAAGTCAGAGGTCTGATGGACTGAGAGAAAGCAGTGATGAAGTGATGAGAGGAGAAGTCAGAGGCCTGATGGACTGAGAGAAAGCAGTGATGAAGTGATGAGAGGAGAAGTCAGAGGCCTGATGGACTGAGAGAAAGCAGTGATGAAGTGATGAGAGGAGAAGTCAGAGGCCTGATGGACTGAGAGAAAGCAGTGATGAAGTGATGAGAGGAGAAGTCAGAGGTCTGGTACAGAGAGAGAAAACAGTGATGAAGTGATGAGAGGAGAAGTCAGAGGTCTGGTACAGAGAGAGAAAACAGTGATGAAGGGATGAGAGGAGAAGTCAGAGGTCTGGAACAGAGAGAGAAAACAGTGATGAAATGATGAGTGGAGAAGTCAGAGGTCTGGTGCAGAGAGAGAAAACAGTGATGAAGGGATGAGAAGATAAGTCAGAGGTCTGATGGACTGAGAGAAAGCAGTGATGAAGTGATGAGAGGAGAAGTCAGAGGCCTGATGGACTGAGAGAAAGCAGTGATGAAGTGATGAGAGGAGAAGTCAGAGGTCTGGTACAGAGAGAGAAAACAGTGATGAAGTGATGAGAGGAGAAGTCAGAGGTCTGGTACAGAGAGAGAAAACAGTGATGAAGTGATGAGAGGAGAAGTCAGAGGTCTGGTACAGAGAGAGAAAACAGTGATGAAGTGATGAGAGGAGAAGTCAGAGGTCTGGTACAGAGAGAGAAAACAGTGATGAAGTGATGAGAGGAGAAGTCAGAGGTCTGGTACAGAGAGAGAAAACAGTGATGAAGTGATGAGAGGAGAAGTCAGAGGTCTGGTACAGAGAGAGAAAACAGTGATGAAGTGATGAGAGGTGAAGTCAGAGGTCTGGTACAGAGAGAGAAAACAGTGATGAAGGGATGAGAGGAGAAGTCAGAGGTCTGGAACAGAGAGAGAAAACAGTGATGAAGTGATGAGTGGAGAAGTCAGAGGTCTGGTGCAGAGAGAGAAAACAGTGATGAAGGGATGAGAAGATAAGTCAGAGGTCTGATGGACTGAGAGAAAGCAGTGATGAAGTGATGAGAGGAGAAGTCAGAGGCCTGATGGACTGAGAGAAAGCAGTGATGAAGTGATGAGAGGAGAAGTCAGAGGCCTGATGGACTGAGAGAAAGCAGTGATGAAGTGATGAGAGGAGAAGTCAGAGGCCTGATGGACTGAGAGAAAGCAGTGATGAAGTGATGAGAGGAGAAGTCAGAGGTCTGGTACAGAGAGAGAAAACAGTGATGAAGTGATGAGAGGAGAAGTCAGAGGTCTGGTACAGAGAGAGAAAACAGTGATGAAGGGATGAGAGGAGAAGTCAGAGGTCTGGAACAGAGAGAGAAAACAGTGATGAAATGATGAGTGGAGAAGTCAGAGGTCTGGTGCAGAGAGAGAAAACAGTGATGAAGGGATGAGAAGATAAGTCAGAGGTCTGATGGACTGAGAGAAAGCAGTGATGAAGTGATGAGAGGAGAAGTCAGAGGCCTGATGGACTGAGAGAAAGCAGTGATGAAGTGATGAGAGGAGAAGTCAGAGGTCTGGTACAGAGAGAGAAAACAGTGATGAAGTGATGAGAGGAGAAGTCAGAGGTCTGGTACAGAGAGAGAAAACAGTGATGAAGTGATGAGAGGAGAAGTCAGAGGTCTGGTACAGAGAGAGAAAACAGTGATGAAGTGATGAGAGGAGAAGTCAGAGGTCTGGTACAGAGAGAGAAAACAGTGATGAAGTGATGAGAGGAGAAGTCAGAGGTCTGGTACAGAGAGAGAAAACAGTGATGAAGTGATGAGAGGAGAAGTCAGAGGTCTGGTACAGAGAGAAAACAGTGATGAAGTGATGAGAGGAGAAGTCAGAGGTCTGGTACAGAGAGAGAAAACAGTGATGAAGTGATGAGAGGAGAAGTCAGAGGTCTGATGGACTGAGAGAGAAAACAGTGGTGAAGGGATGAGAGGAGAAGTCAGAGGTCTGGTACAGTGAGAGAGAAAACAGTGATGAAGTGATGAGAGGAGAAGTCAGAGGTCTGGTACAGAGAGAGAAAACAGTGATGAAGGGATGAGAGGAGAAGTCAGAGGTCTGGTACAGAGAGAGAAAACAGTGATGAAGGGATGAGAGGAGAAGTCAGAGGCCTGGTACAGAGAGAGAAAACAGTGATGAAGGGATGAGAGGAGAAGTCAGAGGTCTGGTACAGAGAGAGAAAACAGTGATGAAGTGATGAGAGGAGAAGTCAGAGGTCTGATGGACTGAGAGAGAAAACAGTGATGAAGGGATGAGAGGAGAAGTCAGAGGTCTGGTACAGTGAGAGAGAAAACAGTGATGAAGTGATGAGAGGAGAAGTCAGAGGTCTGGTACAGAGAGAGAAAACAGTGATGAAGGGATGAGAGGAGAAGTCAGAGGTCTGGTACAGAGAGAGAAAACAGTGATGAAGTGATGAGAGGAGAAGTCAGAGGTCTGGTACAGAGAGAGAAAACAGTGATGAAGGGATGAGAGGAGAAGTCAGAGGTCTGGTACAGAGAGAGAAAACAGTGATGAAGTGATGAGAGGAGAAGTCAGAGGTCTGGTACAGAGAGAGAAAACAGTGATGAAGTGATGAGAGGAGAAGTCAGAGGTCTGGTACAGAGAGAGAGAAAACAGTGATGAAGTGATGAGAGGAGAAGTCAGAGGCCTGATGGCCTGAGAGAAAACAGTGATGAAGGGATGAATGAAGAGCTGTAATAAAGTATAATAAACTAATTCCAGCAACACTGCAGACTGAACACTGAACCTGCTCCACTGTGTTCTTCATAACAGAGACTCTACATCAGACTGAGAAAGAGGGAAACACCGTCGCTCTTAAAAGACTAACTAAAGGCCCAGTGACCTGGAGCAGAGACACCAACGGACAGAGAGTGGACATTCTGACCACTCATAATGGAGAGACGACCAAACACATCAAGGAAAGATCTAGTGCTGATTATATACGGAGTCTCTCAGTCAGACGCTGGTAGATACGACTGCAGTGGAGCTACAGTGGAGCTCAGTGTGACATCAGGAACCGGTAAGTATGAAAAATGTCTTTGTTTATTTTTTATTCCTACATGGAAAGAAACGTTGCAAGAAAATTCCTAAAGCCCTGAACAGTGAGGGCGATGTTATCCACTCTATTCATTCATGGATAAAGACCACTCTATTCATCCATCTGAGTCATACAGAGGACTCTTCAAGCTAAGAATAGGAAGCTTCATCAGCTGTGATTATCGGCTGTGATTCAGACCAATCAGACCAACAATCATATGAAGTAAAAATCTTTCACAGTGCACTTTCATAGCATTACAGTCAGAAACACTAACAGTTCACTGTTTAAAGCTTCGTCACACAACTTTAAAGTCAAGTTGATGTAACCTGTATTTTAGGTAGCATTGATTTTTTCTGAGATTGGGTTGTCATGGCACTTTGGGGTGAGATATGATAGCATGTTCTAACAACTGACTTCATAGTGTAGTAAATATCACAGTGATATAAAGCTGATGTGATGAACTTTAGAAATGGTTAAATGAAAGTCACTCTCTTAAAGGGCCACAGAAAATGTTCACTTTTTCCAACCAGCCTGACTTGGGAAGCTGTGCCATGTTATTAGCATTATGTCACTGCAACATTCACCAACTTACAAAGTCTGTCATTTAACCCTAGAAAGTGTCATAACAACCTAAAATCTGAAAAAAAGTCAGTGTCACCACATAGTTCTGCCAGCATAACATGAAAGCTGGCAAAAGCAACCTTTATGATAAAAGACACCTATTAAAATAAATGTTTATCAACACTGTTGAACTATAAAACAATCAATATTTTCTCTAAAGTTTGGATATATACTCCATCACTAGACTAGGAATCTGTCCTAGTGTGAATTAATGTTATGCTATCAGTAGAAATCTGACAAACTGAAAAAGCTCATTTAAATTTTACATTAAATATAAAATAATAATAATAATAATAATAATAATAATAATTCACAGCTGACACATTCATGACTTCCTAGCTGTAACCTGTACAGACATCTACATTAGGTTAATAACTTAGAGTGAAACGCCAAACTTGTCTGTTCATGTTGTAACAATGTGCTCAAGTAAACAGATTTAAAATGGAAATGACTTGTGTTGACATGTCATTAACCCAGGAAAATAAAATCAGATCTCATCTGAACACACTGGGGACTCATATCATAGAAAATTGTAAATAGCATCAGGTGAATGTTGATCCAAATGTGACCTGGACATGAAATTCATTTTAATGCGAGATAAATGCCTTCAATGATACAGGATTCTGAACTAGCCAAATTTTACCATGACATACATTAAACTGATTGAACTAAGTGACAAATAAGTTCTGTATACTATAGGTCAACCTTCAACCACACCCACAACTCAACGAAGAACTACAAAGGCAACCGAAACTGCAACAACTGCAACCATACCCACAACTCAAAGAAGAACTACAAAGGCAACTGAAACTGCAACAACTGCAATCACACCCACAGCTCAAAGAAGAACTACAAAGGCAACTGAAACTGCAACCGCAACTGAAAGTTCATCTGGAGGAACAACTCGAGGTCTGTATGACCTGCTCATGTGGTGCTATTTAATGATATAGCACTAGGAAGTGCGACAACATTTTTAATGCAGGATGCTGCATGTGTTTAATTTATGACGTATTCATTTTACATAAAAATAACATACACTGCACCTCTTCAAATACACTACTTTGTTCTTCTTTGCATTTTTCCATTTAAATATAGTGAATAATATCACTACCGCCCGTGTGAAATATTGAAAAGTGTTCATCTAGCAACTCACCCTGCAGCTATCTAATGTATATACAGAGTCTCTCAGTCAGACGCTGGTAGATACGACTGCAATGGAGCTACAGTGGAGCTCAGTGTGACATCAGGAACCAGTAAGTGTGAAAATGTGTTTCATTTCTATCTACACAAAAGCTGCAGTGGCCTCCAGAATCATTGGCACCCTTTGTAAAGATGAGATTAGTATATCTATAAAATCTGTTTGTTGATCCAAAGTGGAGAATATAAGCAGGTCAGGGGAGGTCAGGACAGGTCCTAAAGCCCTGATCAGTGATGGTGACGTTATCCACATTGTTCATTCATGGTTAAGGAACTCTCAGTTCATTGTCCTTAAATTCTGTCAGTTTCAGTGGAAACTTGTAGAAACGTCCAGCAGTATGGATTAACAGGATTGTGAAACTGTAAACAGGACGATCATCTATCAGCTGTAATTATCAGCTTTATTTCCCACGTTAGATAATATTCATTAAAATAATGCACCTTTATTCTATAATGGTCATAAATACTGATACTCTACTGTATGGCTGTATTCATAAGACCCACAAACACATTTATTTATAACGTTTATCATCTATCATAAAGACTTTTGTCAACTTTGATGTCAAGTTGACGCAACACTTGTGTCACATGACACTGATTTTTTCTGACTTTTTTGACTGAAATACCAGCAAATAACTAACTTCTATTACAGTGATGCAGAGCTGATGTGAGGAATCCTCTAAATGGAGAAATGAAACTCTTTATTAAACAGCTACAGAAAATGTTCACTTTTTTCAGGCAGCCTGACTTGGAAGCCACGCCATGTTATCAGCGTTATATCACTGTGACACACACAAACCAATAAACAAACAGGGCGAGTTTGTCGTTTTAAAAATGGCTCCGCCGAGAAGGAGTTTCACTGGATATATTTCCAGAGGTTTCATTCACAGCATGTGGCCAAATCAATCAACCAGTCAGAAACGAACAGACACATAAGAATATTTTTTTAATAAAAAAAAAACAAAAACGGAAGTATCTATACACACAAGAAAAACAATCAAAGAGTAAAGCCAATTTAATACAGCAACCAGCAGGCGCTACTGGAAAGACTGAAAACTGCTCCACATGTCTGGCAAACCACCCGGCTGCTATACAACACACTTTTCCTTAGATATTTATACTGTATTCTCTTTAAGCTGATAATTAAGTCAATACACACACACACACACACACACACACAACACTCACACAATTTCTAAGCCGCTCACCTTCAGAGTCGCGGGGGGTGCCTATCACAGCGGTCATCGGGTGGAAGGCAGGATCCTGGACAGGTCACCAGTCCATCGCAGGGCAGACAGACAGACAGTCACTCACTCACACCTCCTTAAGTGAATAATGTTCAGTTATTGTGCAGAGCACGACTAGTAAGTCACATCAATGTACGACGAGTAATAATCAGTTATGTTCAGTTATATTAGGTTTTTGTAAAATGAACAAACCTGATGAGCACTTTGACCCAGAGGGTCCCCAGTCTGACATGCCTGCACTACATCATGTGTTATGAGCTTTGTTCTTTATGAAACTGTATATTTCTGACTCAGTGATGCTGGGAAGCTGTTATTGGGAGGATTAATGGAAATAATTGTACAGGAGGGCAAAAAAGAATCTCTCCAAGAATAAAAACATCTACTAATTATCTTTAGTAGTTTTTCAACAGGGAACTTTTACACAAGCACAAGGTGTGAAAATCAGTGTTTACATGTATATAAACACAGTACCAGCTCAGATTTCAGACACTGTGAATTTTATGTGTTTACATCTGTCCATCCGCTGCCTGTCCAGGACGCAGTGGACTGAGAGTAGATATTTCAGTGGGTTCTAGACTCTAATCCTGGGAAGTCAGTGGTGAAGAGCTGAATGTGCAGAGAGTCTTAGTGAGAAATGTTGAGGACTCAGTCATTACTGTTATGTTCTCAGGCGCTTGTGAACCGAACGAGGATGGACGAGGTCTGAGTAGTGGCACCCAGGGCTTGATTTAACAGTGTTTTTCAGACCGAAGTCGTTTTAGGAGGCAGCTTATGCTGAACATCCTCAGAATGAAGACCTGAATGGATCCTGTTACATATACTGTGTTTTCAGTTTCAGCTCTATGGAATTTCCTGATCATAGCAGGTTCCTGTCTGGTTGCTGTGGCTCTGGTTCTGTTCCCATGGAGATGTTTTCACAAAAGACAAGGTGATGATGATGGTGATGATGATGATGATTTACGATCTGTAAATTATGGAATATTGTATTATTTAAACAAACGACCCTGATGGAGTATCGGCTTAGAAAATGTGTGTGTAATCATATGGCAATGACGACACATGTTTACATACGTTTCCACAAGGGTTCTTTAGAGGAACCTCACACAGGAACTACATCCCTTTAGAACCTTTCAGTGCATGGTCTATGTAAGGGTTTTAGATAGGGGTGGGTGTTATGGCCAAAACATTATATCATGCTATAGTTAATATTTCAGATATTTGTTAAATATTATGGTGTTACACAAGCATCTGTTACTGTTAGCCCCCTTCACCCTGTTCTTCAACAGTCAGGACCCCCCACAGAGCATTAGTGTGGATCACTGGGTGATAATGGGTGGTGGATCATTCTCAGCACTGCAGTAACACTGACGTGGTGGTGGTGTGTTAATGTGTGTTGTGCTGGTGAAAGTGGATCATCAAGTGGATCAGTGGACACAGCTGTTACGTGGGAACAGAATTTAGATGAATGCAGATCTGGAAGTAGAACAGGTTTAATATTTGCCAGACTAAAAACCAGAATCGTAGTCAAGACACAGTCCAAGCAGTCAAAACACCGATCCAATAACAGAGGTGACAGTACAAAAAGGGCAAGGCAAAAACTCGAGTCAAGGTCAAAAAACACAAGGAGGTGAACATCAACAAACCGCTGAGTAGATCACATGATACAATACTTCACAATGCTCGTATTCTAAGCCCAGGCTTAAACACTACCTAGTAAGGTCATATGGTCTAGTCCACAGGTGATCCGTGTTAGTAGTCTGGGGATTGTGAACAATGTGTTTTTAAACACTGTGTCCACTCTCTGCCCACTCTATTAGACACTCCCACCTTGTCGGTCCAGCTTGTAGACGTAAAGTCAGAGACGACAGCTCATCTGCTGCTGCACAGTTTGTGTTGGTCATCCTCTAGTCCTTCATCAGTGGGCACAGGACGCTGCCCACAGGATGCTGCCCACAGGACGCTGCCCACAGGACGATGTTGGCTGGATGTTTTTGGTTCTCAGTCCAGCAGCGACAGTGAGGCGTTTAAAAACTCCAGCAGCACTGCTGTGTCTGATCCACTTGCACCAGCACAAAACACCCCAGCTTGATTTGGGCTGTGAAGACAAACTCTGCCTCTTTCCATGTTTAACAGAGGACTGTGAGATGCCGTATGACGACGTCTACACTACCATTGAATACGTCGCCTTTAATAAAGAACAAACAGGTAAATATATGCAGATTCTCAGATCACAGAACGTTCATAGGCCACTGATGAATGTGAGGAAGTGGCTGTTTTAAGCTTTTGTTTATCATCTCGGCCCAGTACCAACCCACAAGAGTTCATCTGGCTGCTTCAGTCTTTTCTGACTATTGAGGAAAGCCTTTGAAGAGCCTGACTGTTAGTATGAGTGCTTGATGTGTTCTCTAAGAGTAACACGATGTTGTATTTGGCTGCTTGGTCTATAGACATGAATTCATTTTTCACAGTTTTCCAGCCTCTCCTCTTATCACTCAGAATTAAACAGGAAGGTTTTGTTACTGTAACGTTTAAGAATAGCCTTTGTGTGGTGTTGATGTGTTGGCTACTTGGTGGTCTGGTGGTCCCACCATATTATTGTTTTTTTAATCAATACAGCCATAAAAAAGATGTTTAAAATACAGCATCACAAGTGTCCAGCGTAAAAATGGGTCCCACAGACCCCAACACCACACAAGGGACAATGTATGTGATAAATCAACTGAGCTGAAAAGTCACCTAAGCTGAAACACACTTTAGAACTTAAAACAGTGAACTAGTGGGACTAACTAAACATTGGCTCAAGTAGAAGTAAAAGTACAACCCCACTGTAACAGGGAGCAAACACATGAAACAACAAAGACCAAGTACAAACAAAAGGCTTAAATACAACAGGGATAACGAGGGACAGGTGGAAAACAGGTGGAGACAATCAGGGGAGGAGTAACCAAACAAGGGGCAGGACTAGAACACCAAAACAAATGCACATGGAATAAACCAAAACATGAACACATGGGAGATCAAAACACAACATGAACACATGGACAGGACTGGGAGGGGCCAATCATGACACCCATTTCCAAAAAGTTTACACAATATAAATATAAACAAAATGCAGTGATGTACAAAGTATTTAAACTATGTTCAATTGAAAATAGTACAAAGACAACAAATACGTAAAATGTTGAAATAAAAGCCCATTTTGAATTTGATGCCAACAACACGTCCACAAAAGGCTGGTAAAGTTATGTAATGCTATAAAATCAACGGGTGGTTGACTGGCAACAGGTCAGTAACATGATGGGGTGTAAAGAGCATCTCAGAGAGGCGGAGTCTTTCAGAAGTAAGGATGAGGAGGGTTCACCACTCTGTGAAAGACCGCACCATCAAATAGAGCAACAATTCAAGAAGAACGTTTCTCAACATAAAATAGGAAAGAACTTCTGCTTTTCATCGTCTGTAGTGCATAATATCATTAAAAGATGTAGAGAATCTGGAGAAATCTCTGTTTGTGAGGGACGAGGCCAAAAATCAGTATTTACTGGCTGTGATCTTTGGGCCCTCAGGCAGCACTGCATTAAAAACAGACATGATTCTGTAGTGGAAATCACTGCATGGGCTCAGAAACACTTCTGAAAACCACTGTCTGTGAAAACTTCTCATTACTGCATCCACAAATGCTGTTAAACTCTAAAACACAAAGAAGAAACCAATTATAAGCAGGATCCAGAAATGCTGCCACCTTCTCTGGGCCTGAGCTCATTTAAAATGGACGGAGGAGAAGTGGAAAAGTGTCCTGTGGTCTGTAGAACCAACATTTGAAATTTCTTTAGGAAATCATGGACACTGTGTCCTCCTGGCTAAAGACCACTCAGCTTTTTATCAGTGCATGTTGTCTTTGTAGTATTTTCTGTTAAAAATATTGACAGACTAAACCTGTGAGACCCTATTCTCCTCTTTTTGGATCATTCTGATCTAAAATAAAATTGGGTTTTGTAATTTCTGTTGTACGTTTTCACATCACTGCTCAGTTTTCTGTGTCAGAATTCATATTTGACCATTTTCAGCACCTTTTATCCACAATATGACCTTTTACTGCTTTAATTTACTGTTATTTCACATGATCTCATTCTGTATAGGAGCTGTTTGTGTGAAGATTCCACAACTGACTCGTCTCATCAGCTAATCAGGAGGAAACATTTATGTCATATCGTTTAATAACTTAGCTTTTAGAAATGTCAGAGTGGAAGGAAAAAGCAATGAATACTGGAACCCAGAGAAACCAGTTATTTAATACTGTTTTTAACAAGGACCTGTGCAGGTTGTATCTAGCCTTCCACCCAGTGACCGCTGGGATAGGCTCCAGCTCCCCCCCTCTGTGACCAAGAAGGATAAGCAGTTTAAAAAATGTGTGTGTGTGTTTTAAATAAGGCTATTATTTATATTAAACTTTGCTGTTCATTCCATTCCAAACCAATTTAGCAAGTTTTTCTTTGTGTTTGAACGTTCTGTCTGTATTTTGCAGTTCACCCAAACTCATATTCCTGAGTCATTCTCAGGTTTTAGACCTTTTTATCCTGTTAAACTTTATTGATATTTCTTTTTCTTCATTATGTTGTAACGTATCTCTCCATGGATCACCAGCTTATCGTGGAGGAGGGGTTTGCGTTCTTGAATGATCCTAGGAGCTATTTTGTCTGAAGCAAAAGCTCCTGGTAGGGTCTCCCAAGGCAAACTGGTCCTAGGTGACAGGTCAGACAAAGCATGATCCAAAAATACCCTTATGAAAAAAAAATAAAAATAGGGTCTCCGGGTCCCCACCCTTGATCCAGGAGCGCGCCAGCGAGCATCTGGTGGCCGGGCATTTACCTATGGTGCCCAGTTGGATCCAGCCCGAAGGAGCTACATGAGTCCCCCTTCCATCAATGCAACAGCGATGGGAGGAGTAGTAGTAGGGGTTTGGTGCTTTGTGGATCGGGCAGTGTCCGAAGGCGTGGGCCTTGGCATTCTGATCCTCGGCTGCTGAAACTGGCTTTTGGAACTTGGAACATTACCTCACTGATGGGGAAGGAGCCTGAGTTGGTGAGCGAGGTTGAGAGATACCGGCTAGATATAGTCAGGCTCAGCTCAACACACAGCTTGGGCTCTGGGTCCAATCTCCTTGAGAGGGGCTGGACTTTATTCTTTTCTGGGGTTGCCCATGGTGAGAGGCAGCGGGCAGGTGTGGGCTTTCTCATAGCCCCTCGACTCGGTGCCTGTATGTTGGGGTTTTCTCCAGTGGACGAGAGGGTAGCTTCCCTATGCCTTCGGGTTGGGGAACGGGTCCTGACTGCTGTCTGTGCTTATGCACCGAACAGCAGTTCAGAGTACCCAGCCTTCTTAGAGTCCTTGGGAAGGGTGCTTGAAAGTGCTCCTCCTGGAGACTGTATTGTCCTACTGGGGGACTTCAACGCTCACGTGGGCAATGACATTGAGACCTGGAGTGGTGTGATTGGGAGGAATGGCCTGTCTGATCTGAACCCGAGTGGTGTTCAGTTTTTGGACTTCTGTGCAAACCACAGTTTGTCCATCACGAACACAATGTTCGAACACAAAGATGTCCATAAGTGCACATGGCACCAGGACACCCTAGGCCGCAGTTCAATGATTGACTTTGTAGTCGTGTCATCGGACTTGCGGCCATGTGTTTTGGACACTCAGGTAAAGAGAGGAGCTGAGCTGTCAACTGATCACCACCTGGTGGTGAGTTGGATCAGGTGGTGGGGGAAGATGCCGGTCAAACCAGGCAAGCCCAAACGTATAGTGAGGGTTTGCTGGGAACGTCTGGCAGAAGAACCTGTCAGATTGATCTTTAACTCACACCTACATCATAACTTTGACCAGATATCAGGGGAGTTGAGAGACATTGACACACAGTAGGCCATGTTCCGCTCCTCCATTGTTGAAACGGCTGACTGTAGCTGTGGTCGCAAGATAGTTGGTGCCTGTTGGGGCGGTAATCCTCGAACTTGGTGGTGGACACCCCAGGTGAGAGATGCCGTCAAGCTGAAGAAGGAGTCCTACCGGGCATGGTTGGTCTGTGGGACACCAGAGGCAGCTGACAGGTATCGATAGGCCAAAGGATCTGCGGCTTCAGTCGTCGCCAAGGCAAAAACCCGGGTGTGGGAGGAGTTTGGGGAGGCCTTGGAAAGTGACTTTAAGTCGGCTCCGGCAAGATTCTGGAAAACCATCAGATGACTCAGAAGGGGAAAGCAGTGTGCCACTAGCACTGTATATAGTGGACATGGTGTGCTGTTGCCTTTGACTGGAGACATCATTGGGCGGTGGAAGGAATACTTTGAGGACCTTCTCAATCCCACCAAAATGTTCTCCAGTGAGGAGGCAGAGTCTGGGGACATGGGAATAGGCTTGCCCCTGGATTGTCAGACTGGGGTGGTGGTGCCTCTTTTTAAAAAGTGGGACCAGAGGGTATGTTCCAACTACAGGGGAATCGCACTCCTCAGCCTCCCTGGTAAGGTCTATGCAGGGGTACTGGAGAAGAGAGTCCGGCTTATAGTCGAACCTTGGATTCAGGAGGAGCAGTGTGGGTTCTGTCCGGGTTGTGGAACACTGGTCTAATTCTTCACCCCCTACAGGATTCTTGAGGGTTCATGGGAGTTTGCCCAAGCAGTCCACATGTGCTTTGTGGATTTGGAGAAGGCATTCGACTGTGTTCCCCGGGGTATTCTGTGGGAGGTGCTTCAGGAGTACAGGGTACATGGCTCTTTGATACAAGCTATTCAGGCCCTGTACAAACAAAGCAGGAGTTTGGTTCACATGGCCGGCAGTAAGTCAGACTCGTTCCCAGTGAGAGTTGGACACTGTCAGGGCTGCCCTTTGTCACCGATTCTGTTCATAATTTTCATGGATAGGATTTCTAGGTGCAGTCAGGGGATGGAGGGTGTCAGGCTTGGTGACCTCAGGGTCACATTGCTGCTGGTTGTACCATTACTGTACCATTAAGATGAATATGTGTAATGACCTCTGTTCTGACTGGCTGTCTTGCAATGTCCCTCAGTTAAAGAGTCGCTAGAGCTGAAACACACTTCATAACTTCAACAGTGAAATAGTGAGACTAACTTAACTTTGGCTGAAGTAGAAATAAAGTAAACTGAGTAGAAAAACAAATCAGGTCTGTTTGCACTATTTACATACTGAGTAACTTACAGAACTGCACTGGAGTGTCTTAGGTTTAGCCTGTCAGAGTAGGAACTGAACTCTGTGAGACTCTATTCTCCTCTTTTTGGATCATTTTGGTCTAAAATAAAATTTTATTTTGTACTTTTCTGTTGTATGTATCCTTTTCCACATCGCTGCTCAGTTTTCTGTATCAGTGCACAAATTTCACCATTTTTGGCACCTTTTATCCACAATATGACCTCTTTTACTGTTTTAACTGACTGTGATTTCACATGATCTCATTTTGTGCAGGAGCTGTTTGTGTACAGACTCCACGGACTCGTCTCATCAGCTAATCAGGAGGAAACATCTATGTCATACATTTTAATCCATTAACTTTGAGAAATGTCAGGTAGAAGGAAAAGGACAGGAATACTAAAACCCACAGAAATCACAAACACATTGTTCAATTCTGAATTTAATACAACTTTTATTCTGTTAAACCTCACTGTATATTCTTTTCCTTACCAACTGTTAGTTTTCTCCTTGTATTTTATTAATTTAGATGTTTTAGTTTCCCACATTTATGTCATTTGGCTTTGTAATGGACTACAAATCATATATATTTTTGTTGATATTTTACAGTTCACCCAAACTCATGTGTCTCTCAACTGAGACATTCTCAGGTTTCAGTACTTTAAACTTTATTGACATTTCTTTTTCTTTATTATGTTGTAACATCATTTCTATTTTCTACAAAGCACTTTGTAAAAATCTTAAACTAACCTAAATAAAATGTCATGATCTTATTTCAAATGTTTCCTGTGTATTATGAAGTGATGGGAACCTGTAGCTCTACATCTTCTTCTTTTGGCTGCTCCCTTTAGGGGTCGCCACAGCGGATCATCTGCCTCCATCTTGCCCTATCCACTGCCTCCTCTACATATGATCGCCTACTTGGCGGATTCATCCTCTGTCTAGCTACCTCAAGCTCTTCTTCATCCTTAATCTCATTAAGTAGTTTTAAGAAAGAAGGAGGATTGTTCTTTCTCTCCCGTAGTCGAAGTTGTAACAGCATGAGATCTGAATCAACCGCACCTCGAAGTAACTGCTCCACTCGTACTTTGTCAACTGAAGTAGCAGGAAGACCTCCCCTCTGTACTGTCTTGGAGCCCTTTCAAGCCTCTTTAGAAATTCAGAGAGACGCTCCCCGTGCTGCTGCCGCATCATTCTAAAAGCAAAGTACAGGTCTTCTCCAGACTCCATACTACCAAATGAGCTTTCTATAGCCTCAACATATTCCATTGGGCTAGCTTCAGGGTTGGCTGCTTTTACTGCTTGAAAAATCCCTAAATCCGGACTTTTAAGACTTTCAACAATTCTCCTACGCTTTTCTCGATCAGGACAGCCACACTCTTCAGCCATAAGTTTAGCCTGTTCTAGCCAGTTTTCTAAAGTTTCTTCTCCAGCAGGGGTGGGACTGGTTCCAGAGAAAGTCCTTAAGCGCTTGTATGCACTGCTCTCACATGATGGTTTAGACGCTTTCTCTAACAGGTCACCCACAGCCTGAATAATAGACTCAGGACTACTAACATAGGAAGAACTCAAAGCATGCAATGCAGGAATGTCACTCCATGTTTTACCTTCTTCTCTGAGTAGTCTGGATAGTTTCTCTGTGAAATCCTCAGTGCTACTACTGGGCTCGTCTGAAATAATTAGCTTCCATGTGGCACGTCCATCACTAGGAATGACTTCAGATGGAACTCGTGTGATATCCACAACCTCACGGCATTCACAAAACACCACAAGACTGTTCTGCTGGGGATCAAACATCTTGCCTCTCACTCTTACTCTGCCCAGAGCTTTTATGCTTTGCATAGTTTCTTCAATATATGCCACATCAGTGTCTTCAGGAACACCGATTAGCATAAAGACATGTTTAATGTCTAAGCCTTCACCTCTACACCAGTTGCGAAGCTCGACAGAAGAGGGAATCCTAGAGGGCTCTGCCATGACTGCTCTGTTTACCTTAACTAGAACTGTGTTTTTACTATCTGCCTGCTCATAAGACTATTACTCTAAAAAAAAAGGGAATAACTAAAAGGGAATGCTCCCAGCGGTGCCTCCCATTTATTATGTAACCCCTATCCCAAATATATGTGGCAAGAATAAGGGCCCTGAATTCAATATATCACTCCCTATTCCCTTATATAATGATTGGCAGAAGTAAAACCCACACGTAAGAGAAAGTAAATGCTCAAATACACTTAGATATAAAATACCAGAGGTTTACTGAGTGTTTCACGAGTGAAAAATATCAGATTTTATCAAAGAACCTTTTCTTATGGATTTTTCACAATTATCAGGGTTCAGAAAAATGTAAACTGTAAATACCTTTACAATATAACAGTGCTTAGAATTTTAAATGACATATTTCAGAGTTTTAGTAACCAGATGTTAGAGCTTTTTTAAGTTACAGATGAAGTAAATGTTCAATGTACACCGTATTTGTTGCACAAGTAGCTTTTCTATAAATTCACCTATAATTTAAACTCATATGACCAATCATGAATTTGACTTATGTAGAATTCCCCCAGGGCCGCAGGGTGGCGTGGTGGGTAGCACTGTCGCCTCACAGCGAGGAGGGCATGGGTTCCCCGGCCAGGTGACCGGGGTCCTCTCTTTTTGGAGTTTGCATGTTCTCCCCGTGTCTGCGTGGGTTTCCTCCGGGTTCTCCGGTTTCCTCCCACAGTCCAAAGACATGCAGTCAAGCCAATTGGACGTGCTAAATTACCCCTAGGTGTGAGTGACTGTCTGTGTCTGTCTGTCTGCCCTGCGACGGACTGGCGACCTGTCCTGGGTGTATCCTACCTTCCGCCTGAAGACTGCTGGGATAGGCTCCAGCACCCCCCGTGACCCTGACGGAGAAGCGGCTTAGAAAATGGATGGATGGATAGAATTTCCCCTTTAAACACACCTGTAATGGTACTTGAGCAGGGGAAAATATAGAGCACGCTCATAAAAGAGTTCTGAACACATGTACAAAGTATAAACCTCTGGAAATATTTAAACTCCAGTGGGCCCACGTCCTTACACACTCAACAGCCTAAACTACGTAAACAAAAGAAACACGTTGCAGGCCTGAGTCGGAGCTGGGGAACGTAGAGACCCAAAACTTAGGAGGTCGCTTCACTCAAACGAGCAAAAGAAAATATTAAATCAGTGCCTTACTTGAGACAACTGTCTGAACCTGTCCAGGCAGCAATAGAAGAGCTGAGCAATTTCTCATACGAGGCTGAGCACGTTGTCATACGAGGCAGACCCCCCCCCACCTCAGAGCACATTTGAAACCACAGAAGAACCACACCTGACACGCTCACCACAGACTGACACGGTTCTCATCACTCAGCTGACTGATGTGAAAGTGAGAGTAAAGTGATGTGAAAGTGCCTGTGTAAGTGAGAGAGCCTGGGTTTGATGTGCGCCACCAACAAACGGTCCATATACAGTGCTGTGATAAAGTATTCACCCCCTCGTGAGCAATCATTTCATTTAATGATGGAAAAAAGTTACTGACCACCAACTGGACCTGCCTGAAAAAAGTAGCTACAGAAGTAAATTAAAGTAAATAAAAGTAAAACTCCATCACTTTCCTCTGCTAGCTGGATAGTTAGCATGCTAAAGGCTCCACGTCTAATAACAACCCAAGGAAAGCAAAAAATAGTTTAGAGTTTTTCTGTAAAGCTGCTTTGTTGTAAAAGCTCTAATGAACTTTGACTTGACTTGACGACACATCATGGCTTTACAGCAATGCTCACTGCCAGACAAAGGAATCACTGAGGAATTCTGTTTGTTGTGTCCGAACATTGGAAAGTTTTCATGGCTGTCCATTTAGCTCAATCACGCTGCTGATGAAGCAGCTCAGACTACAGACACACTTGCTGCATTTGCTGGTCAGTGCTGGTTTTTCTAGGGGAGGGTAACCTAGCCGAGGGGGAATGTGTTACATCTGGATAATCTGCCCTTCACGGTCCCCCCCCCCACCCCCCGTCGGCCACGAGTGTGACGTTACAAAGGTGTGACGCATGACTCAAGTGAGGCAGACAAGAACGTGTTTAAAGAAGTGTTGAAAGTTTTGAACTTGCTCTCTTCTGATTATCCGTCCATTTGTGCAGCAGATAATCCTCCTGATGTTTGCGTTCTTCTGTTGTTCACTGAGCTGCGCTGATACTAACAGAGCTGAAGTGGGTCAGATCTTATGGTAAAACTGTTTAAGGGACAGAGGTGTAACCTGTGACACAGGTTTTCTAGCTGTGGTCAACACTTTCAGACTTTCACACTTTCATATGTTCTCAGCACACATATGAACTTTTCCACCTCCAACACACGAGTCAGTGTTTCTGCTTCTGCTGCTGTTATTGCTGAACACACTGAACACAGCACTATGCAGTGGAGGAGTTTGAGGAGGAGACAGCTTTCCTAGTGGCCCCCCAGTGAGTGGCGGGGCATAAACTGGTATGCCAGTGATGCAGGAAGAGGGGACACTGCACCAGTCAATGCTGGATGACCTGCCATGGCAGACTTTGGACTTAATGAAGCACAGATGGGAAAGATCTCATTGCTACTGGCATGTTGTCATTAACCCTACATCCAGGCAGGGTTGCCCTCAGTGAGAGCAGCGCATCTGATGGGTGGGAAGGGACAGCCATCCAGCTCAAGAGCAGCGCCCTCAGCAGCATCAATGATGCAGTGGACAACATAGGAAGCAGAAGCAGCTGAGAAAACACTGCTGCTGCTGTTGTTGCCCCCAGTAGTGATGAGTTTGATGCTGTAAGTTGTAAAGTGTTGGGCCACGGCCAGGAAGCACTAAGCCTCTCCGCTCTGGCGCACAGATAAAGAGGATGTCCACAGAGCTTGTCTTCAGCTGCCCAGAGGCAGTGAGTAACAGGGCATCTAGAGTGGGGTGTGCCAGGGAGCAACAGCGCTAAGGACATGGCCCCGAGAGAGGACAAGGAGTGGGCACCATATGGCACATGATCTTGTCGGGACAATGGACAAGTTGGATTGTGGCACTTCGACTTTGTTCAGGCTGTGTGAGTTGCTGGGACGGTCAACTTTTGGGGAGGTGCTGCCGCAGGCCATGCTGCCACGAGCTTAGGGGGTGTGGCCATGCGAAGCAGCTCTCGGAGAGTGCTATGCTCCTGGGCTAAAAGGGAGTTTGCTTTAAGTGCAGTTTTTCTTGCATCTTCTACTCTGACAGCACAATGTAGCTTAAATATCTCCATCATTTATTCAGAGAGCAGGGACTCTGGACTGTTATTTATAACACAATGTCTTCAAACTGTAGAGTCATTCCCGTTTGCAAGTCCTGTTCATTCTGAAGTCAACACTAAAAACACAGTAACACATTCATAAAGCACTATTACTGCGTTTCCAGTGGCACCTTGAAGCTCCACTGTGTGAGATTTTGCGAGATGTTGTTGTTGAAACTGAAATGTGTCATTACGGAGTGAGGAGAGTAAAAACAGGCTAAAATATGGTGAGCTGCTGTAAGTTACCCTGTAAAGCCATTTAAACGTCGTTGGTTTGGGCGTTTTTCACACCATGCTCAGCTTCCCCTAAAATGTCAAACATTAAATGGTGAAATATGTTCAGCTGTGTTAATGTTTCATTCACTACAAATGCGTCAGAACACGTTAATCTCGAAGACGAGTTCGTTCAGAATCAGCTGCTTCTGCTTCAGTGGATTCGCCCGTAGAAGCTGAGTGTCTATTCTCTTCAGCGGGACCACATGGAGAGGGTTTTTTCACTGCTTCAAAACTCGCCGGTCATTGGATAAATGCCACGATTTTGTCCCGCTCCCAGATGCTGAGCGTCTCTGGGGGTGAATGCAGCTGTGGGTGGGCGGGTCTGGATGCGGAGCTTCTTCAAGATGATTGGAGGATCAGTCAAAAGGCTGAATCCCGTTTTGATTGACAGCTATTTTGACCTTTCAACTATGAAAGACAAACTGCAGCCCATTTCTTGGTGTTTACTTGGTGAAGTTACTCACGCATTTAGATACAGATACTGCTACAGAGAGAAAGACAGATCTGCTAATTGCTGGCAAGAAGGAGCGGTGATGTCCTGAGGATCCTGAAATCTCAATCATGCTAGTGTTGAAGATGCACTCTAGCATTAAATACTTTTCAACACTCATGTGTTTTGTCTGAATTTGAAAGCTTTTTCCCTGATTATTATCATTAAATTAGCCAATAGCCTATTTTCTAGCTGCTGCTAGAAGTCCAGGATGGTCCAATTTACCTAGAATATAAACTGAAAACTGGGTTAGAGAGCCATTAACAGCTATTGGTGATGTTTAACTGCCAGTTCTTTATCTGGTTGCTTTCTATAGATGTGGATTTCAGCAATAACAAAACCCTTTAATGCTGGGGTCTCAAACTCAATTTACCCGGGGGCCGCTGGAGGTAGAGTCTGGGTGAGGCTGGGCCTCATCAGGTTTTCCACAAGAAAAGCTCTTACAAAAACATTCCAATGTTATCAAATGTCTTTATTTTTATTTTTTAACACAAAATAAGATGAAAAAATAAATAAATTAACAATTCATAAGAAAATAAAATAAAATCAATCAGTAATAAATAAATAAAATGAAAATAATAATAATAATAATAATAATAATAATAATACAGCAGATATAGAACACTGAAGAAACCACATATAGTTGCTGACTAGAGAAATGTAATTATTATTATTCAGATTCAAATGTCTGTATTAACAGTTCTTTTTTTTTTTTTAATTGTTAAATTTGTGAAAAACACCACAGTTTAAGTTAGAACGTGAACTTAAAAAATAAAAAATATAGTTTTTAAATAAAATACAATTTTAAAAATACAATTTTAATTCATGATATAGATCCTATTTTGAAGAACTCGGAACACCGAGACGGTGCTTCTCTATTCCGGCGGATCGGAGGGAGAGAGAAGCCCTGGGTCGGGAAGGAGCCGCCGCCCGTCTCTCTCTCCTCACTTCACGTTGTTTACATCAATAGAGGGAAAAGAATTCGGGCCGAAAGTTTTATTTGAGAGAGAGAGAGAGAGAGAGAGAGAGAGAGAGAGAGAGAGAGAGAGACAGCGCTTTGGTAGAGAGACATAGAGAAACAACAGAGAGAGCGCGCCGGCCTCGATAAAGCTGTTATTAATCAGAGAAATAAAAAGTTTCCTGGTTGTTTCACGGCGGTTACATTCAGCAGGTGCAGACACGCCCACAGCAACACACCTCAGCGGTTTCCCTGTTCCTGTCTGAATACCAGAGGGGGGGGGAAATTCCCCACCGGCAAATCGCACCCTGAATATATCTCACCGTGATTGGTAGGTTCGTTCAGCTCCGCACACAACACTGAAAAGTGCCAGTCATATCAAACTCGCAGGCCGCGCTAACATTAAACTTTCATATTAAGGCGGGGCCACAAACTATCGTCCCGAGTGCCGCAGTTGGCCCTCGGGCCGCGAGCTTGAGACCCCTGCTTTAATGCCACATCGGCCACAATGAAAGGTCTCAAGGTGCAGGACTCAATGCGTCATTATACCTAACAGATTAACTTTGACACAGCAGCTCATCTTTACCACTGGCTGACCTGTGTGACTAAACTAATAACACAGCAGTGCGACAGACAGTGTAGAAGAATACATTAAGTACATTAAGTTGTACATAATTCTGCAATGTAAGGCACTAAATCAGTACAGTAAGTACACAACACTGCAATTAAACACAACAGTGCAGTGCAATGAATTCACACCAGTGCAACACCAGGATCAAAGCCTAACAATCTGGTACACAAAACTCACAGAACAAGACAATAAAAGACAGACATGTATTCATATGAAATGAGTATGTGAGGAGAGATCAAACACACACCTGCTGTTTTCCACATGTGTGTGTTTCACTTATGATTTCTAAAAGTTTCTAAAGGCCTAAATGCTGCAAACCAAAACAGCTCATGTAGGATGTGGTGAGGAAGGGGCAGAGCTGCTGACCCCCTCCTACACAGTAGCTCTCAGAGCACAGATACACACAGACAGACCATGTGTGGAGATATGAAGACATTACTCACTCTTCACTCTTCACCCTTTAGACTTCATTATCTCTGACTTCTTGTTCATCAGTGTCAAAAATGATCCCCCTGTTAAAACTGCTACCCTCCTTTCACCATCCCCGTTTGATGAATGTGATTGTAAGTGCTGTATATATATATATATATATATATATATATATATATATATATATATATATATATATATATAGGACTAGCCACAATACAGGGCAGCCAATCAGAACAGAGCTCATTTACATATATCACAGTTAAAAGAAGCAGCCTGTTTAATTCTAAGGAATAAAGGCTGTTAGACTGTCATGACTGATGTTTATATAAAACCACAGAAAACATCATTAGTGGACCTTCAGCTGATTCCCATTAACACATTTCTGTGCTGCCATGCCTGTGAACTGTGAAAGAGGAAACCGTGCGAGGCGGAAGGAACAGGGTATGTATTTCTTCTGTGACAGAGTGACAGAGAGCTGAGGGCAGTTTAACCTACAGCCACACAGAACTCTCACTGCACAGAGACCCATCGACCATGAACCTTCTCCTTTTACTGAGTCTCCTGATCTACAGCTCCATGCATACAGCTGGGACAGGTGAGTAGACCACCTTACACTTCACTTCATTCTTAAACCAGCTACACCTTCACACGATGCTTTAAACAATGTAAGCAGAAGCCGATATGCATACTTATATTAATTATATAATGATGTGTAATTACAGAGCACAGAAAATTCAAATAGGGCCAAAACCTTGTGAAAGATATTGAAGGGGGGCTCCAGCATTTTTAGACCTACTGGCTGTACTGTCTCTATCTGTACTGTTTCATCCGTTACCACAGGTGATCAGTATGAATCATTTCCACGTAGCTTGAAAAAAAAAACTAAAAAACTGTAGTAAAAACATCAAAATGTACGATATACATCATTTAAAACATCAATAAAATAATTATTAATTTTTCAGTATTTCATACTAATATGAAATAAACATTTGTGTTGAGTCAGGGTGTGTAGGGTGGGGGAGGGGTTTATGGCTGCTAGTCACTGCATCTGAAGCCTAAATACATAACACAATTCATATCAATAACACCATACACTAATTGTGCTCAGCTATTACAAATCCATAGTTTTTTCATTTACAACACTACGTAGACCAGACAGTCTCAGACAAACATTAATAAGACTAAGATTTTTAGTGCTTTAGAGCATCGCTGCTGCAGTGATGTGATAATCTGTGAAACTATGGCACATATGGAACAGCACACAAAGAGGTCTCCACACAAAAAGGTTGGAATCAATGCAGGTTCATTGAATGGCTGACCAGAGTAGAGTCGTGGCTCGGCCAGGTCAAAACCCACCCATTTTCAGAGCTGATCAGGGAAACAGTCCAAAAAACACAATCCAAGAGATACAAACCAGGTCAGAAACTCTGGGGTCACAACAAAACAACACCAGACATAAGATATAAGAACGATCAGAACTGCAGGGAAAGTGACCAAACATATTCTTATAGCAAAGTACTACCATTAAAATCATTCACAACACATGATTTGATATGTTTCTCTGGTAAGCATAGTGATAGCTTTATATGCAATCAGGCCTCCGGTGCTGTTGACCAGCAGGGAAATTGGACTACTGTAGGTCGAAGACCATCACAGAGGAGAGGAGGAAGGAGGGTTAGAAGGCAGCGAGAGAGAAGGAAAGGCAGGAGTGTGGAGGTTAGAGTAGGGACTCTGAACATAGGGACAATGACTGGTAAAGGCAGACAGCTTGCAGACATGATGGAGAGAAGGAAGATAGATATTCTGTGTGTCCAGGAGACCAGATGGAAAGGAAGCAAGGCCAGGAACATTGGAGGTGAATTCAAACTGTTCTGTTATGGTGTAGAGAAGAAGAGAAATGGAGTAGGGATAATCCTAAAGGAACAGCTTGGGAAAAGTGTTCTGGATGTAAAGAACGTGTCAGACAGGATCATGAGCCTGAAGTTGGAGGTTGATGGTGTGATTTTGAATGTGGTCAGTTCATATGCACCACATGTTGGTTGTCAGTTAGAGGAGAAAGAGGAATTTTGGAGTAAGATGGATGAAGTGGTAGATGGTGTCCCTAGAGAGGAGAGATTGGTGATTGGTGCAGACTTCAATGGACATGTTGGTGAAGGGAACAGAGGGGATGAAGAGGTGCTGGGTATGTATGGTGTGAAAGACAGAAATGCGGAAGGTCAGATGGTTGTAGATTTTGCAAAGAGAATGGAAATGGCTGTGGTGAACACGTATTTTAAGAGGGAAGAACACAGGGTGACATACAAGAGTGGAGGGAGGTGCACACAGGTGGATTATACCCTTAGCAGGATATGCCACCTAAAGGAGATTGGAGATTTTAAAGTGGTACCAGGGGAAAGTGTAGCAAGGCAGCATAGGGTGGTTGTCTGTAGAATGAGATTAGAAACAAAGAAGAGGAAGAGAGTGAAGACAGAGCCAAAGATTAGATGGTGGAAGCTGAAGGAGGAGGATGGTTGCAGGCAGTTCAGGGAAAAATTGCAACAGGCCCTTGGGGGCAGTGAGGAGCTACCTGAGGACTGGGAAACTACAGCTAAGGTGGTGAGAGAAACTGGCAAGAATGTGTTGGGAGTTTCGTCTGGTCAGAGGAAAGGAGACAAGGAAAGTTGGTGGTGGAATGAGGAAGTCCAGGAGAGTATTCAGAAGAAAAAGACAGCTAAAAAAAAAAGTGGGATAACCAGAGAGATGAAGGAAGTAGGCAGGAGTTCTGTGAGGCTAGTCGCATAGCGAAAAGAATGGTGGCAAAGGCAAAGGCTCAGGCCTATGATGAGCTGTATGAGAGGCTGGACAGTAAAGAAGGAGTAAAGGACTTGTATCGCTTGGCTAAACAGAGAGATAGAGCTGAAAAGGATGTACAGCAGGTTAGGCTGATAAAGGATAGAGAGGGAAATGTACTAGTGAGTGAACAGAGAGTGTTGAGTAGATGGAAGGAGTACTTTGAAGAACTAATGAATGAGGAAAACGAGAGAGAGAGGAGGACAATGGGGGGAGAGATAGTGGATCAGGAAGTGCAGAGAATTAGTAAGATGGAAGTGAGGGCAGCTTTAAAAAGTATGAAGAATGGAAAGACAGTTGGTCCAGATGACATACCTGTGGAGATATGGAGATGTTTAGGAGAGAAGGCAGTGGACTTTTTAACCAGGTTGTTTAACAAAATCCTGGAGAGTGAGAGGATGCCTGATGAGTGGAGAAGCAGTGCACTGGTCCCCATTTTTAAGAACAAGGGTGATGTGCAGAGCTGCAGTAACTACAGAGGTCTAAAGTTGATGAGCCACACCATGAAGGTATGGGAAAGAGTTGTTGAAGCAAGGCTAAGGCGAGAGGTTCAGATCAGTGAGCAGCAGTTTGGTTTCATGCCCAGGAAGAGTACCACAGATGCAATTTTTGCATTGAGAGTGTTGGTAGAGAAGTACAGAGAAGGTCAGAAGGACCTCCATTGTGTCTTTGTGGATCTAGAGAAGGCATATGATAGGGTGCTAAGACAGGAACTGTGGTACTGTATGAGGAAGTCAGGTGTAGCTGAAAAGTATGTTAGGGTGGTGCAGGACATGTATGAGGATAGTGAGACAGTGGTGAGGTGTGCAGTTGGAGTGACAAATGGTTTCAAGGTGAAGGTAGGGTTACATCAGGGATCAGCTTTGAGCCCCTTCTTGTTTGCAATGGTGATGGAAAGGTTGACAGATGAGGTCAGGCAGGAGGCTCCATGGACCATGATGTTTGCAGATGACATTGTAATCTGTGGTGAGAGTAGAGAGCAGGTGGAAGAGAATCTGGAGAGGTGGAGCTTTGCACTGGAGAGGAGAGGAATGAAGGTCAGTAGAGACAAGACAGAATACATGTGTGTGAATGAGAGGGAGGCAGGTGGAAAGGTGAAGATGTAAGGAATAGAGGTCGTAAAGGTGGATGACTTCAAATATCTTGGGTCAACCATCCAGAGCAATGGATAGTGTAGAAAAGAGGTGAAGAAGAGGGTGCAGGCAGGATGGAGTGGGTGGAGACGGGTGTCAGGGCTGATGTGTGACAGAAGGATAGCAGCAAGAGTGAAAGGGAAGGTTTACAAGACAGTAGTGCGTCCTGCTATGATGTATGGTTTGGAGACTGTGGCTCTGTCTAAAAGACAGGAGGCTGAGCTGGAGGTGGCGGAGATGAAGATGCTGAGATTTTCGTTGGGAGTGACAAGGATTGACAAGATTAGAAATGAGCAGATCAGAGGGACAGTGAAGGTGGAGCAGTTTGGAGATAAAGCCAGAGAGGCCAGGTTGAGATGGTTTGGACATGTGTTGAGGAGGAATAGTGGATATATTGGTCAAAGAATGTTGGAGATGGAGCTGCCGGGTAGAAGGAGAAGAGGTAGACCTCTGAGAAGGTTTATGGATGGTGTAAAAGTAGAGGAGGCAGTGGATAGGGCAAGATGGAGGCAGATGATCTGCTGTGGCGACCCCTAAAGGGAGCAGCCAAAAGAAGAAGAAGGCATTCATAGAGATTTAGAGAGAGATTCGGGCTGCATTCTGTGATGAACTGAAAGAATAAAAGAATGTAAAATTAAAAATCAATGCAGTAAAGTGTAAATGGTTTAAATTATCACAAAGATTATTATGTACTTTTACAAGTACTCAGTATGAACCTCCACCAGATGTACGGAAACATCAACACCATAGTCAAACTCATCTCATACTGGATTGAACATGTCAGGAGTCGTTGTGTGCTGTGAGTGGGCATGCCATCCTTTTCAGGACTAAGACTTGGACGTGCTGATCCGCATACCACCCGCTTCACAATCAGCTGCAAACTGCTCCAGTGAGTGCTGGAAGCATCCATGTGAACTAGCCAAAAGAACAACATCACTCTGACACTTTGTCCATGAATATCACAAACGGGAGTGGAGACAGGACACAACTCTGGCTGAGTCCAACACTAACACTGACAGCGTCTGACTTAATGCTGAGTACACGAGCACAGCTCTCACCTGGGAGTACAGATTGAATGGGCCGAAGTAGTAGCCCCAGCACCCCATACTCCCGGAGGACTTCCCGCTAGATATCTCGGGGAAAACTGTTGTAAGCCTTCTCCAAGTCCAGAAGACATAGACATAAACATAGAAAGCAAGTAGACTGGGTTGGCAAACTCCCATGCCCCCTCAACAATCTGTGAGACGGTGAAAAGCTGGTTCATTGTTCCATGGCTGGGACGGAATCCGCATTGTTCCTCCTCAACCTGAGGTTCAACTATCGGTCAAAATCTCCCCTTTCCAGCACCTTGACATAGACTTTCCCTGGGAGGCTAAGCAGTGTGATACCCCAATAGTAAGGGTACTGTTCGCGAGGTCTCTTTCTTCAGCTTGACGGCCTCCCTCACCACCGATGTCCACCAGGGGGTTCTTGGGTTACAGCCCTGACAGGCACCCACAAGCTTTTGGCCACACGCCTGGCAGCTTCCACAATGGAAGTTTTGAATAGGGTCCATTCAGACTCCGTGTCCCCCACCTCCTCTGGGACATGAGAAAAGCTCTCTTGGAGGTGGGAGTTCATTCCGAACAGGGGTCTCTGACAGTCATTCCCAGCACACCCTCACTATTCGCTTGGGCCTACCGGGTCTGACCATCAGTATTCCCTGCCATCTGATCCAACTTACCACCAGATGGCAGCTCATCACTTCTCTTCACCCGAGTGTCCAGAACAAATGGTCTTAACAGACGTCTTAAAAGTGGTGGTGATAGGATCCAGGTGTCACCATGACTACGACACAGATATAGACATTTTATATACCATCGAGAACCACCAGAGAACCTACACGAGTCTTCTGAGTTCACATGGAATGTTTATGATGGGAAAATAGTGGAAAATCTGACATAATAAGTTTTCTTTAGGGAGTGCTTTTCCTGACAGCACCTGCAATGGATTTTAAAAAATATGTTTTAGACTAAAATCTCAAAACAAATGTGGCCAAGTGGAAAATGTCTTCTATTTTGTTCCCTTCAGTGCATATGGTAATAGGGTAATATGGTAATCCTGGCACGACTTGAGAGTTGAGCATTTGCACAACTGAGCGATTTGATAATTTGGAGAGCGATGGCAGGTTCAGCGGTGTAATATAGAGCTCCTTTTGTGCAATCATCCAGACAGCTTGTATAGGGATAGAAACCCCTACTGTATTTCCTTTGCTTGTATTTTACTTTGTTTTATTCTTTTAGATTGTCCACTCACATTTTCCGCTCTGTCAGAAAAAGTTAATAATCAGTTTTGCAGCCCTTTTTCGACCGCTACTCTTACATATGTGTAGCAGTCAGAAAAAAACCCTCAAAATAAGGTTTTTGTGTCCAGTGTTGGTTTCTGAGCCAAGAAGAGGACTCATCACACTATTATACAACTAATTTTTGGATTTACGTCTTATTCTGATGCCAGATGTTTAATTTTGAGGAAGGCCATCAAAGCAAGTAATAATAAAAAAATCCCAATATTCTAATTTACAGTAATACTGCATTAATTAGAGGTTGTGTTGATGTCTTTTTAGATAAAAGATCAACAACACATCCTCACTGACCCTCCTCCAAAAAATCGTCTACTTTTATTGTTTTTCTACATCATTTGATCACATTTACTCAGGCCACATTTCATATCTTTTTTCCCTGATATGTTAAATTCAGTCAATAAACAGTGTCAGGATCTCTGAACGAATCTAAAGCTTGCAGATTAAAATCCAACATAGAACTTTACATGATGTAAGCTAAGGGCTTCACACTATAATCATGATCAACACCGTCCAAGCTCAAAACCAGAAAACAGGATATCTAAAACAGGAGGATCATAAATAGACGTCCAGAAACAGAGTCCAGGGTCAAACACGGAAACGCAAAGACCACAGAGGCAGAGCGCGGCATTAAATGTGCAGTAGTGTGTTCTCTTTAGGGCATAAGTGTGTTCATTTATCTCCACCCAGAACTTCAACAGCACATAATTTGAGCGGTGGCACCCAAACCTTTGCATATGACAGTGAGGTATAGCAAAATATTCATAAGTTTTCTCTTTTAAAGCTTTTTGGCATATTTTACCCTAATTCTTATTACCCCAGTGCACCTACTTGTCTGTCTGTCATGGTTAAACACTACTTATGTTTTAATGTTCAACTTTAAAATACACCACAGAATTCAGGTTTTGAAAATAAAGGTTGCGGAATAAACACAATACACAGATTAACTTTATGAATTGTATAAATTGTATCAGCTCTACTTTGTTACAGCAATGACAAAAACAAACAAAATAAAACATTGAAATCAATTAAATACACACTGCTCAAAAAATATAATATATAATACCCACACACAACACAAGCTTCACTATTCACTTTTCAACCAGGCATCACTGTTTGTATATATAAATGAAGGAATTATTTTTTTATTAATTTGAATTATTTCTGTTTTTAGTATTCTTAGGATCCTAATATTAGAGATGTTTGTGAAAATGACCCATTTGGAGACGAGCACGCCTACATTAAATAACATCATCCAGAACTGGTACAACTGACAACTACTTCAAGAGATTTTACCTTTCAAAGAATGTGGTGTACAGTGAGGAGATATGTAGTCTTTAATAACAGATACAGGAAGGTATGAAATGATGAGAGGAGAAGTCAGAGGCCTGATAGATAGACAATAAAAATAGTGATGAAGTGATGAATGAAGAGCTGTAATAAAGAATAATAAACTAATTCCAGCAACACTGCAGACTGAACACTGAACCTGCTCCACTGTGTTCTTCATAACAGAGACTCTACATCAGACTGAGAAAGAGGGAAACACTGTTGCCCTTCGCTGTGGAAACCTAACTAATGGTAAAGTGACGTGGAGCAGAGACAGCAACGGACAGATAGTGGACATTCTGACCACTCATAATGGAAAGATGACCAAACACATCACTGATCCAGACAGACGTTACAACTCACAAGCAGATCTAGCGCTGATTATACGCAGAGTGTCTCAGTCAGACGCTGGTAGATACGACTGCAGTGGAGCTACAGTGGAGCTCAGTGTGACATCAGGAACCGGTAAGTGTGGAAATGTTTCATTTCAATGTTCAACCAAAAGCTACAGTAGCCTCCAGAAATACTGACACCCTTTGTAAAGCTACAGTTAAAAAGGCTATAAAATGTCTTTGTTTATCTTTTGATCCCTCATAGAAAATATGAGCAAAACCCATCACACAGGGGAGGTCAGGAGAGTTCCTAAAGCCCTGATAAGCCAGAGGGAAGAACATTATCCATTACCTGCGTTTATGGATGAAGAACGTTCTGTTCACTCTCCACAGGTTCTTCCATTTGAGTGTGTGGGAATGAATAGAAATGTCCAGCAGGACAGATTACAAAATGACTGTGAGCTAAAAACAGGACACTAATACATCAGCTGTGATTCCAAAATCTGACCAATAATGTTAATGTAAAGTCTCCCAGCGCGCCGTGAGTCTGTAACAGTCAGTAGAGTTACACTAACTTCAGTTACTACTACTTTAGGGTGTTTTTCCTTCTCCTGTTCAGTTCATTTCTGGAGATACGAGGTTTTGCTTCAGCAGCGATGCTGTAAATGTTTAAATAGGTGTGTGTCAGTTGTTATGAAGGGCTTTTGTAGGTGTCATGTAGTTTTACGACACTCAAAAGCATTGATTATGGTGCTGATTTGACAGCAGAGAAGCAGCAACACTGAGAGGCATCAAACATTAAAGGGGACATTATTTGTGTTCAGGTTTTCTTACTGTTCCTCGTTTCTCTCCATTGTTTGCTTGGTGCCCTCTTACGAGTGCTGTGTGTCAGGACGCTAACTTCACACATCCATGCCAATCTTTCCTGGACTTCATCCATTTCTCCAGAACCACCCATCTTGTTTAGTTGCCATCCAGCCTTTCCTGGAAGTCACTGGGTTTCCAGATGGTCAATGTTCAAATACATCTTCTGTTATCTCTACATTCTAGGCCCAAACAGCATAACCACACCCAAAACTACAACCACATCTACACCTACCACAACAGCTACAACTACAACCACATCTACACCTGCCACAACAGCTACAACTACAACCACTTCCACAGCTAAAAGAAGAGGCAAGAAGGCAAAATCTACAACTACAACCACTTCCACAGCTAAAAGAAGAGGCAAGAAGGCAAAATCTACAACTACAACCACATCCGCAGCTAAAAGAAGAGGCAAGAAGGCAAAATCTACAACTACAACCACATCCGCAGCTAAAAGAACAGCTACTAAGACGACAGAAGCTTCAACAACAACTGAAGGTTCGTCTGAAAGACCATCTCAGGGTTCATGTGTTGCTATCAGATGATCTAGCACTAGATACTGTGACCAGACTTTACATTTAGGACACTGTGTGTTTTCTATGTATGACACGTATATGTACTTTACATAATACCCACACAGCTTTCACTGCATCTGTTGAAATACATTAGTTGTTTATGTTTATTGCTCAGTTAGCTAGAGGTGCTGGGCCGTTCATCTGAAGCAGCCACCGGGTCTGACTTTTAGCTTGAGGCAGTCTTTTACAGGGTGTGTTGCCCTGCAGTAATTTTTGATAGAATTCACAACATTTTAAGAAAAATTACTCAAACAAAAAGCCTCATCCTCAGTGTAATGTTAGGCTTTTGTGCTGCAGTGAGCTGAATCATTAAAATATGCCCATAACCAACTGGAAGATAAAGATCTTGTCTGATTCAGTTTGTGCTACTAAGACAATGGTCATAATAGTCACTGCACATTTTTATTTTCAGATCTGTGGAAAGTCCTGACCACAGTAACAGTGAGCTGCCTGGTTGCTGTGGTGCTGGTTCTGTTGTCATGGATATGCTTCTACAAAAGGAAAGGTGATATATATATTCTTGTGTATTTCACAGCCGAGTGACACTGAAGTGCACTGATTATAAAGACGTGTCAGTCAGTTCCACATAAATAAAGCACTGTAACGTTCACTGCTGTTAAAAGAGACACAAGCCGTAGTGCTTTATAATCCAGCTGTTGTTGGCCACAGCTACGCCGTACATAAGGACGGCTTCCTCTAACAGTTCGCTCGACCCAGCTCGTGTGTAGCGTAACTAGACTGGACACGTGCAGTTAAAGTGGACTTCACTGGGGTCCAACCAGGCTGAACTGGAAAGCTGCCCCATGCCTGCCGTATCATTCACCGCACCCAACAAAGTTTTATCCAGGGTCTTTACCTTCGTGGTTACCAAACAACAATACACTCCAACTCCCCACCCAGCAAATAACCAATAAACACACATATTAGCAGAAACATGTTTTTCAGGTTTTGTCTGCAAATGCCTGTCGCTCTTTACATTGTGTGTAAATTTCCTGATGAAGGGACCAGAAGAAATGGCCCACAATTACTTGAAAAAGAGTCTGGTTTCATGTAAAAACAGTTTGAATATGTTTTCCTTTACATTGTGTGTCAGTTTCATGATGAATGGACGACCTGAAATCAAACCTTTGATTCTATTGACTAACATTAAAAGTAAAGTAGTTTTTTCTCTCTCTCCTGTAAAGTTACCATTTTGGAGATACGAGGTTTTGTTCGGACAGAAGTCAACAGCAGTTAATTTACCTTTTCACTTTCAATACAAGAAAAAACTACAGACTCTAGATTAATAACAAAAACTGAACAATATATAAAGTCTTTTGTCTCATATGTGTGTCCTGTCAACTTGCCCCTCCTCAACCGTCAGACACTACTGGACTGTGAAGAATATTATAGTCATTCACACCCAGTAGCCACTCGCCCACACCTTGTTCCATGCACAAGACCCGGAGACCACGGTGTCGTCTGATGCAGCTGAGCGAGGCAGGTGACTCCTTTTAGGCAGTACAAGAGGAAACAGAAGTGCTCTCGTGTCCATATTGGGCTATGGCTAACTCCAAAAACCAGCCGCTCCTTTCTGTGATAAAACTATTCGTTTACGTGAGACTAGACAGCAGGAGGTGGTTGAGGGACTGCTGAGTTTTCATTGTTAAAACTCTCTCTGTTCCTGTAGGCATTCCTTAAGGATTTAACAGATCTTCTGCAGCATTTCTTCAAAGACCTCTTTGTTATCTTTGACATTTTAAAGAACGCCGTCTACAGTGGGATTTCTGCTCTGTGTGTCTGCAGGTTACGCTGTTAAACACAATCAGGAGCATGTCTACGACTCCATTGATGACACCATGCCAACCGCACAGCCTGGTGAGTTTAACATTAACTTATGTTTTCATATAATTACTTGTGGTTTACTTTGAAGAAGAAGTAAGAATAAACAAAATATACGTTATACTTTGTTAACCTAATTTCTGTTAACCTGTTTTTTGTCAGAATTGAGAACACTTGTTTTATTACAATGTTATAAAGGTTATCACAGCATCTATAATAAAAGTATTTATTTAAACAGTGATGAAGTCGTTGGTCAGTGTGAGTGACCAAAGTATCTAAAGGAGCCTGCCGGCTGCTCTGATTCTTCAGTGGAGCTTTTGGCTGTTGTTGATAGTAAATTATCAGTAAATGTTGGAAATAAGTCATGTGACCTTGTCCGTGTTTATCTCAGTGATAACACTCAACAAATGATCGTCAGTCATGCTGTATTTCTCTATTAGTAAGTGACCAACAAAGGACAGAGGAGCCCATCTACTACTTGGCAACTGATCCAGGAGCCCAGACCACAGGTAAACCCACTGCAGTCCAACCACCAGTTCATGCTCAGATTTGCATACATTATTTTTCTGCCCTAAAACAAATCATGCAACTTTCTAACTACAACTAACGTCGTAATTACAAATAATATTAGAAACTGGAAGGTCTTTCAGCTTTCTCAAAGGCCTTATTTCTCAAAGGTCTGCAGCTTAGCCTGCCAATGTCAAAAGCGTCAATCATGGCAGGTTAAATGGCAGAAATAGACACATTCTTACATCAGCCTTATAGGGATTTAAGGCACTCGTGTTAAATATTACCAAATACAGACTTCCTCACAAATACAAGCAACCTCACCACATTCAGCTGCACTTTTAAAACATAAAACTGATGTTAGACTGAATTGCTAATTGGAATATTTCCTCTGTCTTCCCATGTCAGAATATTCAAATGCTGACACCTCTAATGTTTACTGAGTACTCCAGTGTGTGATCACGTCCCCAGTGAAAAGACATTTCTGTCCTCAGTGTTACCTTCACTAACTAAAACCCTGGCATGTCATTCACTGGAAAAAAAGCATGTCCATTTATCTAGCACCATCTACTGCTGCACCAGTTAGCTCTAGTGTTAGTGGCCTACATTACCCAACGTGAAAGACTTCTCGTTTAACTAAAATATTTCTATGACAATTCTAATCACTATTTTAGTAATGCAATGTTTTATACAATCAAATACACCCCTGTTTATAAGTATTTTGTTATTTATAATTAATTAACCTTCAAGTACCTGTGTAGCTGTTTACCCTTTGTGTATTATGAGTAAGAACCAGGACACATTCATATCAGCCAAAGCCCTCTATTTCACTATTTCCTGTGTTCATGAACACTTACGGATCCTCAGCTACTGCTGTATTGAGTTCTGTTTGAAAGCTGCTGTATGGAATGTTTATGTCTGAAGGAAAATCAATCAGACTTCCTTCCTTCTTTCTCTGCTTTAATCAGATAACCAGCAGAGTGTGTATGAAGCCATAGATCCCCCAGAAGATCACTCCACACCACAGGTAAACACAGAAAACTCACTGCCACATTTTGATTTATTGTGGATTAGAGCGTTTTACTGTATGCAACAAATTAAAACCACATGATTTTTAAGAAAGTTCAATCAGTTTGGAACAAATATTGTTTTGATAGAAGTTTAAAAAGGTTCTTTGGTATTTTATCCTACACCAGGAACGAGTTGACCAGCTATGCACCCTCATCAAGAAGCCAACAAAGTAAACCCTGAACTCTGCTCTCACCTCATTTCTGCTCTAGACTGACTTCTGGTTTTGCTTTAATAGTCTGTTGACTATCTGGTTGTATCTTTTAGTTTCACTTTCAAAGTTATTTCAGAGGCTACAGAGACGTGTAAAGTGAAAGTATCAATCTGATACACGTCTCTTTTGTATACGTATGCGAAATTCACGGTTTCCTGCATCGTCTGTAAACATCTCAGCATGTTGACTCTTTCACATCTGTTTTAATTCACTGTTATTCAGCATTAGATGTTGTTTGTGTGCATAAACACAAAACCTGACTCACCTCATCAGATATTTATTAATGGAATCGGGAAACTTCAGTCGTACAAGGAACCTGTAGACGTTCATTTTTTAGAACAGTTTTTATATATTGTCTATATGACGGTTTTATTCTGTTAAAGGTTACTGTTCATTTTTTTATTACTTAGAACATTTCAATTTTTTAAATGCTATAAATGTTGTTCACTGTATTTAATTGTTAAGTTCCATAATATAATCAGATCTGAAAAATATTTACGTTTCTGTTTTGCAGTCTGTAAGAAAAATTCTCTGGTTAAAAAACAGCCTGGGATCACTGGTTGTCTTTGAAGTCTTTTATTCTTGCAGCAAGGGAGCAGATACACACAGAACATAGTCCAGATGCAGATGCTCACAAATGAACAAAAGAACAAAGGTCTTATAGCTAAGCAGGTAGCGTCCCCCTTCCTCTAGAATGAACCGCACCAGATCTTGAAAGTTCATTTGAGTCGTGTTTACCAAGAACTGGCGCTTCTCCTTCTGACTTTGTGTGCATGTCTCATAAGCTCATCTCGATGCTTGTACATATGTTTATCCTAATGATCTCATAGGGCATTAATGCTCACACATCTCCTTTTCTTATGTGACCTCGCAGCGCTCAGGTCACAGCCTAGAATATAAGAGTCTTCTGTTACAGCACAGAGTATAAAGTTTAGTTAGAATACAATAGTATGGGGCAGTCGTGGGCTGGAGGTTAGGGATCTGGCCCTGTGACCGGAAGGTTGCTGGTTCATTCCCCAGCGCCGACAGTCCATGACTGAGGTGTCCTTGAGCAAGACACCTAACCCCCAATAGGGCTGCCCACCGCTCCGGGCAAGTGTGCTCACTGCCCCCTAGTGTGTGTGTGGTGCTTCACTTGCATGGATGGGTTAAATGCGGAGATGGAATTTCCCCGGTTGTGGGATCAAAACAGTATCACTTACTTACTTACTTACTTACTTACTTACTTACTTACTTACTTACTTATAAAGTTGAGTTTTTCCAGCACAGTCTCAAGTGTTCCTGATCCAAGATTGTTGATTGTTAAGCTTGCTGTTCGATTTTTATCCTGATAAACTTTGTTTTTCTTTTTTTTCTTATATAATACAGTTTTACTGTATTTTAAATAGCACTTTGTAGACTTTTCCTAAAAAGTGATACAAATAAAATCTATTCTTATTTCAGGCAGGTCTTGTGTGCTCTTATTTCTTGGGTGTACAGTCACAGCTTTAACTGTAGAATCCATACGTTTCAAAACTTTAGCCTATTGCTAGACTGCAGTGACGTTCCTGCATTCAGAATCTCACTAAACAATTCAAAACATGTAAAGGTAAAATTATGTAACGTCTTTAGAAAAACAGGTTTTAATAGTTCTAATAGTTCTAATAAGGAATCTCAAGGCTAATCAACAAGACAAGTCAGGACAGAAAAAGGGCAAACAGACTTCCACATTGGCGAAGGAGCTCAACAAGGCTGCCCACTATCCCCAGACTTGTTCAACCTATGCAGAACACACATGAAAGAATTCATAGGATGTGCAGCCTTCCTGACAACCAAACTGACAAACCATGCTGCCAGTCTCCTGAGGTTTAGCTCATATCTAGCAATGTTCCTATTTCAGCTCTTTAACGACCTCGTAATTCAGAGGATCCAGTGGTGTTCAAGAGAAGAATGTTCACAGGACAAAATTTATCAGGATCTGGGCATTTTTATTTAATACAGGGGGTGATAACGGCGACTTTTCAAAAACTTTATTCATTCCAGCACCAGAGAAATGGAGCTCAGACCTGGAGTTCCTAATATGGGCATAAGTGTATGATGCTCAGTACTACTACAGCAGTCTATTAGTTAAAAACCTGAGAGAAAAATTGAATTTCCCATTATAAAGACCCTTTAACTGGTTGTGAATGTAATGACAATGTAAAGCACAGTGTCTCTACTGGTGAGGGGTCTCTGGTTGGATGTTTATAAGAAGAGAATTGCTTACTGAAAAACAGCACTGTCTCTCTCACTCACTCACTCACTCACTCACTCACTCACTCACTCACTCACTCACTCACTCACTCACTCACAGACACAACAAGGTATAAATTCAAACATGCACAGGCATACAAACACTTCAGTGATCTCATATCTCCCACCTACCTCTTCCGTCCTCTTAGATGACCTCATCCTATAAAACCACACTATAGCTTTAAGACCCCCATAGATCTACACTACTGAACTGAACTGTACATGAAGTCATTCTTTTGCACTCAGCATGTCTGTGTGGTTTAAGAGTTCTGCAATGCATTTCTGTGATACTCTGATGTTACAGCAGCCGCGTCTATCACCCCATTTCATCGCATGCAGTCACTAACGCATGTTAACTTAAGTCTAATCCTGAACGTCATCCTAATTTTAACTAGTTGGGAACTGGAAGGGGAGCTAGCCTTCAGTTCGGGCCAGAAATGTCCACGCTTGGTTAAAAAAAATGGGAAAAATGTACAAATCATGCTAATTTCTGCTAGAGGCACCATGAGCGTCCTAACAACAGTGCTGTGAAATAGTGTTTGCTTCAAGTTCTTGATTGAAGCTCTTCTTCAGGTACACAAAAAGGATAAACTGTTACAGCCCAGACACAATATTAATGATTGGCAAGGCTGATTCTGTTCATTCTCAGAACAGATGGAGATGTACTTTGCTAATAGTGCTTATAATTATGCATGTGAAGTGCTGTTTAATCTCACAGTTTCATTTCATTTACTGAAAGAAAAAAGAGCCGACACAAACTGGCCCTTTTGAAAAACTTACTGCCTCCTCAGGTAATCAATCAAACCAAATTTCACTGAGAGCTGATAGAACCTTCACTGATTCATGGATTGATTACTGCCATCCATGTTGACTCACTTAAACACCACTTTTACAGCACTGTGGAGTAGAATAACAGCTCTCATCAATAGACACACTATGATCAGATATTCCGGAGGAGATGAGAAAGGAAGTTACTGAAGTTTATTGGTCTGGAAAGTGTTTCCACGTCATTTCTGAGGCCCTGTGACTCCAGCCAACCACAACCATTATCTATGAATACTTTTTCACATGGGTGATATAGGTATCATAAAACCTTCTCTAAGATACGAGTCCGAGTCGAGTCTCTGAAATGTGAGTCCGGGTTGAATCTTTGAGGTATGAGTGCAAGTCTAGTCTTGATTCTCTGAAGTGTAAGTCGAGTCTCAAGTCACTGGGGTGTGAGTGAAAATCGAGTCTCAAGTCTCTGAGGAGTTACTGCAATTCAAGTCTCTGAGGTGAGTCTGCGTCAAGTCTCTGAAGAGTTAGGTCTCGAGCCTCTAAGGTGAGTGTCTGAGTTCAGTCTCCTAAATGTGAATGTGAGCTGCCTTGAGTCTTTGAGCAAGTCTTGAGGCTCCACGATGAGTGTGAGTTGAGTCTGGATTGTCTAAAGTGTGAATGCGAGTTGAGTGTGAGTTAAATCATGAGTCTGTGAGGTACAAGTGTAAATCAAGTCTCTAAGATATGAGCGCAAGTGGAGTCTCAAGGCTCCAAGACAAGAGTCGATTCTTGAGTCTCTACGTTGCGAGTGCGATTTAAGTCTTGTGTCTCTGAGGCACAAGTGGAGGCTTGAGTCTTGGTACATGTGCAAAATAAGTCTCGAGTCTCTGAGGAGCAAGTGTGAGTTGAGTCACTGAGAATCCAAGTCTGTGGAGTGAGTCTGAGTCAAGACATGAGTCTCTGAGATGTGAAATCAAGTCTTACGTCTTTGAAAAGCATGTTTACCTTGAGTCTCTGATGTTCTTGAGCTGATCTGAAGGCCACATGAAGTTTGGAGGTCTGTAGCGATTGACTCTGCAGAAAGTTGATAGTAGTGAGGAAATTTCACATCTGGACTTGTTGCACAGACAGCGTCTGATTATGGTGCCATGCTGGAATTCACTGAGCTCCTGAGAGTGACCCATTCTTATATACAGTGGTATGCAAAAGTTTTCATGATTTGCCTTTTTAAATCATTGGTTGTTTGGATCAGCAATTTCAGTTAAATGTATCATATAGCAGACGAACACAGTGATATTTGAGAAGTGAAATGAAGTTTATAGGATTTACAGAAAGTGTGCAATAATTATTTAAACAAAATTAGGCAGGTGCAGAAGTTTGGGCACCCATGTCGTTTTATTCATTTTAATACCTTTAGCACTAATTATTGGAACACAAAATTTGTTTTGTAAGCTCAGTGTCCCTTCACCTACATACACAGGTGAATCCAATTATGAGGAAGGGTTAAGGTGGCCAATTGCAAGTATTTCTCCTCTTTGCATCTTCTCTGAAGAGTGGCAACATGTGAGCCTCAAAACAGCTCTCAAATGACCCAAAAACAAAGAATGATCAACATCAACATGGTTCAGGGGAAGGATACAAAAAGCTATCTCAGAGATTTCAGCTGTCAGCTTCCACTGTGAGGAACATAGTGAGGAAATGGAAGACCACAGGCACAGTTCTAGTTAAGGCCTGAAGTGGCAGGCCAAGAAAAATCTGAGATTGGCAGAGGGTAAGGATGGTGAGAACAGCCATAGTCAACCCTCAGACCAGCTCCAAAGACCTGCAACATCATCTTGCTGCAGATGGTGTCCCTGTGCATCGTTCAGTGCACTTTGCACAAGGAGAGGCTGTATGGGAGAGTAATGCAGAAGAAGCCTTTTCTGCTCACACGCCACAAACAGAGTCGCTTGAGGTATGCTAAAGCACATTTGGACAAGTCAGCTTCATTTTGGTATAAGGTGCTGTGGACTGATGAAGCTAAAATTGAGTTATTTGGACATAAGGGGTGGTATGCATGGTGGGAAAAGAACACAGCATTCCAAGACAAGCACTTGCTACCCCCAGTAAAATTTGGTGGCGGTTCCATCATGCTGTGGGGCAGAGTGGCCAGTGCAGGCTTTCAGCCTTCCTTACCTTGGCCACGTCTCTGAGCACTGAACATCTTGATACTCCAGGTAGGTTGCAGTTCTGGAATATGACAGAACTGGGAGATAATGGGTTCCTGGTAGCTTCATGCTTGATTCTTCTCAAATCCTTGGCAGTTAATTTGAGTCTTTTTTTCTCAACACGTTTCTTGCGACCCTGTTGACTATTTACAACAAAACATTTGATGGTTCTGTGATCACGCACCAATAACTTAGCAAGTTCAAGAGTGCTGCATCCCTCTCAGAGACTTTTGGTCATTCTTGACTTTTCAGAGTCAGTTAAATCTCTTTTTTGGCCCATTTTGCCCAAAGAAAAAAGCTGCCTCATGCACACCTTGATATAGGGTGTTGACCTCTTTAGGCCACACCCTCCCTCATTTCACAGATACACAGCACCTACTATGCTTAAATCCATTAAGCATTTAAGTTTATCCAGCTTGGAGTTAGAAAATATTCCTAAAAATGATTGTAACGGGGAGCGAGCAGACGGATGCATATGCAGAGATAAGCAACGTTTATTATGGGCAAATCCTGGGTCACGGTCGAAACGGTCCAGGTTCATAGAGCCAACACGGATTAATCAAGGGTCAGACATGACAAACTATAATCAAACATACAACCAGGACAACAATGAAAACTGTTCAGACAACAATTCAAACACCAACTAATACCAGCAAACACAAGGGGCAGGGGCTGAAATACACAGGGTAAATGAGGGACAGGTGGGAAACAGGTGGAGACAGTCAGGGGTGGAGAGGGCTAAACCAACACACGAACACACGGACAGGACTGGGAGGGGCCAATCATGGCAATGATAATATGGTCAAAACACTCACTTGCCTAATAATTGTGCACACAGTGCATGTATATATATATATAGATGTCATGTTCAACCTTTTATATTTCAAACATTTTTATCTGAAGAATTGTGAAAGTGGAGCAATTGCATCTTCACTTTTTCTCGGATGACTGAACTTCTCACCCTATCTCTAAGGGAGAGTCCAGACACCCTGTGGAGTAAACTCATTTCGGCCGCTTGTATTCACGATCTTATTCTTTCGGTCATTACCCAAAGCTCATGACCATAGGTGAGGGAGGGAACGTAGATCGACCGGTAAATCGAGAGCCTTGCCTTATGGCTCAGCTCTTTCTTTACCACAACAGACCGGTAAAGAGCCCGCATCACTGCTGACCCAGCACCAATCCGCCTGTCAATCTCCCGCTCCCTTGTACCATCACTCGTGAACAAGACCCCGAGATACTTAAACTCCTCCACTTGAGGCAAGAGCTTATCCCCGACCCAGAGAGGGCTCTCCACCCTTTTCCACCTGAGAACAATGGCCTCGGATATGGAGGTACTGATCCTTATCCCGGCCGCTTCACACTCGGCTGCAAACCGGTCCTGTGAAAGCTGAAGTTCACAGCCTGATGTCCCCAGTAGGACCACATCATCTGCAACCAGATGTGACTTTGAGGTCACTAAAGTGTGTTTGGTTTGGATTTTGATCCTGCAGCAGAACCGGACGTGGAACCGTCTACACAGCAAGGCCAGGCAACCTTCCCTGAGCAAACAATAGAACCCACAAGAACCACCTCAGTTCCCAAAGGTATTTTCTAGATAAATAAACATGTTGGTAAACTTTTTTAATCTGAACCTAAAAACAAAATGAAAGTAAATCTCAATACACGGAACCAGTTACTGACACAATCTGATTTTCTGTAGTTATCAGATTATTAAGTGTAAACACTCTGAACCAGTTACTGACACAATCTGATTTTCTGTAGTTATCAGATTATTAAGTGTAAACACTCTGAACCAGTTACTGACACAATCTGATTTTCTGTAGTTATCAGATTATTAAGTGTAAACACTCTGAACCAGTTACTGACACAATCTGATTTTCTGTAGTTCTCAGATTATTAAGTGTAAACACTCTGAACCAGTTACTGACACAATCTGATTTTCTGTAGTTCTCAGATTATTAAGTGTAAACACTCTGAACCAGTTACTGACACAATCTGATTTTCTGTGGTTATCAGATTAAGTGCATGTAAACCCACCAGAGCCACCCCTGCTTTTAGCTCATTCTTCACGAGGCAGTGTGTTTGTTTTGAAAGTTTACTTTATTTCCAAACTAATAATAAGATCTCTTCATCCCCTTCCAGTTAACCTGCTGTAGGCTGAACATGTGGAGACATGAATGTAGTACTTTTCATGACCAGCAATGGATCCCAATCAACCTGGTTTCTGGCTTATTTTCCATGTTTGGACTGTTTGGACTGCTGGAGCTCTGAAACTGCAGTGATGTTTATATACGACATTAAACTGATTTATTTTTCAGAAGTGAGGGAAAAGCTTTTCTCTGATGTGGCTCTTAAATAAATGACCGCTCTAATAAACCCTGAATTCTCTCAGCAGGTCATTCAGTAAAATATCTGAGAAATGGATTACAGTAAAAACAAAGAGGAAAGAGGCTGAAAGATATTTTTCAATTTTATTAATTTTTTTTTTTTTTTTTGATGCTCGTGCATTTGTGTGTGGGAGTGTGTGTGTGAGTGAGTGTGTGTGTGAGTGTGTGTCTGCGTTTCTGTGGTGTGTCTGCGTTTCTGTGGCGTGTCTGTGTTTCTGTGGCGTGTCTGCGTTTCTGTGGCGTGTCTGCGTTTCTGTGGTGTGTCTGCGTTTCTGTGGCGTGTCTGCGTTTCTGGGGTGTGTCTGCGTTTCTGTGGCGTGTCTGCGTTTCTGGGGTGTGTCTGCGTTTCTGGGGTGTGTCTGCGTTTCTGGGGTGTGTCTGCGTTTCTGTGATGTGTCTGCGTTTCTGTGGTGTTTCTGCGTTTCTGTGGTGTGTCTGCGCTTCTGTGGTGTGTCTGCGTTTCTGTGGCGTGTCTGCGTTTCTGTGGCGTGTCTGCGTTTCTGGGGTGTGTCTGCGTTTCTGTGATGTGTCTGTGTTTCTGTGATGTGTCTGTGTTTCTGTGGTGTGTCTGCGTTTCTGTAGTGTGTCTGCGTTTCTGTGGTGTTTCTGCGTTTCTGTGGTGTGTCTGCGTTTCTGTGGTGTGTCTGCGTTTCTGTGGTGTGTCTGCGTTTCTGTGGCGTGTCTGCGTTTGTGTGGCGTGTCTGTGTTTCTGTGATGTGTCTGCGTTTCTGTGGTGTGTCTGTGTTTCTGTGATGTGTCTGTGTTTCTGTGGTGTGTCTGTCTCTCAGGGTCTGTCTCTCTCAGGGTCTGTCTGTCTCTCTCAGGACTCCACTCGAGGATCTTCTCTGGATCTTCTCTCTGTCTCTCCTGTCCTCAATGCTGTGGAGGAGTCGGTCACTGCAGTAGATCTTTTATCCGTCTGTTCCTGATCTTGACTGGGACGGAACACCTGCCTGCGTTCCTCATTCTTGTTTCTTCTGTTGTCCTTTTGAGAACTTCTTGGAATGAATGTGCGTTGGGTTCTCTACATAAAACAGGTTTAATTGTTTATGGACCATGACCAGGACTAAAACATCCACTCATTAGAGACCCTGACTAGGACTAAAAGCTCCACTCATTAGAGACCCTGACTAGGACTAAAAGCTCCACTCATTAGAGACCCTGACTAGGACTAAAACATCCACTCATTAGAGACCCTGACTAGGACTAAAAGATCCACTTATTAGAGAACCTGACTAGGACTAAAAGATCCAATCATTAGTGACGCAGACTAGGACTAAGATCCACTCATTAGAGACCCTGACTAAGACTAAAAGCTCCACTCATTAGAGACCCTGACTAGGACTAAATGATCCTCTCATGAGAGACCATGACTAGTACTTAAAGATCCACTCATTAGGGACCCTGACTAGGACTAAAAGATCCACTCATTAGGGACCCTGACTAGGAATAAAAGATCTGCAGTTTAGGGACCATCACTGAGGCTAAAAATCCATAAATTACACACCATGACTCGGAGTAACAGATGTACTCTGTACCTGTCCTCTTTTCCACTGAGGATGTTCTCTTGGCTCTCCATGTTCCTCAGTCTTCCTCTGCTGATGAGGATGTGTTTTAGGTCTTGGATTCTCTACAGGGGTCTTTCTCTCTTCCTGTACATTTCTGCATTGATCCCTGATCTCCTCTGCTCCTCCTTTGGGTGCAGATACTCCGCTGTCATTTTGGTCAGGTCTTCTCTCTTCCTGCACACGTCTTGGGTGGAACACCTGCCTGCGTTCATCACCCCAGTTCTTTTTGCCGTCCCTCTGTCCAGAAGAACGTCTCTCAGATAAGCCTTGTTGGGTTCTCTGTATAAAAACACATTTATAGTTTAGAGACCAGGATTAGGATAAAAAAAATTAATCGGTTTGGGACCATGACTAGGACTAAAGAGCTGTACCTGTCCCTGTTCTTTTTTCCACTGAGGACGTTCTCTCTTCTCCTCGTGTCTCTCCATCATCCTCTGCTGTTGATAAGGATGAGCTTTTCTGCTGTCATTTCTGTCAGGTCTTCTCTCCCTCTCTTCCTGTGTTCGTCTGGGGTGGAACACCTGCCTGCATTCATCACCCCAGTTCTTTCTGACGTCCCTCTGTCCAGAAGAACGTCTCTCAGATAAGCCTTGTTGGGTTCTCTGTATAAAAACGCATTTTTAGTTTAGAGACCAGGATTAGGACTAAAAGATACATCGGTTTGGGACCATGACTAAGACTAAAAGCTGTACCTGTCCCTGTTCTCTTTTCCACTGAGGATGTTCTTTCTTCTCCTTGTGTCTCTCCATCATCCTCTGCTGTTGATGAGCTTTGGGTCTCAGGGTCTCTGGTGGGTTCTTTCTCTCTTCTTCAACCTCTCTGCATTTACCCCTGAGCCCCTCTGCTCCTGTTCTGTGAGCAGATACTCTGATCTCATCCTTGGCACCGTCTTGTGGATTGTTGTCTCTTTGGTAGATGATCCTGCGTCCTTTTCCTCTCGTTCCTCTCCTGGTGTATCTCTTTGTGCTCTTAGCATCTTCCTCAGGAGGGTCGTCCTTCTTTATATCCATTTTGTCTAGAGAACCCAATTAGACTAATTAGTAATCAAGCTTTTCTCCAATAGTCTGTCCTGGAGCTCAGAAATAGTAGCTGGATAGAAGCTTCCTCCAGCTGGATCTCCAGGAGCTCACTGACTTCAGCTTCGTCCTCAGTTATTCTCACTAGATTGTCTTAAATTAATTCAGATGGATTATAGTTTTTAGTGCTATTATCTTCAAGCCCTCTGTTCATTTCTTTACTTACCCAGATGTTTCTCCAGAGGTTTCTTCTCATTCTTGTTTATGTCCATGGTTTCCATGGTGGCTTCTGCCTCCACTGCATCAATCACCATCGTCATCGTCATCTCATTTGCTGCTTTCAAGAAAATACAGTCAGTTTTCCAGCTTATTCAGTTTTCATCATTATTATTTATTTTCATTATTATTTAGTATCCATCATGAATTATTCAGTACCTGCTATAAATGATTCAGTTTCCGCTATGATTTATTCAGCATGCACTATGGATTCATAGTCAGTAATTTGAATTATTGTCTTTCTCCAATGACTTATTCATGATCCACTATGAATTATTCACTGTTTTTCATGAATTATGTATGATTCATTTAAATTATTCAGTATCTGCTATCAATTATTTTATATCTACTATAATATTCAGTGATTATTTTGAATTATTCAGTATCTACTATGATATTTTAGTAACTAGTTTGATTTATTCAAAATCTACTATTAATTATTCATGATCTATTATTAAATATTCAGTATCTACTATTATATTTTAGTGACCTGTTTGAATTATTCATTCAAATTCTTTACTCACCCAGATGTTTCTCCAGAGGTGTTTCCTTAATGTCATCCAGGTTTATGTCCATGTGTTTATCGGTGGCTTCTGAGTCCTCAGTGTGTTCCAGATGCGTGCTCATGAGCTCCTTAGAGGCTTCTGTCTCGGCTTCATCAGGCACCTTCATCGTCATCGTCGTCTCATTTTCTGCTTTTATGAAAATACAGTCAGTTTTACAGCTTATTCAGTTTTCATTATTATTATTTATTTCCTTTACTCACCCAGAGGCTGGACACTTGCTGAAACCTCGTCCTCCAGCTGGACCTCGAGGAGCTCACTGATGGCTTTATCTTCATCATTACTGGAGCTCACTAGATGATCTTGAATGAAGTCAGACAGATTAGAGCTCATATTAATCTTTATACACTCTCAGAAATCAAGGCATGAAACTGTGACTGGGTCAGTGCCCCTCTTGTGTCTGGGGTGGGACCCTCCAAGGTCCATCTCAGTCCCTTTAGTCAGGGAACATAACTGAACCATAATCCACTGAAATGATCTGTTCTAAGCTGTACTGACTCCATACCCCCTGCCTCGCCTCCAGGCTTTTACTCTACTGCTCTGTTTTAAAGCATTAGGTTATGAAATGGTGTGTAAATGCACTTTTCCACTGGGAGAAACTTACATAAGGTTCACAAGTGGACCTTAAAGCCACTGCTGTACCTTTTAGGGCACATTTACACTGTTTGTACCTTGATTAACGAAAAATGTCCCTGCAAAGTACCTTTAATTCCAACATTGTACTACATATGAACTCCTGCTTTATATTCACTAAATGTTTATTATCTTCATGCTGTCTGGTCATTTTCTTTACTCACCCACAGGCTGGACGCTGTCTGAAACCTCCTCGTCCGCCTGGACCTCCAGGAGCTCGCTGATGGCTTCATGGTCACCATCACTGGAGCTCACTAGATGATCTTGAATCAGATAAGAGCTCATATTAATCTGAATTCCTGCTTTATATTCACTAAATGTTTATTATCTTCATGCTGTCTGGTCATTTTCTTTACTCACCCACAGGCTGGACGCTATCTGAAACCTCCTCGTCCGCCTGGACCTCCAGGAGCTCGCTGATGGCTTCATGGTCATCATCACTGGAGCTCACTAGATGATCTTGAATCAGATTAGAGCTCATATTAATCTGAATTCCTGCTTTATATTCACTAAATGTTCATTATCTTCATGCTGTCTGGTCATTTTCTTTACTCACCTAGAGGCTGGACACTTCCTGAATCCTCTTCCTCCACCTGGACCTCCAGGAGCTCTCTGATGTCTTTATCTTCATCATTATTGGAGCTCACTAGATGATCTTGAATGAAGTCAGACAGATTAGAGCTCATATTAATGTGAATTTCTGTTTTTTATGTTGACTAAATATGTTATTATCATCATGCTGTATGTTCATGAATTACTAGTGACTAATTTGAATTATTCAGTGTCCACTATGAATTATCCAGTACCTGCTATAAAGTATTCAGTATCCACTATGATTTCTTCAGTATCTATCAGAAATTATTCAGTACCTGATATGAATTATTCGGTATCTGCTATGATTTCTTCAGTATCCATCATGAATTATTCAGTACCTGAGATTAATTATTCAGTATCCACTATGATTTCTTCACTATCTCTCATGAATTATTCAGTACCTGAGATTAATTATTCAGGACGTGCTATAAAGTATTCAGTATCCACTATGATTCATTCAGTATTGATCATTAATTATTAAGTACCTGATGTAAATTATTCAGTATCCGCTATGATTTATTCAGTATCCATCATGAATTATTAGGTACCTGATATAAATTATTCGGTATCCGCTATGATTTATTCAGTATCCATCATGAATTATTAGGTACCTGATATAAATTATTCGGTATCCGCTATGATTTATTCAGTATCCATCATGAATTATTAGGTACCTGATATAAATTATTCGGTATCCGCTATGATTTATCCAGTGTCCATCATGAATTATTCAGTACCTGATATAAATTATTCAGGACGTGCTATAAAGTATTCATTATCCACTATGATTCATTCAGTATTCATCATTAATTATTCAGTACCTGATATAAATGATTCAGTATCCGCTATGATTTATTCAGTATCCTTCATGAATTATTCAGTATGCACTCTGGATTCATAGTCACTAATTTGAATTATTGCGTATTATTTTTATTTATTTCCTTTACTCACCCAGAGGCTGGACACTTGCTGAAACCTCGTCCTCCAGCTGGACCTCGAGGAGCTCACTGATGGCTTTATCTTCATCATTATTGGAGCTCACTAGATGATCTTGAATGAAGTCAGACAGATTAGAGCTCATATTAATCTTTATACACTCTCAGAAATAAAGGCATGAAACTGTGACTGGGTCAGTGCCCCTCTTGTGTCTGGGGTGGGACCCTCCAAGGTCCATCTCAGTCCCTTTAGTCAGGGAACATAACAGAACTATAATCCACTGAAATGATCTGTTCTAAGCTGTACTGACTCCACACCCCCTGCCTCGCCTCCAGGCTTTTACTCTACTGCTCTGTTTTAAAGCATTAGGTTATGAAATGGTGTGTAAATGCACTTTTCCACTGGGAGAAACTTACATAAGGTTCACAAGTGGACCTTAAAGCCACTGCTGTACCTTTTAGGGCACATTTACACTGTTTGTACCTTGATTAACGAAAAATGTCCCTGCAAAGTACCTTTAATTCTAACATTGTACTACATATGAACTCCTGCTTTATATTCACTAAATGTTTATTATCTTCATGCTGTCTGGTCATTTTCTTTACTCACCCACAGGCTGGACGCTATCTGAAACCTCCTCGTCCGCCTGGACCTCCAGGAGCTCTCTGATGGCTTCATGGTCATCATCACTGGAGCTCACTAGATGATCTTGAATCAGATTAGAGCTCATATTAATCTGAACTCCTGCTTTATATTCACTAAATGTTTATTATCTTCATGCTGTCTGGTCATTTTCTTTACTCACCTAGAGGCTGGACACTTCCTGAATCCTCTTCCTCCACCTGGACCTCCAGGAGCTCGCTGATGGCTTCATGGTCATCATCACTGGAGCTCACTAGATGATCTTGAATCAGATTAGAGCTCATATTAATCTGAATTCCTGCTTTATATTCACTAAATGTTTTCTGAATTCTGATTCCTATGGATTATTCAGTACCTTCAGTTAATTATTCAGCAGCTCCTGTGAATTATTCAGTGATGACAAAATATTCAATATGTACAATAAATTATTCTGTATTCTTTGTGATTTTTTCAGCATCTACTATAAATTTATCAGCATCTATTGTAAAATCCACTGTGAATTATTCTATGTCTTCTACAAATCTTTAGTGATGAATTTGAGTTTTTCAGTATCCGCTATGAATTTTTGAACTGGTTTTAATTAAATCAGTACGTACTATGAAAATGTTTACTGTATCCACTATGAATTCTTAGTTATTAATGTGAATTATTTAGTATCTGCAATGAATTATTCAATATCTTCTATCATTTTTAGGAACTAATTTGAATTATTCAGCAACCACTATGAAAATGTATTGACTGATTAGAATTATTCCGTATCCACTGTGAATTATTTAATATAATAAATGAATTTTTAGTGACTGATTTGAATTATTCAGGATCCACGCTGAATTATTCCATATCCACTATGAATTCCTCAATATTTACTATGAATATTTAGTCACCACTATGAATTATTCTGTATCTACTATGAGTATTTGGTGCTTTCTGCTTTAATTCAGTGACTGTTATGAATATTATCTCATTAACTCACTCAGACGCTGCTCCACGTTTGTCTCGACCTCATTCTGCAGCGTTTTCATCAGATGTTCTATGGTTTCCTCCATCTCTGCAGCGTGGTTCCACTGCAGTGGAGGTACCGGGTTCTCCAGCGTCTCAGCTGAAACACTGGCAAGGCTGCCGGACACAAGGCCTACAGGCAGGTCCAGCACATCGGCCTCACCCTCCACCTTTGCCGGCTGCTGGTTTGTTTGGCTTTCTTCCATTTCTTCTTTGTTCGAGTTGTTCTTTCTCTCTTTCTTCCACCGAATCTTCCATTTTCCACTCCTCCCCTTCTTTCCTCTCTTTCTCTTCTCACTCTGCTCCTCCTTTCTCTCGCGCTGTGTGTCTGCGTCGTCCTCACGGACTCGGCAGCACCAGAACCTGAAGCAGCTCATTACAGCAGCTGTCCTCTTCACGGCGTCACGGAATGCTGTGAAACGTCAGTGTGACGGAATCTTCTGTACCCTCACCTTTATGACCTCACACCCTGCAGCCTTTACTCCTTCATGACATCAGAGAGCAACTTCCAACAACATTCTACAGTCTGTTCCGCTCCCTGACCAATGAGGGACAGACTGCAGTCCAGTGGACAGAATGTAGTGAATTACAGTGAAGACGCTCTTTATTTACTCAGTTCCCCCAAATATGTATCATATAATATGAGTTTCTGCTCACTGACGGCTTTAAGACCACTTTCATCCCCCTAACAAGTTTCATCCAGTAAAATGAGTCCTTTGTAGAAACTGAATTTACTCTGAGTGGAAGTGGGAAAAGTTTTATCTAATGTTTACATAAACTTTCAGCCTAAAATCAGAACATATGCAGGTATTTAAGTGGATCTTAGTCAGTGTTTATGACCAATGTGTCTCAAACCACACCCACTACTGATAAAACATCATTATTATTAGTATTAGTAGCAGTATTAATAGTTTAGTCTGATAAATACGTTTAATAAATAGGATTTATTATTTCATTGTTTAAACTAATTACCTTACATTCAAAAGTAGAATTAGATGGGACTCGTATTGTGACAGCACTGCTGTTCCTACTGAATACGAGTGAAGTTACTGTGAGTGAGATGTTTCAGCAGTAGAGCTCGAGAGGGAGTGTGTTATCCTGAAATAACATCCCGGCTGTGATCTGGTGGCCGTAGATCATCACAGCCGTGATGTTATTGGTGATAACTCCCTCCTCGAGTGTCTCTACTGCTTTAATACAGCAGTTAAATAAATACAGTAAGAAATGAATAAACTGGCCGTGAACGCGGCTTAAATATGTTTTAATGTTCAGGTCCTTCCTCCTAATTAAAGCTCCTTAACGAGCAGCTTGTTGCTACGTCAGAGTAACGAGCTCCGCCCACTCGCTGCTCAGCCGGCAGTTCGTTCTCCAGCTCCAGACAGACCGACTGACCATTTGGGAATTTAGTGTAGCCTCATCTTCAGAGTCTGCCTGATAAACAGAATTATTAATAAATTAATGAAATAGTGAGACTCTTACTCGCCGCCTCATGCCTTGAGCTGCTGCCTCTCTGATCAGCCTCGACCCAAAGAAGCAGTTTAATAGAGCTGAAAATACTGTGTTAAAATGTAGAATAAGAGTCCTGATGACTCCAGAGACCACAATCTCTGAGACGAATGAACTTTTAAAATGAAGCTCATCTTTTTCAGATGTGCTGTAAGATTAATCATATATAAAGAGTAAATATGACTCTGTTTATAAGAAGTTAAAGCGCTTAAAAATCCAGTTTGAACGTTGGTTTAGTGACGAGCTGTTTTACAGACGCAGAGCGACGATGAAACAGGATAAAAGGAGAAAAATCAGAGAGTCAGGAGGAAAAGTGGGCAGCACTTTCTGAGGAAGTGATTTGCAAAGCCCTCTGACTTTTTAGACTGATAATGAACCGAATCTGAACGACTGATTCATGGAGTTGGTGGAGTTTAACTTCAGATCATTGAACGTTTTTGAAAACCTATAAAATCAGAACCTGTTTCTTATAAAAGAACCAACACTGATTCAGATCATGATGACCAGCTGGTCTGAGGTCAGTGAGATTCTCCTGGATGAAGACATTCACAGGATTTAATGAGGTTTGAACTGTTTTTATGACACTTCATCTGATGGTAGTTAGATTATGAGTTCTAGTTGTTCCACTGTGTAAAGAGGAACCAGTAAATGTTCTCCAGTGTTAGAACGCATTAGTGCTGCTGCATAGTGTCCAGTTCTTTTAGTTCAGTCTGAGTTCTTTACTGTGATGAATGGTGATGCTCAGTGTTGTTATAGAGGGAGTTCAGCTGGAGATTCAGTGCAGTGCTGTGTGTTGATCTTGGGGGAGTTTGGCTGGAGATTCAGTGCAGTGCTGTGTGTTGATCTTGAGGGAGTTCAGCTGGAGATTCAGTGCAGTGCTGAGTGTTGATCTTGAGGGAGTTCAGCTGGAGATTCAGTGCAGTGCTGTGTGTTGATCTTGAGGGAGTTCGGCTGGAGATTCAGTGCAGTGCTGTGTGTTGATCTTGAGGGAGTTCAGCTGGAGATTCAGTGCAGTGCTGTGTGTTGATCTTGAGGGAGTTCAGCTGGAGATTCAATGCAGTGCTGTGTGTTGATCTTGAGGGAGTTCAGCTGGAGATTCAGTGCTGTGCTGTGTGTTGATCTTGAGGGAGTTCAGCTGGAGATTCAGTGCAGTGCTGTGTGTTGATCTTGAGGGAGTTCAGCTGGAGATTCAGTGCAGTGCTGTGTGTTGATCTTGAGGGAGTTCAGCTGGAGATTCAATGCAGTGCTGTGTGTTGATCTTGAGGGAGTTCAGCTGGAGATTCAGTGCTGTGCTGTGTGTTGATCTTGAGGGAGTTCAGCTGGAGATTCAGTGCAGTGCTGTGTGTTGATCTTGGGGGAGTTTGGCTGGAGATTCAGTGCAGTGCTGTGTGTTGATCTTGGGGGAGTTTGGCTGGAGATTCAGTGCAGTGCTGTGTGTTGATCTTGAGGGAGTTCAGCTGGAGATTCAGTGCAGTGCTGAGTGTTGATCTTGAGGGAGTTCAGCTGGAGATTCAGTGCAGTGCTGTGTGTTGATCTTGAGGGAGTTCAGCTGGAGATTCAGTGCTGTGTGTTGATCTTGAGGGAGTTCAGCTGGAGATTCAGTGCAGTGCTGTGTGTTGATCTTGAGGGAGTTCAGCTGGAGATTCAGTGCAGTGCTGTGTGTTGATCTTGAGGGAGTTCAGCTGGAGATTCAGTGCAGTGCTGTGTGTTGTACACCTACTAAACACTGTGGGAACACCCAGCTACCACTGATCTTATGTAAACTCTGACAGTAATAATCTCCTGCGTCTTCAGTCTGGACATTACTGATGGTCAGAGTGAAGTCAGATCCAGATCCACTGCCACTGAAACGAGCTGGAATACCTGACACTAACGTTTTAGCATATTTAATCAGGAGTTCAGGAGCTTCTCCAGCTTTCTGCTGATACCAGAAGAATCCAAGATCCCCATCACTATAGATATACACTGCACTGCTGGTTCTACAGCTGATGGTAACTGAGTCTCCTGGAGAAACAGTTTTCACTGAAGGCGTCTGAGTCACAGTTATCTGACCACTGGATCCTGAGAAAAAAAAGGAACTGTAAATAAACTGAAAAGAAAATAATTAAATTGCACATACAAAACAAAATCACAAAAGGTAATTTACACAAACTTAATGAAGTGAATTACCTTGAGTCCAGAGAGTGAGTGTCCAGATGAAGATGGAGACCAAAGTCATGGTTGCTGTGGGTGAAGTTTGTGGGGCAGCAGCTCTCCGTCATGAAGTGTTAAACTCACAGGACTATAAACACTAGCAGAGCACTGAAGCATGGGCTGATCATGCAAAGTGGAGCCTCTATGGAAATCATCTTTCTAACAACACAGAGTAAAGATGATCATATTTATCTGATTTGGTTTGATCAGATGTTTCTGCTCAGGGTGGAATCTGAAGTTTAAAAAGTGTAGCTTTTAATAGAGACGTGGGAAAATTAAATCTCTTCTGATTCCCACCAGAGTTTTCTGAAAGAAGACAATGATTTGAGCGTTATATGACATTTCACTCCCGCAGATGATCCTTAAGGCAGCCAGGCTTGTCTAATTCTAGAGAGATTAGAAGTGAAATATTCCCTTTAATGTCCATCAGAGGGCGCTCTCTTATTGTGCAGTTGTAACTGTCTCTGCCTTTCATTTGAGGTTTTCTGCAGCTACGACTGCCACCCAGTCTGTCTGGATCAGGGCTGGAGGGCTTTTTTGTGGAGGAAACAATGAAAACAGTAAGAACCTTTTCGTCTAATACTTTTAGAAGAACTTTTATTTTTCAGTTTTTATAAATTTAAAATGATATATTTAGTCTTTAGGAAGTTCAGTTTGTCTGTTCTGTAAATTCTAAAGGACCAAGCGAGTCCTCAGTTTAGATTTTTTACTGCTTATAAAATAATCCTTGCTGGGAATAAAAGGCAGAATGTGCAGATCTACAGTGTGTAGTTTATTCCATTATTAGATGATTGTAGAACCCATTAATATTTTATTATACGTCAGAAATAGTGCATGTAGAGGCTGAAGAGAGTGGTGTGTTTAGAGCAGGAGGTTTTTATACAGCCAGTAAATGAGTTTATATCACTGTGGTACACCTTTGGTGGAGGAACCAAACTGCTAGTTGGAAGTAAGTCCACTTTTCCTCCTTATTTAAAAGGAATCTTTTATTAAAATGATTATGGATCAACAGTACAGATGTACTTGATGATCTTCTAAATCAGTTCTGATCCAAATTTGAATGTATTTCATTAGAACTTGGCTGAAGTGTGGGGAGCCTGGAGCTTTAGGCTTTACCACGAGCTCCTGTTTCTGAACTGGATTTCTTTTCTTTAAACTACTAATATTTCCTAAAGGTTTCCTGTGAAGTGTTCAGTAATGACATTTCTTTAAAAAGATCAGATGAAGAGCTGGATTGTAGCGTCAGTGTTGGGCTCCATTACAGCAATTCTGTCTCCATCTGGAAGCCACAACGTGGAGGTTATTATGAGCAGTGTTTTCTGCTGAAATTCTTTGAAGCCATAGTACATGTAGACTGCAGCTCCATTTATTTAGTGATTATTTATTGTTTTGGAGGAAATAAAATCATGTTCCATTTCAAATTTCCCATCACAGGATGTGCAGAATGTCAGAGTTTTACTGAGTGAAATTCCGTAATATTTTCTAATAAAAATGGAAATGAAGTGCAGCTTTGAATGTGATTGGACATACGAGTTTGTGTGTGAAACGGTTGAGTTTAAGGTTGTAATTAGAGTTTGGTTTTTAATGCATCACTGAACTCAGTTGTGCTCTGTTAGAAATAAGGGAAATGAAACTGTGTGTGTGTCCTAGGTTTGTCCGCACCCACCCTCACGGTCCTGCCCCCCTCCAGCGTGGAGCTGCAGCAGGGGAAGGCCACACTTGTGTGTTTGGCCAACAAGGGCTTCCCCTCAGACTGGAGGCTGAGCTGGAAGCTGGACGGGCGCAGCTGGAGCTGGGGGGTTAGCCAGAGCCCCGGGCTTCTGCAGAAGGACGACGGCCTCTACAGCTGGAGCAGCACCCTGACCCTCCAGGGGGACCAGTGGCTAAAGAAGACAGTGACCTGTGAGGCCACCAAGGACTCCCAGCCTTCTGTCAGCCAAACCCTGAGGAGAGAGCAATGCACTGGGCAGTGAGTGTCCACGCATGTATTGGAGCTGCTAGAGCTCCTCTTGATCTTCAGTGAGCTCAAACATGGCTCTGCTTAATGCTGTGATCTTCATCTCATCATTACATCATCACAATAAAGAGTTTCAGTATTAATGTCTACAGCATTTCACTGCTTGTGTTATTTTCCTGTTTTCTGAAACAGCAACAATAAACATCTAAACAGTTCTTTATTCTGTAATTTACTGGAATCAAGTTTGTTTATTTCTCTTCTAAAAATAAAGCTTGTAGATTTGATTAACTGTCGTGTTTTCTTTTTTGTGTCATGATTTTTTGAGGCTTTATTGTAAAAAGATTAATGAAGACACAATTATTTATTTTTCACAGTCATAAGAAACACGATTATAGTCCAGAGGAGTTTTCTTTATTAGAAAATCAATGAATCAACCAATACAAACTCACAAAAATAACAAATATACAAATAAAACCATAAACAGGTAGTTACATGGATAACATTTCAACTCTGTCCCAATAAATTCAAATCATTATTGAGTTTTGTATAAATGTAATGTTTCTGCTTCAGAGACTCTAAAGAACTCTTGACTCCATCAGCCACTTTCATTAACCTGAAAACCCTGATGCCTCACACTGTTGTCCACCCAACCAGGCACTGTTTGTTTTAATAAAACTGTATTTTTAATAGTAATAAGTTTCATTTTTACAGCACCTTCCTCACAAGGTTGGTTTACATATACATAAATATTGAAATTTAGAAAAAAGCAAATCAAACAGAAAACAAACAGGTTTTGATTTGTGTCTTAAAGGCTGAGACAAATGTGAGATCATGGTGACTTTGAGGAAGTGAGTTGCAAAGTTCTGGAGCTGTTACAATTAACCACTGTCTGAGTAAAATAATGTGTCACCTAAATTAGAAACAGGTTCTGAGGGTTTTACATGAACTCCGTCAATGTTAAAGCTTATATCAGAGTGAGTGCAAGTAAATCTTTTGGGGGCACTTAGGACATCAGTCTTATCAGAGTTAAGCATAAGGAAATTACAGCTCTTCCAACTTGTAATATCCCAACAGACAGTTAGCGAGGGAGGGGGCAAGAGATTAGAGGAGCTGAAGCTGATTTATATCTGTATCTCATTCACATAACAAAGAAAACTGAGACCATGCTGATGAATTATATGGCCTTGTGAAAGTGTGTAAAATATAAAGAGGAGTGGGCCAAGGACAGAAACCTGGTGAACCTCTTGAGAAACATGAGAGACATTTTCCAGTAGTTTAGCAGCAAAAGAGAAATTCTAATTTGGTCTGTAATTATTTAAACCAGTTGTATCTAAACAAGATTTCTTCATGACCGACACAACTGCAGCAGGATTTAGTTGGAACAGGACAATTCCAGACATACAACATTACTCAGGTAGAGATAACTGGAAGTTAGTATGGCACTGGAAGGATTTAACTGGTATGTTGTGGTCTCCCCGATCAACTCCTGAAAAGATTATATTTAGAAGCAATTTTATCATGAAGAAACAGGAGAAATTCCTCACATAGCTGAGCAGAGCCAGAAACATTAGATGCAGGGAGTTAATGAGTTTGTTAACTGTGTTAAAGAGTGACAGAGGCCTGAAATGAACACTGCTGATTATAGAAGACATGAGGCGTGAACAGGAAACATTTATTGTCAGTTCTGCCAACTTATTCACTGTATGCGATGAGCTGAACATTAAGGCCTGTTTCCTTCTAAAGCTGCTTAACATGGCAGCCTACTGCTCTCATGTCCTGGAGCTCAGGAGCGGAACAAAGACAGGAGTGAGAAGAGGGTATAAGCCAGGTCTTCAAGGAGGCATGAGATTCAGTGCAGTGCTGTGTGTTGATCTTGAGGGAGTTTGGCTGAATGAAGCTGAACATCTGGTGAAAGTGCTGCTCTATTCTGGGAGAAAGAGGTCGACTCAAGCCTGTTCATGCAAATCTGAGTTTCACCTCACTGCTCTCTCTCTCTCTCTCTGTCTCTCTCTCTCTCTCTCTCTCTCTGTCTGACTGTTTACTGCTTAAAACTGCTTGTTTGAGTTCAGCTGGGTGGGCTGTGGGGGGCTGGTTTCACTTCTTCCTTTAGTGCTGCTGATGACCATCAGTGTGTCAGTCAAATAATAAACTGTAATAATCAGTCCAGCTCCAGAAGACCTGAGTGTCCGAGCTGGCATGTAGAGATGAAGGAGGTCAGTAAGGTATGAAGGTCAAGGCCATGTATGTCTGTGAAGGTCATGAGCAGCAGCCTGTATTGACCACACAAAGGGGCAGATAAGCAGTGCAGGTTATGGAGAGCAGGTGTGATGAGGGCAGAGTGCTTAGTGTGAGTGAGGACTCCAGCTGCTGAGTTCTGAACAGACTGGTATTTAGGGAGGAGTTTAACTGGGAGTCCACTAAGAAGGTCATTACAGTAAAGAAGGTGGAACTGATAAAGATCTAACCTACGTTTCTGCAGCACTGCTGATAATAATGGGGCAGAGTATGGAAATATTATGAAGGTGGTAGAAGACAGTCTTGTGAGATTATATGGGATTCAGAAGTGAATGAGGAATCAAATATGACAACATGATCATGAAGAATTTGTGAGCATTTTATCTGAACTCATCAACGTCTAAAATTATTTCAGAAGAGGGTGCTGACAAACGTATTAAGGGCAGATATTAATGTATCAGTCTTTTCTGTTTTGAGTTCAAAGAAACTCTCATCCAAATAGTATCACAGATAAAGATGGTTAGAGAGGGAGGGGGCTGGTAGACAGGGGTCATGAGTGGCTCATATACATTTGTGTATCATCAGTGCAACAATAAAAAAACAGAGTCAATACTGAAATAAACATATACATTAAGAAGAGAAGGTGGCCTAGAACACAACCCTGGGGTACACCTAGAGGAACAGGAACAGTGGATGATTTGTATTGTTTTATAGTGATCACCAGAGATGGGCACTTATTAGTTATATTTACTGAATTACATATACTAAGTAAAATAATGACAGATTTGTACTCTCCTGAGTATTTTCATATCATAATGCATGTACTTTTACTGAAGTATATTAATGAGTTATACTTTGCCCTTAATATTTACTAATTCCTTTGTGTTTAATTTGAGAATATTTTATTGTTGACGACATCAGTGATACTTTATTTTGGGTGGTCCTTTTAGATGAAATAAACAACAGACTCATACTAACATATCAACAACGTATCAATCTTGGAAGAGCAGTGAATACATTGAATAGATTATCAAGAGACTTTTGATTCACTGTGTAAGTAAAAATTGTTTATAATCTGTTGAATTCAGTTTTTTGTTCACTTTATTTGTTGTCCAAGTTTATATGTGTAGGTGTTTAATCTGAGACGAACTGAACATTAACAGGTTTAATACAGACACTCAACACCCTCAACAAGCAGTAATAGACACACTGACATTATTCTGTACCAGGAGCTTCACCGGATTAGGCTTTAGCTATGGTTTGGGTTAGAATCAGAGCCAGAGTGAGAGTTAGGATTAGGGCTAGGGTGAGGGTTAGAATTAGGTTTGGAGTTGAGGTTAAGGTTAGAATTAGGGCCAGGGTGAGGGTCAGGAATAGGTTCTGAGTTGAGGTTAAGGTTAGGATTAGGGCCAGGGTGAGGGTCAGGAATAGGTTCTGAGTTGAGGTTAAGGTTAGAATTAGGGCCAGGGTGAGGGTTAGAATTAGGTTTGGAGTTGAGGTTAAGGTTAGAATTAGGGCCAGGGTGAGGGTCAGGAATAGGTTCTGAGTTGAGGTTAAGGTTAGGATTAGGGCCAGGGTGAGGGTCAGGTTTTGCTTAATGTTAGTACTGTTTTAAGTCTACATCATGTAGCATATCAACAATACACATGGTTTTTTTAACGCTGCTGACAGAACAACATCTCCATTTTTATAATTTTTCAGTTTTTGACATAATTTGAAAAGACCTGTTGGATTTACATTATGTGTAATTTTTATGATGAATGGACCAAAAGAACTGGTCCAAAATTACTTGGAAAAAATTCTGGTTCCATTGACTTACATAAAAAGTCATATCGGTTTTTTCCTTCTCCTGTAAAGTTAGAATTTTGGAGATACAAGGTTTTGTTCGACAGCAGTGATAAGAAATGTATAAACATTACAACTATACATCCTTTACCTCAGTGTATTCAGATGCCTTACTGCTACTTCACTGATATGTTGCGGATTTGTTACTGATACTCTGTTAAAACGTTATTAATCCTCAATAAAGACCACATAAAATAAAAAGTCTACACAGCTTTGTGATTGGTGACATCTCTGATGTTGGAGTCAGACCCCCAAGGTGGATCCAGTTAGACTCTTGGGAAGTTCTGCACTGTAGGAACACAGAACAACAGTGTGAGTCATGTAGTGTGAAAGGTGTTGAGAGTGAAAGAGCAGGTTAAAATCAGACTCCAGTAAAACTGTTGATACTTCAGTTAAATCATGACATTAATGTTAAAATTCTGAAAAAAAGATCTGCTGTAGATGAGATATTAACTGAATGTGATTAATCTGAAGTAAATCACATTAAAAGTAGATCTTGTGATTAGGACCTCTACGGGGTTTGTACTGTAAGGTTAGCAGCAAATTAAAGGTGGTAGCAGCTCTAACTTAAACACAAAGCTTATAACAGACATTCTGTTTACATATGTTTACTGTCTGTGTTTGTTTTACAGTGACATCTTCAGTAAAAATCTGAACTTAATATCTGATTCTGAATATTACTGGAGGAGCCTGAATGTCTTCATTTGGAAAGAAACAACTGAACTTGTATTAATCGAGCAAATACTTTAAATTATCAAATGTTCTGTTGAATAAAACCAGAGAAACTGCTTTTTAGCACCTAAAATCACAAAGCATTTTCAGGCTAATGAAAAGAAGAACAAACTCCATCTAAAGTCCTGATTTCCACAGAATGTGTTATTGTGTGTGTCCATCCTCCCCCTCAGCACCTGCAGTAGAGTCCAGCTGCAGCAGTGCAGTCTCTGTGCAGCTGGACTGAGGGGGGTTTTTGTACACCTACAAAACACTGTGGGAACACGTAGCTACCACTGATATAATGGCGACTCTGACAGTAATAATCTCCTCCATCTTCAGTCTGGAAATTACTGATGGTCAGAGTAAAGTCAGATCCAGATCCACTGCCACTGAAACGAGCTGAAATACCTGACACTAACGTATTAGCATATTTAATCAGGAGTTTAGGAGCTTCTCCAGGTTTCTGCAGATACCAGGATAAACAATGACTACTTGAGCAGGTTTCCACCGTACGGCTGGCTCTACATATGATGGTAGCTGTGTCTCCTGGTAAAAGATTTTTCAATTCAGGAACCTGAGTCACAGTGACCTGGCCATTGGATCCTGAAATGAAATGAAATGAAACAACTTGCATGAAAATTGATGTTTTGTTCCAGCATTAGCGTAAATGATAGATTCCAAACAAAATTGTTTGATGCCCTCAAAGCTAAATGAGTGAGTTACCTTGAGTCCAGAGGATCAGAGTCCAGATGAAGATGGAGACCAAAGTCATGGTTGCTGTGGGTGAAGTTTGTGGGGCAGCAGCTCTCCGTCATGAAGTGTTAAACTCACAGGACTATAAACACTAGCAGAGCACTGAAGCATGGGCTGATCATGCAAAGTGGAGCCTCTATGGAAATCATCTTTCTAACAACATGGAGTAAAGATGAACATATTTATCTGATATGGTTTGATCAGATGTTTCTACTCAGGGTGGAATCTGAAGTTTAAAGTGCAACTTTTAATAGAGACGTGGGAAAATTAAATCTCTTCTGATTCCCACCAGAGTTTTCTGAAAGAAGACAGAATGATTTGAGCGTTATGTGACATTTCACTCCCCCAGATGATCCTTAAGGCATGAAGTGGAGAGTAAAAATAAGGGGGTCTCAGAGGTTTGTGGAGGTCAGTAGTGGAGACTATTGCTGGGAGCTACTTCAGCTCAGCCAGGCTTGTCTAATTCTAGAGAGATTAGAAGTGAAATATTCCCTTTAATGTCCATCAGAGGGCGCTCTCTTATTGTGCAGTTGTAACTGTCTCTGCCTTTCATTTGAGGGTTTCTGCAGCTACGACCACCCAGTCTGTCTGGATCAGGGCTGGAGGACTTTTTGGTGGAGGAAACAATGAAAACAGTAAGAACCTTTTCGTCTAATACTTTTAGAAGAACTTTTATTTTTCAGTTTTTATGAATTTAAAATGATATATTTAGTCTTTAGGAAGTTCAGTTTGTCTGTTCTGTAAATTCTAAAGGACCAAGCGAGTCCTCAGTTTAGATTTTTTACTGCTTATAAAATAATCCTTGCTGGGAATAAAAGGCAGAATGTGCAGATCTACAGTGTGTAGTTTATTCCATTATTAGATGATTGTAGAACCCATTAATATTTTATTATAGGTCAGAAATAGTGCATGTAGAGGCTGAAGAGAGTGGCGTGTTTAGAGCAGGAGGTTTTTGTACAGCCAGTAAATGAGTTTACATCACTGTGGTGGACTTTTGGTGGAGGAACCAAACTGCTAGTTGGAAGTAAGTCCACTTTTCCTCCTTATTTAAAAGGAATCTTTTATTAAAATGATTATGGATCAACAGTACAGATGTACTTGATGTTCTTCTAAATCAGTTCTGATCCAAATTTGAATGTATTTCATTAGAAATTAGCTGAAGTGTGGCGAGCGTGGAGCTTTAGGCTTTACCACGAGCTCCTGTTTCTGAACTGGATTTCTTTTCTTTAAACTACTAATATTTCCTAAAGGTTTCCTGTGAAGTGTTCAGTAATGACATTTCTTTAAAAAGATCAGATGAAGAGCTGGATTGTAGTGTCAGTGTTGGGCTCCATTACAGCAATTCTGTCTCCATCTGGAAGCCACAACGTGGAGGTTATTATGAGCAGTGTTTTCTGCTGAAATTCTTTGAAGCCATAGTACATGGAGACTGCAGCTCCATTTATTTAGTGATTATTTATTGTTTTGGAGGAAATAAAATCATGTTTCATTTACATTTCCCATCACAGGATGTGCAGAATGTCTGAGTTTTACTGAGTGAAATTCACTAATATTTTCTAATAAAAATGGAAATGAAGTACAGCTTTGAATGTGATTGGACATACGAGTTTGTGTGTGAAACGGTTGAGTTTAAGGTTGTAATTAGAGTTTGGTTTTTAATGCATCACTGAACTCAGTTGTGCTCCGTTAGAAATAAGGGAACTGAAACTGTGTGTGTGTCCTAGGTTTGTCCGCACCCACCCTCACGGTCCTGCCCCCCTCCAGCATGGAGCTGCAGCAGGGGAAGGCCACACTTGTGTGTTTGGCCAACAAGGGCTTCCCCTCAGACTGGAGGCTGAGCTGGAAGCTGGACGGGCGCAGCTGGAGCTCGGGGGTTAGCCAGAGCCCCGGGCTTCTGCAGAAGGACGACGGCCTCTACAGCTGGAGCAGCACCCTGACCCTCCAGGGGGACCAGTGGCTAAAGAAGACAGTGACCTGTCAGGCCACCAAGGACTCCCAGCCTCCTGTCAGCCAAACCCTGAGGAGAGAGCAATGCACTGGGCAGTGAGTGTCCACACATGTGTTGGAGCTGCTAGAGCTCCTCTTGATCTTCAGTGAGCTCAAACATGGCTCTGCTTAATGCTGTGATCTTCATCTCATCATTTCATCATCACAATAAAGAGTTTCAGTATTAATATCTACAGTCTTTCATTGTTTGTGTTATTTTCTTTTTCCTATGCAGGAACAATTAACGTGTAAACATTTCTGTGATGTTTAATTTACTGGAAACTGTTTGTTCTTTTCTTTAATAAATAAAGCATTTGGTTTAGCAGAACTGCAGCGTTTCATCTTTTATATCGTGATTTTGGAGGATCTGTCAGAATAAAAATCATGAAGAGACACAGAGATTAAGTTCATGAGAAATTTATTTGTAGTTCATTATTTCCAGTGTCAGAGATTCAAAAATGATCAAACAAATGAAGAATTAAATAAGACAATATTTTTATATTGGGTAAAATACGATCTCTATATTCAGACATTATTTGTTTTTAACCAATCATAGCAAAATGTTAACAGTTCACAAAAAAATTCCCATTTCTATAAAAAGGAACAATAATCAAACAAATAAGCAATCAGATAAACAAATAAATGAATAAATAAATGAATAATTTGCTTCACATTGTCTCTTCACTATAATCAAATTATTATTAAATCCTCATTCATTTTTGTCTGAGTGTCATGTTTCTGATTGAGACTCTAAAGACCTGCAGAGTCTACCAGCAACGTTCATTAACCTGAACACACTGATCCATCACACCGTTTCCCACACAATCAGACATTTACTAGTTTAGTTTATTTAGATTCTTTATGTGTTATGAATTTCTTAAAGTGACTAATTCATGTTTATATCTGAATTATCTGTTATAAATGATTCATAAATGATTTCCAACATTAACTCCTTAAAAGTCCAGGCTTCTTAGATAGTAAGGCTTATGATTCAATAACTGCAGGGATTCCAGTGCAAACTGGTTGAGCTGTTCTGAGGTTATAGAAGCGTGTAGTAAAGCTTTGAGCCTGCCGGTGGTCCTGGCCGTTTAAGGGGTTGATTTCACCTCAGTGCAATAGAACATTCCCAGTTAAGTCTATGAAATCCTCGGACACTTCAGTAAATCACTTGTGTCCTCCTAAATGAGACGGACTAGATTTTACGGAATAACACTTTTATTCCTTATAAAACCAGCCAGCTGAATGTGTAACAGTATTAGACAAAAAGAGCTTGATGTCCCCACCAGTTCTTCAAGCTCGCTCCTGTTAACCCAGCACAGATGAAGTTGTTATGTGATCACCTGCTACCAGTCAGTCATTACCTATTATCTGACCCCTGCCCACCATGTGGATGTTCAATCAGAATGTTCTGTCTTCTGTTTGGGTCTTTGAGCTTCTGAATGGCTGGTTTATGATTCCTCTGATTGTCTTCATCCATCTTCTAGCTGGTTGTTCTCCTTGTCTTTTACCCTCAACTGTCCTACAATTAAATGTTCTCTTTTCACTGAACTGTTCTTCTCAGAAAGTGTTTAAACTGTGATCTTCAGTTTGGGTATCTGGGCTGAGAGGGGAGGTGAGTTCTTCATGTGGTTGAGGATCCATTTTCTTGACTGTCCATGTTTCTTTCAAAAGTCTTGACCAGCACCAAAGTTCAAAGGCATCTGTATTTTTTTCTGTCTTGCTTTTCTAATGTAAACATAAGTTCATAACTTCTATTTTTGGCAGCACCCCTATCTGCTTAGAATCTATTTCTATTTAAACAGGAGATTCATTTAATCCCCTCATTATCAGCTACAGATCATGATGACCAGCTGGTCTGAGGTCAATGAGATTCTCCTCGATGAAGACATTCACAGGTTTTAATGAGAGGTTTGAACTGTTTTTATGACACTTCATCTGATGGTAGTTAGATTATGAGTTAGGAAAGTTCTAGTTGTTCCACTGTGTAAAGAGGAACCAGTATATGTTCTCCAGTGCTAGAATGCATTAGTGCTGCTGCATAGTTTCCAGTTCTTTTGAGTTCAGTCTGAGTTCTTTACTGTAATGAATGGTGATGGTCAGTGTTGTTAGAGACGGAGTTCAGCTGGAGATTCAGTGCAGCGCTGTGTGTTGATCTTGAGGGAGTTTGGCTGAATGAAGCTGAACATCTGGTGAAAGTGCTGCTCTATTCTGGGAGAAAGAGGACGACACAGGCCTGTTCATGCAGATCGGAGTTTCACCCCACTGCTCTCACCCTCTCTCTCTCTGTCTCTCTCTCTCTCTGTCTGACTGTTTACTGCTTAAAACTGCTTGTTTGTGTTCAGCTGGGTGGGCTGTGGGGGGCTGGTTTCACTTCTTCCTTTAGTGCTGCTTTGTAGTCATAGTGTATCGTCCCTCACTAAACTCATCAGGTAATTCTAAAGCCCTTCATGGGTTTAGTCCAGTGTGCTGGACTAAGACTACAAAAGTATGAGGACTGTAGAGCATTCAAGGCTGGAACTGAGAACCAGTGTGAGGAACGTTTGAGAATAAACTACTGAACTGTCAGGCAGGTAAAGGACTGTGAGAGGAGAGATCCACTGATGCTGCTCCAAAACCTTTAATCTGAGAACTTTCCACCACAGCACAGCAGCTCACGGCTCAGACCTCCACTCATTCATTAGCTTGTGTGGTCTGAAATAAACCAGAGTGAAATAAACAGCACAGCAGTTTAAGTAGTCTAGAGAATTAACACCTCCCCTTCACGCAGTAATGAAGTCCACACTACTGTTTAAGACTCATCACAGGCTTTAACTACAAGTCCACCATCACCAAAGTCTCTGTTTAACATCTACAACAGCGCCTCCTTGTGGGTGAAGTGAGTCACTGTTCACTGACGGGACTACAGTCACTAGAAAGCCTGACACTGTGCTTTCACAATGAACAGACATGCTACATAAACACGGCAGCATCACCAAATAAAGAGGAATTCTCTGTGTCAGAGCTGCAGTTGAGAGATAATCCTGTACCAAATAAACATCAGGCTGATCTGTGACCTCATGACCCTGCAGTACTCCATAAACACTAGTGTTATTCAGATTTCAGTGAAAAATATTAGAGAAGATTTAGTTTCACAGGAGAATTTTAAATAAAAATATCAACATATACTTTATAACTGAGTCTCCTTTGCGTAACGAGGTATGAAACTGCTTATTTTCTTATGTTTTACATGGTAAAAGTCAAGTCCCCACAAGGTAAACTGTAGTCTACCAGTGTTGGCAAAAGATTTTCAGTTGACTTGTGGTGCCCTTCCCCCCACTGAGTCCCCACACTGTCTTAAAAGTGAAGGCTTTACACAAAGTCCTCACAAGACATCTACGTTAAAATACCATCATTTTAATCTAGAAATATTTTTTTGGTTGGTGTGTTTAGCCTAAAAATGCTTTCTACAACTTGACAGTGTTCAGCTTTGTTGTAGTGTGTCAACATTGCTTTTACTGTTGGGCTTATTGGTAATTGTTTTGTCTATTTCAGATGACAGGAAATGGAATGGAAGCAGGTGGGAATCGTCTGGAGTCAGATGGTGCCTCTGGAGACGGTTACCATCACACCCAGCATTTACAGCATGAGTCCACTTTCTGTACCGAGGTATGAAACTGCTTATTTTCTTATATGTTTACATTGTAAACATTAGGTCCCCACAATGTACACTGTAATCTACAAGTGTGTTCAAATGACTAGTGGTGCCCTTCCCCCACTGAGTCCCCATTATTTAAATGAAAGCCTTACACAAAATTCTAACAGAACACCTGGCTGAAAATATTTCAGTTTCTAGAAAAAAAACTATTTCATGTTTATTTTTTTGGCATAACCTTTACTTTCTGCACATTCATGCTTTTGGCCCTTTAGTTTGCTAAAACACTTTTGGGCTTAAATGGGAGTTGGGGTTGTTTTCAGGTGACAACAACTGTAATGCAAGAAGAAAGTCATCATCTGGAGTCTGAGCTTACTTGTGGAGATGCTCAGCAGCAGGTCTGCATTCCTAGTTCAGGTAAGAAAATGCTTTTAATATTTCTGTAGTCTTACACAACATGTGCCCAATTCACTCTTCCGAATATAAAGTAGCTAAAGTACAGCAGTGTTCACATGTAGGCTGTGCTGTTTTTTATAGCTTGATGATGCCTGCTCCATCAGTAGTGTGGAAAGCAGTGATGAGTATGTTCCTGGGTCCTCAGAGAGCAGCTCAGGTGAAAGTGCCTGCAGTCGTATGATTTCAGTTTCTAAAAGAAAAGCAAAGACAATGAAAAGATTGTTGTAGTCAAAGAAGTACATGTTGACCTCCTTGTTGATCTCCTTGGCTTTTTCCATAATCTAGCAAACATCATGGAAGATGGTGCTGATTGATCTTCATTTCATCAGTTATGACCTTTCCATTGAACTTCCCTTGGTAGACCAACTCGAGGTTGAAATTAATCTCTGAGTGTACAAATATTATAGAAAACAATCCTTGTGTTTCCATGTTTGTTTATTATTATTATTCCATGTTTATTATTATTATTATTATTATTATTATTATTATTATTATTATTTTGGCATATCTTTAGCTATTTAAAATATAAGTGTGTGTTTAAAAGTGTGTTTGTTTTGGATTTAGATCCTGCAGCAGAACCGGATGTGGAACCATCTACACAGCAAGGCCAGGACACCTTGCCTGAGTAAACAATAGAACCAACCAGAACCACCTCAGTTCCCAAAAGGTATTTTCTTATAAAAAAAACATAAAAACATGTTGGTAAACTTTTTTAATCTGAACCTGAAAACACAATGAAAGTAAACCTCAAGAAACTGAACCAGTTACTGACACAATCTGATTTTCTGTAGTTCTCAGATTATTAAGTGTAAACACTCTGAACCAGTTACTGACACAATCTGATTTTCTGCAGTTATCAGATTATTAAGTGTAAACACTCTGAACCAGTTACTGACACAATCTGATTTTCTGTAGTTGTCAGATTATTAAGTGTAAACACTCTGAACCAGTTACTGACACAATCCTCCTCTGGTCAAACTACCTACAAGTCATTATACTGCTAATATTAATAGCAGTAGTATTAGTAGTAGTAACAGCTAGGAGTCTATGAAAATGTCAATGTAGGGTGGGCAGCTAGTCCAAGGCAGGTGGCGGTAGCTGGGCGTGGGCAGCTGGTCTGAAGTGGGTAGCAGGAGGGCTCGACAGTCAGTCGTCCTTCAGTGTCCGGCCGGACATGTGGGTGGTTGTATACTCTGAAAAAAGTTGACAATGCAAGTTGTAAAAGGCACCATATGAATACATTTTGACCTGACTTGGCAACACATCATGGATAACAGCAATGTTTACTGCCAGACAAAGCAGTTACTGAAAAAATCTTTCATCTTCAAACTTCTTAAAAATGTTTGCACTGCAAAGTTTGCCTGGCTGTCCACTTGGCTCACTGACACCTCTGAAAAAGCAACACAGACTACAGATCTGGTTCTAGCTGGTCACACCACCCAGTCAACTCCTGCTGGTTGACCAGTGCACCAGCATCTGAAACCAAACACATGCTGTCTTTGCTAGAAACCAGCCGTGCTGGTCTGTGCCGGTTTGTCTAGCATGAGACAAGAGCAGGGTAGACGTGATGCACAACCCAAATAGAGGTGAAGCAGACAAGGACATGTTTAAAACAGCGGGGACAGAGGACGAAATCTCAGGGACAGCGTGGAGGCGACAGAATGTACATGTATGTGTGAAAGTAGGAAATGTTCCAGTCATTTCAGTAACTTTTACATTTATTTTAAACCTGACAGAGTCATAAAATCATGACGATCTGCCGGGTGAATGTCGTTACATAGCAATGTTGAATGCAGACATATGAAGGACATAATGCATTATTACGCCTAATGGGCGAGATTTGACAATGCAGCTCAACTTTAACACTGGCTGATTTGTGTACAATAGACTAAACTACAACACAGTGAGTACACAATGCAACACAACAGTGCAGAAAAACCCATTTAGCTGCCTACAGCTGTGCAGTAACACATTATAATAATACATTAATTAACATAAGCACACATCAGTGCAAAACTAGGCCCAAAGCCCAACAACACGTGCAGTACAAGACAGTAACAACACAAAATGTAGTGTGTGAATATGTGACGAGTGATAAAACATACAGACCTAAATAAAAAAATACTTATTGTACTAATTATACATATTATATGAGGCAGTGTCCTACACCCATTGGCAATTTTGCGTCAAAATAAACTGCAGCCAATCAGAACAGAGCTTATTTACATATACAGTTGGGGAAAAAAGTATTTAGTCAGCTACTGATCGTGCAAGTTCTCCTACTTAGAAAGATGAGAGACGTCTGTAATTTTCATCATATCTACACTTCAACTATGAGAGACAATATGAGAAAAAAAAATCCAGGAAATCACATTGGAGGATTTTTAAAGATTTTATTTGTAAATTATGGTGGAAAATAAGTATTTGGTCAATAACAAAAGTTCAACTCAATACTTTGTAACATAAGCTTTGTTGGCAATGACAGAGGTCAGACGTTTCCTGCAAGTCTTCACCAGGTTTGCACACACTGTAGCTGGTATTTTGGCCCATTCCTCCAGCAGATCTCCTCTAGAGCAGTGATGTTTTGGGGCTGTCGCTGGGCAACACGGACTTTCAGCTCCCTCCACAAATTTTCTGTGGGGTTGAGGTCTGGAGACTGGCTAGGCCACTCCAGGACCTTGAAATGCTTGTTACGGAGCCATTCCTTCGTTGCCGAGCGGTGTGTTTGGGATCATTGTCATGCTGGAAGACCCAGCCACGTTCCATCTTCAATGCTATCATTGATGGAAGGAGGTTTTGGCTTAAAATCTCACGATACAGGGCCCCTTTCATTCTTCCCTTAACACGGATCAGTCGTCCTGTCCCCTTTGCAGAAAAACAGCTCCAAAGCCTGATGTTTCCACCCCCATGCTTCACAGTAGGTATGGCGTTCTTGAGATGCAACTCAGCATTCTTCTTCCTCCAAACACGACGAGTTGAGTTTTTACCAAAAAGTTCTATTTTGATTTCATCTGACCACATGATATTCTCCCAATCCTCTTCTGGATCATCCATATGCTCTCTGGTAAACTTCAGACGGGCCTGGATATGTACTGGCTTAAGCAGGGGACACGCCTGGCACTGCAGGATCTGAGTCCCTCTCGGCGTCGTGTGTTACTGAGGGTAGCCTTTGTTACTTTGGTCCCAGCTCTCTGCAGGTCATTCATCAGGTCCCTCTGTGTTGTTCTGGGATTTTTGCCCACCGTTCTCATGATCATTTTGACCCCACGGGATGAGATCTTGCGTGGGGCCCCAGATCGAGGGAGATTATCAATGGTCTTGTATGTCTTCCATTTTCTTACAGTTGCTCCCACAGTTGATTTATTCACACCAACCTGCTTGCCTATTGTAGATTCACTCTTCCTAGCCTGGTGCAGGTCTACAAATCTGTTTAGGGCTGTGGACAGGTGTCTTTTATACAGATAACGAGGTCAAACAGGTGCCATTAATACAGGTAACGAGTGGAGGACAGAAGAGCTTCTTAAAGAAGAAGTTACAGGTCTGTGAGAGCCAGAGATCTTGCTTGTTTGTGGGTGACCAAATAATTATTTTCCACCATAATTTACAAATAAATTCTTTAAAAGTCCTACAGTGTGATTTCCTGGATTTTTTTCTCATTTTGTGATAGTTGAAGTGCAGCTATGATGAAAATTGCAGACCTCTCATCTTTCTAAGTAGGAGAACTTGCACAATCAGTGGCTGACTAAATACTTCTTGCCTCACTGTATCAGTCTGAAAGATACAGTTAAAAGAAGCTGCCTGTTTAATGCTAAGGAATAAAAGAGGCTGTTAAACAGTCATGACTGATGTTTCCGGTATATTAAACCACAGAAAATGTCGTTAGTTGATCCTCAGCTGATTCCAAATAACACGTCTTTGCTGACATGAGTGTGAACTGAGAAAAGGGGAAGCTGTGTGAGGCGGAAGGAGCAGAGCTTTTATTGTCCTGTAAGTGTGTTAGAGAGTGCAGGCAGTAGTTCCTTTAATTAGCGTGCACATCAAACCCACAGCCAGACGGAATTCTCACTGCACAGACGCAAGACCATGAAGCTTCTCCTGTTAGTGTGTCTCCTGACCTACAGCTCCACAGGCACAGCTCAGACCGGTGAGTAGACCACCTCACACTGTGAAGACTCATTATAGGACCATTAGACCGGCCTGCAGATTGGTTGCTACATCCAAGTCCACTGTGGTGGTGCTCAGAGGCAAAATTACAAATACTGTCCAAATACTTATGGACATGACCATATAACTGTCCTTCTCACCAAAGAATTGGAAGAGAACAGCATTAGTAACATTTAATACAATAGATTGTTACACATTTTAAATAAAGAAATAAGTCTAATAATCTTAGTAATATTAATAATTATACATTTTTCATGGAAATCTACAGGGAATTGCAAAAGTCTAGGCATCTGTGGTCAAATTTTCCAACTCTGATTAGTTAAGCGAGAAGAAAAACACAAAAGATGTAATATTCTTCTCAGTATTTTAAGCAAAAATAGTGTATTATTTCTATTTTGTACCGTTTTAGAGTGAAAAAAGGAAACAAGCACCATGTAAAAGAGACTTGGATGAAATGGGTGAAAATCCCCCCAATAAATCCCCTTAAAGACTCTTAGCTGGCAACAGAAAGCATTTACAAGGGGTGCTACTGAGCACTGACCATGCAGGGTGCCCAAACTTTTGCCTAAGACTCTTCTCTTTTTCTGTTGTGTTGAAACTTTAAAAGATGGAAGTAAAAAGTAATCTGGCTTAAAATATGAAATAAATTGGACATTTTCAAATCTCTGCCTTTTGGAAGTCAGGTCATCTTTTAGTCGCTTAGCTATTCACAGTAACAGAAATTTTGACCAGGGGGCCCAAAACTTTTGCATGCCTTTGTATGTCACTGGGGCGGCGCGGGGGGCTCTCGCTGTCGCCTCACAGCAAGAAGGGCCTGGGATTGATTCCCCCAGCCGGGTGACCAGGGTCCTCTCTGTGTGGAGTTTGCATGTTCTCCCTGTGTCTGGTGGGTTTCCTCCCACAGTCCAAAGACATGCAGCCAGGCTGATTGGACACGCAATGGACTGGACTGTCCCGATGACAGCTGGGATAAGCTTCAGCACCCCCATGACCCTGAGGGAGAAGTGGCTTAGAAAATGTGTGTGTGTGTGTGTGTGTGTGTGTGTGTGTGTGTGTGTGTGAGAGAGCCCAGTGCTCGGTGAGTCACGAGCCGTTTCCTCCTTCTGTTCCCAATCTGATCCCCTGAGTCGACAATACGTGACTGAGGTGTCCTTGAGCAAGACGCCTAACCTCCAACTGCTCCCCGGGTGCTGCGGATAGGGCTGCCCACCGCTCCGGGCAAGTGTGCTCACTGCCCCCTAGTGTGTGTGTGTGGTGTTTCACTGCACGGATGGGTTAAATGCGGAGGTGAAATTTCCCTGTTGTGGGACTAATAAGGGTCACTTAGTCTTAAACTTGTCTACTTCCATGTTCGTCTCACTGCATCTTATGGGACAACTCTGCTGCAGTGCGCAGCGCCCGATGGTTTGTGGTGTGGTGAAATCTGCACAGCAAGACAGTCCAGCAGATTTCATCTTAATGCCACTGAAGGCAGCCACCGCATTCTGTTTAGCAATCAGGCAACGCTAGAATGGTTTTCAACACAAACAGCAAACACGACTTTCTCAGAGAAAGCTTCCGGTTTCACACAGAACTGCTAACAGTGAGGATTTGGAGGGAAGAAGCGTGATGGGATCAAGTTGATATGGTTTGAGCAGAAATGTGAATCATATGGAGGTCACTTGCTAAGGTAGTGGTTTTCAATGCACATGGGCAGGAAACTGCTTGTTTAGGCTTGTGCACCAACTGCATACAGAACAAATGGACACAGTGGATCTAAATTGCATCTGAAACGGGCATGAAATGCTCGAAATGCTCAACACATCAGGCCCAGAAACCTTTTATAGCTCATAGTGAGTCACACTGTGTTCTAAACCACATCAACATGCAGCCTATAACAAGACCTGGGTGTAGAAGTCCTGGGTGCATATTTAGAACAGGTTTGTGCGTTTGTTAGAAACATTAGCCTTGCAGATCCCGTTCTAAACTAAAGAAGCCAAATGTTGACTCCAAACATTCACGCTCATAAAAGTTTTATTTCGCACTCCTACATGACAGTGATGTTACTCTTCCAAGGCTGTAGCAATGCTTATGGTGACTTCATATGAGGTTCTTTAGATTCAACACTGATTCTACATCACAGATTTTCCTACTATACGCCTTCACTATACCTTCACATCTGATCTAAAATCAAGACCTAAACTTTACCCTAATCATAAATCCTGATTTCTAGTGGTACAACACTGTGACTAAGTACTTGCTCCTCATTACTTCTACCTATGGATATTAGTCACTCTTGATTGCTCCAAATGAACCTTTTAAATTAGTCAAATTACCTCAGTGGTGACTATGCTAGTTTCCATTAGCACTTCTGTGAGATTTACAGTCTTATTTAGCACCAAGCTAACAGTGTTGTACACTCATGTTCCCACACTGGGGTTGAAGCTCAAACAGCTCCCTATTCCCTACATAGTGCACTAGATTAATTAAAATACTGGCTCCGTTATTTTTATTTTGCAGTTTTACATTAAATACTTAAATTCAAAGCATGCTACATTAATAGAGAAGCCGGGGTGCAATCATTTAGCCTGTTAGCTAGCTGTATAGTATAGAGTTAGAAAATAATCTGCCAGCCTCATATTTTAACCTTCTGGAGTCTGAGGGCATTTTTTCTATTTCTGCTACAGTAGCTCCCCTGGTGCTCCAGGTGTGTGAGTGCTGTGTGGAGAGCAGTGGTGATGGCATCTTCTGTGGACCTGTTTGCTTCGTAGGCAAATTGGTGTGGATCAAAGGTGGGTGGGAGGATGGCTCTGACGTGATGCAGAACCAGTCCCTCAGAACACTTCATTAGGACCGGTGCGAGTGCGACCGGACGATAGTCATTGGCAGACTTCAGACAAGGTGGGACGATGGATTTGGACAGGTTGAAGATTTTTATGAAGACTACAGAGAGCTGGTCTGCACATACCTTCAGCACCTTTCCTGTCACTCAGTCAGGACCAGCAGCTTTTCTGGGGTTCACTGCCCTGAGCACACGTCTCACCTCGTGCCGAAGCCTGGAACAGGGAGAGAAAACACACGTGGATGAAGTGATGAATGAAGAGCTGTAATAAACTCATTTTAAGCTAATCTGCACATTTAACACTGAACCTGCTCCACTGTGTTCTTCATAACAGAGACTCTACATGTGAGGCAGACAGAGGGAAACACCGCCGTCCTTCACTGTGGAAACCTAACTAACGGTAAAGTGACCTGGAGCAGAGACACCAACGGACAGAGAGTGGACATTCTGACCACTCATAATGGAAAGACGACCAAAAACATCACTGATCCAGACAGACGTTACGGCTCACAAGCAGATCTAGCGCTGACTATATTCAGAGTCTCTCAGTCAGACGCTGGTAGATACGAGTGCAATGGAACTACAGTGGAGCTCAGTGTGACTGAAGGTAAGTGTGAAACTCTCTAGACTCTACTCGTCTACTCCTCACATACGTTTCTCTATTTAGTGCTTGGAGACTTAATAATAATAATAATAATTTGTAATAAGTTACAGCTGGTTTAGTTAAGTATATGATAAATTCTAGAGTCTAGAGACTAGTACAGCTGACATGGACAGTCAAAGACACAATTAAAAACATTTAAAATAATAAATTATTGCTTTGAATCCTGATTTTGGGAGAGAGTATTTGAATACTCTTTTGGGAAATATCAACAGTGGAAGATGAAGTGCACAAACCATGTACTGGAGTTAAAGTAGAGACCCCCAAGGTAAAATATTCCTCCAGTAAAAGTAGAAGTCCTTACTCTAGATCTCAACTTGAGTAAAAGTACTAAAGTAATTACCTTCAAATGTACTTAAGTATAAAGTAAAAGTACTAAAAGAGTAATTCTGGCTCTGATGTCCTGTTATCATTTTTATAACCAGACTGGCTTCATGAACTCATTTCAGGTGAAAGTCCTCCAGCGTCTCTCTTGGTAAACCAGTCTTTTAATAGAACGTCATTAATTAGTGACGCTGACGTCTATTAAAATGATCAGAAGCACAAAACACTGAAGGTAAACAGTTTCCATCAGGGAGAACCGAGTGGCTCTGAAATCACTTTTTACACACAAGCAAAGTTTCAGTTTCAGATTTATTTACAACTTAGTTCCAAGTTTAAGTTGAATAAAAACTGGCTTTAAACTCAGGATCACAGATGAGCTCCTTTACTATGTTGATCTGTAGGCGTCTGTTCATAAACATAAACCAGCCCAAACTCATTTACTATAAAATGAAATGGTGTTTGTAGAAATTCAGAAAAAAGCCGCGTCAGTCTCGACTGCATATGTGGACATATTTCTATATTGAGCTCTATTTACACAAAGTTAGGTTAGTTCATCATTTATGTTGAACAGACTCTCCCAAAGTTTTACGCTGCTGCGCTGACGTTGAACCGCGTGCTGCACTGGGTCGGTATGACCAACAGGTCAAAACCAGCTCTACACAAAGTGACCGCTGGGCCCTGATTGGTGCTCTGGCTTTGCGCTTCTTTCGTTTTGACATGTTACGTTTTTATACACACAGAAACCAAAAGGAACGACAGATTTCTCAAAATGTAGGAGGAAAAAGTCGGATATTAGACTCTGAAATGTAGTGGAGTGAAAAGAAAAAGTCGCCCAGACTGGAGAAACTTCAGTACAGAGACACCAAATGAGGTGCACAACGAGTATTCAAGGCCTGTAAAACTCAGTTCGGCTTTATGTCTTTATCTCTTGGTTCTACGTGGAAATTAAGAGCAAAATCTAACCTTTCAGCAGGTCAGGACCATTCCAAGGCTATGAGTGGGGGGGGGTCACATGATCCACTATCTGAGTGTTTGGCAATGAATAGAAATCCAGCAGTAGTGACAACACCACATGCGTCAGTTATGAGTCAACTATTATTGGCTATGGTTCTAAATTTGGACAGATAATAATAATAATAATAATAATAAATTAATCAAACAGTAATATATCGGCAGTGAGCGTATGTCCCCATATTGTATACTCTGAAAAAAGTTGTGTATCCTGAATATTTCTATTCTGATAAACTACTTTTTCCATGTCCATCCCAGTGACATTCCCACTAATGGTGCATGTTTTCCAAAACCTCTGAATCCCATTCTCACTGTTTTTCTCCACATTCAAACCCAGAAATGAGTTTCCAGGATACCTGCATTGACTGGATAGTGCAGGTTTGCTCCTTAACAAAATCTTAAGGATAACAAGGATTTACAAATTTGTCCGACGTTTTATGAAACAGTACAAAGTTTCCTTGATTGATTAAACAATAAAATGAAATGATAAAGATCCGTGCTGTAAAATTCTCTCTCGGCAGCGAGTCTCGGCCATTAGATAAACATTGCAATTCTAGCGTCATCAGAAAGCTGGATTTTTATTTTTAGTTATAAATATATAAATGCATGCCTGTTATTTTAGATAGAGTTGATTGAATGTAAAGAACACCAGTAATCAACTGCCAGTGATTCACTGTGAAATCAATTACCCCTGTAATTCACCGGGAGGGAATTATATAATAAACTAATTCCAGCAGCACTGCAGACTGAACACTGAACCTGCTCCACTGTGTTCTTCATAACAGAGACTCTACATCAGACTGAGAAAGAGGGAAACACCGTCGCTCTTAAATGTGGAAGACTAACTAAAGGCCCAGTGACCTGGAGCAGAGACACCGACGGACAGAGAGTGGACATTCTGACCACTCATAATGGACAGACGACCAAACACATCGCTGATCCAGATGGACGTTACAACTCAAGGAAAGATCTAGTGCTGATTATATACGGAGTCTCTCAGTCAGACGCTGGTAGATACGACTGCAGTGGAGCTACAGTGGAGCTCAGTGTGACATCAGGAACCGGTAAGTTTGAAAAAGTGTTTTTCTATTTATAATCAATGCTACAGTGGCCTTATATGGAATTATATGGAATTATATGGCCTTATATGGAATTATTGGCACTCTTGTTAAAGATGAGCTTAAAAAGGCTAAAAAGTGTATTTGTTAATCTTTTAATCCAACATGGAAAATAAACAGGACAGGGGACAAGAGGACAATTCCTAAAGCCGTGAACATTGAGGGTGACGTTATCCACTCTATTCATTCATGGATAAAGACCACTATGTTCGTCCATTTGAGTGTGTGGAAATGAGCAGGAACGTCCAGCACTACAGACTACACAGGACTGCACAAGCTAAAAATAGGACACTAATCTATCAGCTGCAATTATGGGCTGAGAGTCCGATATCAGACCAATAATGTTATTCTAAAGTCTTCCACAATGCAGCCTTCATGTATAACAGTCAGAAACAGCAACACTTCACTGGTCAAAGCTTCGAAACCTACATAAACCTTAATAAAGGCTCAATTCAACAGGCATCATCTACTGTAAACGCTGCTTTCGTCATCCCTGTCAAGCTGACCATGCCTGTGTCTGGTAACATCTCAATGTTGGATTGTGTGACATTTTTTGGGGGCAAAATGTTATAGCATGTTATAACAAGTGGCTTTGTAGTGTAGTGACAAACTTTATAAACGGTAAAATTAAGCTGGTTTTATTTAAGGGCCACAGAAAAACGCTTACGGCTGTTCACCCGGCACGTCTTGCTTCTGTGCCATTTTATGAGCATCAGGTGTCAAACCTACAACAGTGTCAGGTCACCTCAGAAAGAGTCATAAAAACCTAAAAAAAAACTGACTCGACTGAAATGTTCTGTCATGACATCAAAGCTGCCAAAGGCAACCGTTATAGCAATTTACGTCTGTGTTTGCTTTAGTTTGTTTACATAATTTGGAAATTTGCGCTGTGTTAGAACGTCATGAACAGAAACTGAAATGGTCCAAAGTGACTCGGAATTAAATTAACTTCCATCATCAGTTAGGAATGGGTTTCTTTTCCAGTTAGGTCACATTTTTGGAGATAAAGTTCTGTTGCATTGTAAATGTTTATGTAGATTGTGTGTAAATTGTCATGAAAAGCTTATGAAGGTCAGTGGTGGACAGTAACTGAGTAAATGTAATTAGTTTCTGTACTTTAGTATTTTTTTTCCATGTATCTATACTGAAGTTTCTCCATTCTGGGCGACTTTTTACTTTCACTCCACTACACCACAAAAGAAGCGCAAAGCCAGAGCACCAATCAGGGCCCAGCGGTCACTTTGTTTAGAGCTGGTTTTGACCTGTTGGTCATACCGACCCAGTGCAGCACGCGGTTCAACGTCAGCGCAGCAGCGTAAAACTTTGGGAGAGTCTGTTCAACATAAATGATGAACTAACCTAACTTTGTGTAAATAGAGCTCAATATAGAAATATGTCCACATATGCAGTCGAGACTGACGCGGCTTTTTTCTGAATTTCTACAAACACCATTTCATTTTATAGTAAATGAGTTTGGGCTGGTTTATGTTTATGAACAGACGCCTACAGATCAACATAGTAAAGGAGCTCATCTGTGATCCTGAGTTTAAAGCCAGTTTTTATTCAACTTAAACTTGGAACTAAGTTGTAAATAAATCTGAAACTGAAACTTTGCTTGTGTGTAAAAAGTGATTTCAGAGCCACTCGGTTCTCCCTGATGGAAACTGTTTACCTTCAGTGTTTTGTGCTTCTGATCATTTTAATAGACGTCAGCGTCACTAATTAATGACGTTCTATTAAAAGACTGGTTTACCAAGAGAGACGCTGGAGGACTTTCACCTGAAATGAGTTCATGAAGCCAGTCTGGTTATAAAAATGATAACAGGACATCAGAGCCACAATTACTCTTTTAGTACTTTTACTTTATACTTAAGTACATTTGAAGGTGAATACTTTAGTACTTCTACTAAAAGGTCTAGAGTAAGGACTTCTACTTTTACTGGAGGAATATTTTGCCTTGGGTGTCTCTACTTTAACTCGAGTACATGATTTCTGTATTTCGTCAACCTCGGCAAAGAAGTGACTGCGGCCAAATAATAAGCCCAGCTGTGAGTCAACCAAGCATCAGGATGGCTCTGCTGATGCTGGAGAAGATGAAACTGAACCCTCTGGGAGCGACTGGCGTTCATTGGAGGCTATGATTGTTTACCTCTGGATGAGCCACATGAAGCAATGTGAAATATTGATCTTTTGTGCATGTTCAGAATAATCTTGCACATAGATCACATTTAAAACATATTGTAAACAAAAACAAACAAACACAAACAAACAAAAGATTGTGAGAAAATCAGATGAGCCACTTTTACCCAGCCTTAGTCACATTTTATAAGAAATCTGATGTGACCGATTGAACCAAACACAAACAACAAACGTTATTTTCTACATTCTAGGCCCAAGCAGAATTACCACATCCACAACTACTACAGAAGCTGCAGCAACAACACCTGCACCAACAACACCACCAACACCAACAACTGCACCCACAAGTGAAAGAAGAGCTACAAAGGCACCCGAAACTGCAAGAACTACTAAAGGTTCATCTGGAGGAACAACTCAAGGTTCAAGTACGAGCAACTAAGCTACCAGATTTTTAATAAAGGATGCAATTTGTATTTTATGACAGCAAAGAAAAACATGCAGGACACATTGTGCTTTAAGACCAAATCCTCATGTTTAAACAGGCAGCAAGGAAGAGCCGCCGCTCATCACTGCTGAAACAGCTGGTAGGTCACTTCTAACCTTACACTTCCACCTGAAATTGGGCACGACCACCGCTCGAAACCTCAGCCCAGGACAAAATAGCACAACAGATCTTAGACCGAACCAGCAGCAGCTTATTTACATTACAAGCCTCTCCTAACTCGAACTTGGCACTTCCCAAGCGCCTCCTTGCATTTTAATTCTGCCTGTAACCAGTAGCAGGAGGCTACATAGCCGCCCCTTCGAGGGGAGTCGTTCTGGCGCCCTCAGAAATGAGTAGAGTCCCTTGGGTGTGCGGGGGCATGACACCCCACCCCGCGATCTTTCAGCATCAGGGGTTTCGGAATGTCCACCATCGTTGGCCACACGCTCCCAGTCTTTTCTCAAGGCTGCATCCTCCTCTTTGGGGTGCTGCAGCGGAGAGATGGAGCAGTGCGTCCTCCTTCCCACACTCAGAACCCCTTTCAGCTGGCAGCATCGATTCTCACATCATTTCAGTCATTTTACATGAAACTCACAAAAGCTGTACACTTCCTTTTAAGCATGCACACTTATTTTAAAGTGCATTAATATCGTTATAACCTATAATCGTGAGAAATGAAGAACTTCGCTCCACCTCAAGCCTCCCTCCTGCTCTCCGATGTGTCGTTTCTCAGAAATTTAAGCCAGTTTTCTTTTAAAGCTGGAAAATGACTCTGGCAGCCTGGTTTGATTTTAATTGTGGTTTTATTTTCAGTTCTATGGAAAGTCCTGATCATAGCAGTGAGCTGTCTGGTTGTTGTGGCGCTGGCTCTGTTCTCATGGAGAAGGTTCTACAAAAGGAAAGGTGATGACGGTTTTTATTGCGCTAGTTATGATGCTACGTTTGCACTAGATTTTGTGTTATTACAAATAAGGTTTCTTGCATATTTATTCTTCCATACTTTAATGTGCATAGCAGGGGGACTCCTGGGGTCATATTACAGAAACTTCTCAACTCTGAAATCTTATCTGTTTAGTCACCATGACAACTTCAGTTAGGGCTGTATTTAGTACAGTAGCTAATCCAGAATAACAGTTCCTACCTTCATGATCTCATCATTAACTCCAGATCAGAAAACAGCATCACACAGACATCCTAACTAGACTAAACCTCCGAAATCCTGTCCTAACTTTAGGATGAACCCTAACTTCTGTTTGAGGTCCGTTTCTCTGGTTTTGAGGCGGCTGAGTCAGGCAGTGTAGTTCACTTCCAGCATAATGAGCTCCAGTTATTTCTACTGGAAAACGTGGCTTTCACTGGGAGACGTTTTTCTTTTCTATCTCTACGTTTAAATCTCAGACGCTGTCGACTCGAACTCCACTGCCCCTCTGATCACCTTCCTGTGTTAATGTTGATGATGAAATATTACAGTGATGGTGGTGATTAACGAGGAGATGGAGCTGAACGTGTGTCTGTTTATTAGGAGGAATAACGTTAGCGCGTAAAGCATTTGGGAAATGGAGACTGAAACTGGGGAGCGGCGATGCTCTGATAAACAGCAGGGGGCACTCTCACAGTATTCACTACTTACAGTTTATCACTAGTTTTATTTGACCTTTTTGTACATCAGTAATGGTAGCTAATGTTAGCTGTCTGGCTAACTAACTTGATTTTTTGATTGTGTTTGTTTCAGCTGTGCACATATGGTCGGTTGCTGGGTGACAGACATGACAATTAGTTGTCGACTTCGATCAAGTTAGTTAAGATTTCCTGACTTAAGATAAGATTTGCTTCTGTAACACAAATGAGTAAAAACGTCTCATCTTGACCCGTCAGGTTCTGTAATACGGCCCCCTGAGCACAAGTGGATGACACTAAAGTCCACAAGTGTTACAAATGTGCTCACATGGAAATGGGGACAGTTGTATTGAGTAACATCTGTCCACGTTCTCAGCGAAGAACCTGTGCACACCCTGTTACACTCCTCCACAGTGGTTCTTTAGTGCCGCAGAGGAACTACTATCTTAAGAACCTGTGGGTCCCTGGTTCTTTGTAAGGTTATCTGTAATTCCATGGCTTTTTTTCATATTTGCACTAATTTCCGCTCCGTGTCTCAGCAGCGCATCCTGTTACAAGGTCAGGAGAATTTCTATTACTCTATTGAAGACAACACACCAACCACACGACCTGGCGAGTAATATTTATTTATTTGATCAAATTAGTTTTAGAATTAGATGAGTATTTTATTTGAGCTGATACTGTTGACGTTAATGACCACAGTATTTTAACTAGTCTGCCCCTTGTACTATTTCTCTATTAGCAAGTGACCAACAAAGAGCAAAGGAACCCATCTACTACCTGGCAACCTTTCCAGGGGTCCAGATCACAGGTAAACCCACTGTAGTACTTTCTTAGGGGTCTATCTGCTGGTTTATGCTCAGATTTGCATAAATCTTTTGTATTTGTTGTACACCAACTCTACAATTACAGGTGACGTCAGAACTTGCTTTTTCAGCATTTTTTTTTCGTGGTCTGCAGCTTAGTATACCAATGTCAACAGGTCAATTTGGACAAAACATGAAGTGTCTGACCAATAATCATGACATATTAGGACTTCTGATAAACTGAGTGCATTTATATGCAACCAATGATTATCATAATCAGATTTCTACAGTTATGGGATCATTCAAATGGCAGCATACTCCGATCGAGAAATACGATTAGGAAATCCTGGATTTTAGCTCAATTCAGTCTAAACTTGGTGAAGGACACGTCTTCTGAGGGTGAGAGGAATTGATCTACTATTGTACCCATCTTATCTTCACCATATTGCCGTATGTTGTAGACATCAGGTCGAACCTTTAATGCGAAAAGACACAGCGTGGTCCGAAAATCTTCTGCCAAATGCGTCCCGGTAACTGACTTTTCAGGCTTTACAGGACGACTGGCAGCAGCACACTCACCATATTTCAGTGTGTTCTTTATTCTCCGTTCTCAGTAAAGCTACTTCTGTTAGTTTGATCAGAAGCCGCTTTAATTACATTGATATATTAGTGTTTCCTCTGAAGCTCCTTTCAGACACGCATCGCTACCTGTGACTGTAGTGGAAGATAAATGTGAAGGTGCTCAGTGTGAACAGAAGCTCATCTGTTGATGGAAATTCAGCCACTAGAGTGAAACATTTCAGAAAGGCAGGTTTCTGGCTTAGTTGTGATCCACCCTGCGGGGGCCTGGCCTCTACTGCACAGACGCAACGCTGCAGGACCTGCAAAGCACAACACGTGTGGGAAATGAATGAAAATCTATTATATTATAATTCTCTCTATTATAACTCTACTATTATTAAAGCTACTGCATAAACGCCACAGAGCAAAGCACAACATTAGTGGTTCAGGTGGGCGAGTTTATTTCTCTACACGATTCAGAAATTAAGAAGTTGTCGCCGTGGGTTTCACATCCCGTTTACCAGGAACACTCGCGTCCCACTCAAAATATAGCTTAAGCTGTGAGAATGAAGCTCGAACGCTGCCGGTTAAAATATTCCTCGCGTGTGAAATTGGCTGAAGTGACTCATTAGGACGTGGGGTAATGAGGTGCCAAGTAAGATGTTAGAGACTTCTCACACCACTGTTTATTCTACTACCCCATTTTCTTCATATTCGTCTGTTTTAGAGCACCGTGTTGAACATATTACCCCACAAATACTTGGACAACATAAAACCGATGTTACACTAAACTGTTGGCAGGTAGATTTTCTTTGTCTTTGTGACTGCATGTAATAAATAGCCAAATCACACCGGCATCTCAACTGGTTAATGGTCAAGTACACCTTCACATCCCTAACGAAGACGTTTCTGTCCTCAGTGTCACCTTGACCAAGTCATTTGTTGACACATTATTTATTGAAAAGAAAAAAGAAAAATCATCTACTGCTGCACCAGTTAGTAGAGGTCTGCACTACCATGGATTCCCGCAGGACCCAACACAATATCTTGCGGCACAGGCCTAATTTTCAGTGCTGCTTGCAGGAGTGGGCGGGGAATCAGACCCCTTCGGGCGGGAGCGGGAGGAGGCACACATAGAATTCATTTATATTAATGAACAGCCTAAAAAAGTAGAGCGATCACTAAAAACACACGTAAAGTCATTCTCCAGCGACCAGTCAAGGAAACAATAATCACACCTACTGCTTCGCTGAAAGTCTCGCTTCTCATTTCGCCGCTCAGGTTTACTGGTCAGCGCTTTGAGTCCCAGACGCCGCAGTGTTTAGAGAACAGACCCGGAGCCGTTTTTGTGTCACGCATGAAAATGAAACCGAAGATTGTAGAAAAACGTAAAAACTCAATGTTATGTAATCCGTGATGAAATGCTAGTTAAACAGATTTCCTGGTTGGTCCATCGGGCCTAAAACTTTTGCCCAAGTCAGAAAGCTGTCGGGGACCAACAAACACACCATGTACATTTAGAGATGCTATTTTCATTGATCAAAGTGACTAATGTGACCATTTGTCCATCTGGAAACAGGAATGTCTGTATAACTTTCTCTCCGCCCTGCAGCTCAAACACTGTATGAAAGGTCAGCGCGTTCCAGCTGTAGTGCTGAGACGGCACGTGTGAATCAGGCATCAGGGAGGCGAGCCTTCTCTGTCTGACGGCCACAGCTGCCCAGCAAAAACACCAAAAATAACCGCTCTGTGGCTCAATTCCTGCTCCGCGCTTAAACGATGAATAAACTGCGTTTGATGAAGTTACTCAGCGAGTCTGAGACCATGACGGCCCTGTATTATGGATTTTGGAATAGACAGCGTCTGATACTGAAGGCCAGTTTGCCTTGACGGGACTGCGTAAGTGGGAGCGGGACAAAGATTGTCTGTGGGAGCGGGACGGAAATAAAAAGCCCTGCTCAGACCTCTACCAGTTAGCTCAAGTGGTCTGAAGTACCAGCCTACGTTACTCGAGTATAAAGGCATTCTGGTTTAACTCGGCCACTGAAAGACCCACAGCTCTTGTTCATCAATAAAATGCTTTCAAAAATACTCGTTTGTTGTTATTTTGTCGTTTCAGCTTGTTCAAACTTCCCAATGTAGCAGTGCATCATCTGTGTACTATGAGTGAGAACTAGGACACCAGGTTCTCAGCCAAAGCCCTTTATTCTGTTCCTCCAGGTGTTCATGACGTCTAATGGATGCTCAAATATTCCTGTATTTACTTCTGCTTGAAAGCTTCTGTGTCTCTGAAGTTAAAGTCAAAATTCCTCTTTTCCTCTGCTTTGAACAGACACCCAGCAGAACATGTATGAGGCCAAATAACAACTCCGTATACTATGATAACAGAGCATGAACTGGGGGAGGTGCTGCTGCAGATATTTGCTTGCTCAACAGAAGAGAAGCAGGCACTGCTCTGCTGTTCAGTGCTCAAGAAAGAAGGAACCACTGGCTCAGCCGTTCATATCACAGCGTATATCTAGACCAGTTATATCAGAGCTGGGGCAGCAGCTCTGGTGGGCCTTGTTCTGAAAGCTAGATGGACAGTTGTATGTTTCACCTGCTTGCTCTGTGTAGAACAAGGCTTTTTGTAGTTCTTGAAGCCGTTTCTTGTTCAAGCCTTCTTTTTGGCTTTTAAGTAGTTTGGGGCAAATTTTCCTCTTTTCCTTTCAGTCCAAATACCCACCTGGACTGAGTACCGTACCGGTCACCCCTCTACAAAGGTGTGACAAAGAGCTGCTGTGTGCCGCGGCCTTAAGTAGAGGAGTCCACAGGTGTGCCAGGTTGGGCCTAATCAACCCGAGGGCTCCTGAGAAATGGAGTTCCCTGAACTTGTGGTGCCTCGACACCGTCGCCCTCTGCTGGTGGCTGGTGGCGCAGGCTGAGCCCTTACAATATGCTCCTTATTTATAGCTGAGGAAAAGATGAACACGTTAAAAGAATAGCTTTAATCACTGCCTGCACCTGTTCAGTTTCACAGAAATGACTAATCTTAAATGTCTTAGATATCGTTGGATTTAACCTTCTTCATTAATCTAGGGATCAAATCAGGGAGATCCGCCTTGCGTCTGGAAGTAGACTTTATTTCTTTATGCACACATTTATTCACAGACAGACAACAAGCTGAGCCACTGAACACTGTAGGAGTCGTGTTTAAATAGGTGGATTGATATCAAGATTAGCCATGGCCAACACATAACAGAGCAACAGAAAACAGAAGTGGCCATATAGGGACAGGCAAAAATGACAGGACAGGATGCCCCGCCCCCAGGATGGCCACACAGAGGTCATACACACTATATAAGACTGCAGTACATGATCATTCCTTCAATATAAACCAGAAAACATAGGAATTCATATGAGATCACATCTAATGTGAGCTGTTCTGAGACACGTGGCTCTGTGTCAACTGGGGAAGTGGGTTATAGAGCCTCAGAGACCACAAAATCAAGGCTATTACAGATGAACAACTTCACGCTCTGATGCACGTGTGATTTTTTAAGCGTGCAGTTCGCACCATGTTAATTTGAGGCCATACACTTCCTTTACTTGCTAGCTGCATTAGCCTTGTGGCCTTTACTTTCAGCCCTGCCGAATGATAACATTAAAGAAGAAAGTACTTTAGGTACTAAACCCATCTTGGCTGATTAACTGCATTGGAGGTGGGGTGCTGGGGTGAGGGGTGCACTACTGCTTAAAGCTGGGGTGTCCAATCTCCACACGGGTTTCTATTTGTGGTTAACACCTTCTTTAGTAGTGAACATAGTCCGGGGAACTACCCCCTCTGCATGTTCCCCAGACTATCATGTCAGGCCATGAAGACCTTTGTCGGCCCATGTGCAAAAATACAGTGCAATGAACCAGTTCTTCTAGGGCCTTGTGGGAGTTTTCAGGATGAGATCTGCAAAACTGTTTACCAAACCATATATAGAAACACAGTTGCATGCAAAATTTGGGCAAGTTTGGGCAACCCTGGCCAAATGACATTTTGAAGCAAAAGGAATTGAGCAAAAATCTGCAGAAATTATGTGATTTTATTATATATATATATATATATCTTTTTTTCCCACTTGTTAATGTTACTTTATATCTGATGACATTAAATAGCAGAAATAAATAAAACAGTAATTGTACAAATGTTTGGCTGCTCTACCAAGTCAGGCCTAGTAAGAACTCTCCTTTAGCAGATGTCACACCTTGCAAATGTTTTTTGTGGCTTTTAATTCTTCTTTTGCTTTTTGAAGAAGTAAAAGGTGTGGAATCCATTCTTCTGTCTACCTGTGCAGTGTTTCCTGGGTCACGGACTGCCACTCAACCCCAAAGCATAAGAGATCCACCCCTACGTTTAACAGTTGTCAAGATGTTCTCTTCATCAAATGCTGATCTAGTTTTTGTTTTTCTTTCCTTCCATGCAGATTGTTTTCATTCAGTAACACTGCACAGCAGAATGCTGCTCCTGTATCAACGAATCCTTCCTACAGGTCCTTTGCTGTCATGTGGGGGTTTTGCTTTGCCTTTCTGAGCAGAATACGAGCAGTTCTGTCTGAGAGTTTACTTAGTCTTCCAGATCTTGCCTTGACCTTCACAGTTCCCCTTAGCTAGCTTTTTGGGTCAGTAGGAGTCGACAGTTGGAGAGAATCGAGTCATGTTTGAGGGGCGCAGACTCAGATTTTTGGCCTCCTGCTCGTGTTTCAGACCATTCAGTTTATCAAACGTGTTTGTTGTTTTTGGACACAACTCAATCGGAACAGATTCCTGCAACAACCAATGAAAACTGAGATGGAGAAAAAGGAAAATAAAGTAAATAAACAAAGAAAAATGGTAAAAAGAATCACTCATGTGTGGAGTGAAGCTTTTTAATGAGCTGAGTTTAAGGCCCAATCAAGTTTATGTACATTTAAAACTCTAAAAATCCCAACTGATCTCATTTTTAAATCCATGATGCTCTTAAACATGTTTACCTGCTGCTTCTTTACTGTCTCAGTGCAAACAGCAGAGAAAACAGCAGCAGCAGCTCCACGTTTGTTTATATGCGTCTCCTAGGAACCTCCTAGAGTTCAGTACGGGTCAGTTCTGTTCGGGTCAGCAGGAGAGTAGTGCATGATCTCCAGTATTTCAGAGCCCAATAAAATCTGCAAGAAACAGTCGTACAGTGTGAGATGCCCAGTGTTTTATAATCTGTTGAGACCTTAAAAGTCGTGTAGTGAACCCAAGGCTGGAGAGGAACCCATGGTTGTTCAATGTTAGCACAAGGCTTGAAGAGTCTGAGACTTTGTTATGCTCTGTAACTGTCATCAACTCACAGTTCCTATTAACATTTAACACACGTTACAATGTTACACTCTCAATAATATTAACATTTGCAGAAAAAGTTTGCTGCAGAGAGTTTGCTACTTTTCATTTAGGAAAAATCCACAAATTATCCACATAATTAGGCACTTACCTGTACTTATTAATCATTTTATCAAAACCATCTTCCAAATGTGTGGACAATTAAAGACTGGAGCTCGTCTGCACATTCGCTCAGCCTCCTTCTACTCTTTTCATCAATGGAAAGGGCCCATTGTACCACAACTGATCATTAAACTCTACATCGTTCCTGAATGTGTAAGGCAGTCCAATCCTGCTTAGCAACTGCTGTTGTCCACCTTGGTCAATCGCTCATGCAGCATATGGATATAAGATTTGCCTGGAGTCCTTTGAAAGTGGAAGCTGATAAAGTAGAGTGGCTTTTCTAAAAACTTTCAAAGCAAGCATAGTTTGGCCCTGTGTTTAGCCCTAAATGTCCAGACCCAGCCATTCTGTTTGTGGTTGAGGTGGATGCCTTGGAGTGTGGCATAGGAGCTATACTGTCCCAGGTTGTGGGCAGTCCTCCCAGGCTGCACCCTTGTGGCCATTGTTCAAGGAAATAATGATGACATAAGAAATGGGGAACCGTTTGTCATGAAAGCCGCATTTGAAGTGGAAGCACTGGTTAGAGGGGGCCAAGCATTTCTGGTTCTAAAAACCACAAGAACCTAGAATCTATCAGCGAGGTCAAACACCTGAGCCGTCTACCATCGGCACAGGGAGTAAAAAGTGAAGAGTTTATTTCAGACTTTCAGATTTCAAACTCACACTTCTGTACTGACGTGTGTGAACTGTGAAAGGAGGAAACTGTTCGAGGAGGAAGGAACTGGGTTTTTATTCTTCTGTGAAAGTGTGACAGCGACTAGATGGCAGTTCCTTTTTGTTGGCTCATCAAAACTAAAGCCAGACAGAGCTACTACTGCACTCCGTACAGACAGCAGACCATGAAGCTTCTCCTTTTAATGAGTCTTCTGATCTACAGCTCCATACAAACAGCTCAGACTGGTGAGTAGACCAGATCACACTGTGGACACTTTCATTATGATCAGACCAGGCTGGCCTGCAAATTCACTGAGACATTTACCCCGTGCCTGAACAAGACCAAGGGATGTCTGAGACCCTCAGGCAGCTTGTTCCAGCTTTGGGCAGCATAAGAGCTAAATGCTGTCTCACCGTGCTCGGTTCTAGTTTCCAGCTAGCTGACCAGTCTCGATCTGGCAGGCCTGTTAGGTTTGTATTCTTCCAGTAGATCAGAGATTCTGGTGTTAAGAGAAGGAGGAACTAACTGGGAGCCAATGTGACTTCAAATATCTAGGGTCAACCATCCAGAGCAATGGACAGTGTAGAAAAGAGGTGAAGAAGAGGGTGCAGGCAGGATGGAGTGGGTGGAGACGGGTGTCAGGGCTGATGTGTGACAGAAGGATAGCAGCAAGAGTGAAAGGGAAGGTTTACAAGACAGTAGTGCGTCCTGCTATGATGTACGGTTTGGAGACTGTGGCTCTGTCTAAAAGACAGGAGGCTGAGCTGGAGGTGGCAGAGATGAAGATGCTGAGATTTTTGTTGGGAGTGACAAGGATGGACAGTATTAGAAATGAGCAGATCAGAGGGACAGTGAAGGTGGAGCAGTTTGGAGATAAAGCCAGAGAGGCCAGGTTGAGATGGTTTGGACATGTGTCGAGGAGGAATAGTGGATATATTGGTCAAAGAATGTTGGAGATGGAGCTGCCGGGTAGAAGGAGAAGAGGTAGACCTCAGAGAAGGTTTATGGATGTAGTGAAGGTGGACATGGAGATGGTTGGTGTGAAATGGATAGTGCAAGATGGAGGCAGATGATCCGCTGTGGCGACCCCTGAAGGGAGCAGCTGAAAGAAGAAGAAGAAGAAGAAAGACTTCATCTGACTATCATTCAATAGTCATTTCTGATCATGCACCTCATAATTTTCTAATTGGCATTCTTCCCCCCCTATTTGGCGATTCAATTCACTATTACTGTCGAACAGTGAATTCAATACATTAATTTCTGCTTCAATAGATGATTTTATTGCCAATAATAAAAGAGACTGTCTCTCCTTCTATTGTATGGGAAGTGCGAGTGACATTGAAAATGATTAAATTGTGAAGAAAACTGGGTAAAAATAATAAAAAAAACAAAGCAAAGATCTCCTAAACTGGTTGTAAACATAATGAGGTTTGAATGAAGATTTAAAGGCACAGTGTCTCAACTGATGTGTGTCTATGGTTGAATTGTTTATAAGGAGAGAAGAGCTCGCTGTAAAAAAGCACTGTGTATTTCTCTCTCTCTGTCTGTCACCACAGGAAGGTATGAAATCACCCACAAACAGACACACGCATCCAGACACCCCCTAAACCACGAGTGATCTCATGCTTCTCATCCTCATGCTATAAAATCTCACTATAGCTGTAAGAGCCTCTCTGTTCAGCCTGAATTGTTCACTGCTGTCTGTGTGATTTGTTCAGTGTTCTGTGATGTATTTCTGTGTCCATAGTGCCTTAAATATGAGGCAAAACCGACTCTGCATCACTTCTTTTTCTGCATCATCCCCTTTTCATCGCATGCAGTCACTAACGCACGTTAACTTGAGTCTAATCCTGAATATTATGCGAATTATAACAATTATAACAGGAGCTAGCCTTCAGTTCAGGCATAAACTGTTACAGTGCAGACACAATGAGGTTCACGCTGACGTTTAGTAAGTTTTAAAGGAATTTGATAAAACTCATTAAAACTTCATCTTCAGATTAACTGGAAACTGCAGCTCAGTTAAAATCGTATTAGCTAGTAACGCAACAGCTAAACTTGCTATCTTTCCTTTTAAATGCAGGTTTTACTGCATGTTGCTGTTTGTACTGAGTCCCACGTCAGACTATAAATAAAAGGTGTTTGTTAATTACAGCGTTAAGACGGTGGTTCTAATGTTTTTCTCTGGCTGAATTCTCAGACGTCTTGAGTGACACGTCATCGCACTGCATAAACTATGTATAGCTGTGAGAGAACTAGAGGAACTGTTCTGTTTCTCACTATGTGGCTATTTCTGTCTTAGCCTTACGTTTTATGTGAAAGTATTTCAGTCTAGTTCACTCTCTGTCCGAGCGTGATGGAGCGTGTTGGGTTCCTCTGTCTCCTGCTGTGTGGATTCCTACACATGATCAACAGCGGTGAGTAGTGAAGTTCCAGTAGCTGCATTTTGTTGATAAACTTAAAGGAGGAGGTAAAAATGTACTGAAAATCGTGAAATCACAATGCAAAATTGGGACATTGTGCATCATGGAGAACGGGCATCTTTTAATTGTGATCTCGTACAACTGAGATTCTTCGTGTGCTGCCATGGAGGCTCTGCTCAATATAATTTGAAGCTTTTGAATTCCGTCTCAGGTGTTTTTCCTCATGCACAAGACACTGAGCAGGCTAAGGGAGTTTCTCTAGAAGAACTCTGTACAATAATGAAATCATGTGTATTTTTATGATTCCTTTCTTTTAAGAAATTCATTTTCCAGCGATCTTTGCTTGCGTTATAACAGAGTTTACAATATAGTCTGCTTTATGCTATCATACCTGAGATACCTGAAGTTCTGAAATGTCTTGGTTGTACTTTTACATGAAGTGTTTGAAGTGGACAGTTGTTCAAATGTATCTTTGTGCACGGCTTCTACTACTTTACTGGTCCGCTAATTCACTGGTCCGCTAATTCACTGGTCCGCTACTTCACTGGTCCACTACTTCACTGGTCCTCTACTTCACTGGTCCGCTACTTTACTGGTCCGCTACTTCACTGGTCCACTACTTCACTGGTCCTCTACTTCACTGGTCCACTATCTCACTGGTCCGGTACTTTACTGGTCCGCTACTTTACTGGTCCGCTACTTCACTGGTCCGCTACTTTACTGGTCCGCTACTTCACTGGTCCGCTACTTTACTGGTCCGCTACTTCACTGGTCCACTACTACACTGGTCCACTACTTCAATGTTCCGCTACTTTACTGGTCCACTACTACACTGGTCCGCTACTTCAATGGTCCGCTACTTCACTGATCCTCTACTTCACTGGTCCGCTAATTCACTGTGTCCGCTAATTCACTGGTCCGCTACTTTACTGGTCCGCTACTTCACTGGTCAGCTACTTTACTGGTCTGCTACTTCACTGGTCCGCTACTACACTGGTCCGCTACTTCAATGGTCCGCTACTTCACTGGTCCGCTACTTCAATGGTCCGCTACTTCAATGGTCCGTTACTTCACTGGTCCTCTACTTCACTGGTCCTCTACTTCACTGGTCCACTATCTCACTGGTCCGCTACTTTACTGGTCCGCTACTTTACTGGTCCGCTAATTCACTGGTCCGCTAATTCACTGGTCCGCTACTTTACTGGTCCGCTACTTCACTGGTCCGCTACTTTACTGGTCCGCTACTTCACTGGTCCGCTACTTTACTGGTCCGCTACTACACTGGTCCGCTACTTCAATGGTCCGCTACTTTACTGGTCCGCTACTTCAATGGTCCGCTACTACACTGGTCCGCTACTACACTGGTCCGCTACTACACTGGTCCGCTACTTTACTGGTCCGCTACTTTACTGGTCCGCTAATTCACTGGTCCGCTAATTCACTGGTCCGCTACTTTACTGGTCCGCTACTTCACTGGTCCGCTACTTTACTGGTCCGCTAATTCACTGGTCCGCTAATTCACTGGTCCGCTACTTTACTGGTCCGCTACTTCACTGGTCCGCTACTTCACTGGTCCACTACTACACTGGTCCGCTAATTCAATGGTCCGCTACTTAACTGGTCCGCTAATTTACTGGTCTGCTACTTCACTGGTCCGCTACTTCACTGGTCCACTACTTCACTGGTCCACTCTCTCACTGGTCCGCTACTTTACTGGTCCGCTACTTCACTGGTCCTCTAATTCACTGGTCCGCTACTTTACTGGTCCTCTACTTAAATGGTCCACTAATTCACTGGTCTGCTACTTTACTGGTCCGCTACTTTACTGGTCCGCTAATTCACTGGTCCGCTACTTTACTGGTCCGCTACTTCACTGGTCTGCTACTTCACTGGTATTTTAAAAGTGATGAGAGGAGAAGTCAGAGGTCTGGTACAGAGAAAGAAAACAGTGATGAAGTGATGAGAGGAGAAGTCAGAGGTCTGGTACAGAGAGAGAAAACAGTGATGAAGTGATGAGAGGAGAAGTCAGAGGTCTGGTACAGAGAGAGAAAACAGTGATGAAGTGATGAGAGGAGAAGACAGAGGTCTGGTACAGAGAGAGAGAAAACAGTGATGAAGGGATGAGAGGAGAAGTCAGAGGTCTGGTACAGAGAGAGAAAACAGTGATGAAGTGATGAGAGGAGAAGTCAGAGGTCTGGTACAGAGAGAGAAAACAGTGATGAAGTGATGAGAGGAGAGGTCAGAGGTCTGGTACAGAGAGAGAAAACAGTGATGAAGGGATGGGAGGAGAAGTCAGAGGTCTGGTACAGAGAGAGAAAACAGTGATGAAGGGATGAGAGGAGAAGTCAGAGGTCTGGTACAGAGAGAGAAAACAGTGATGAAGGGATGAGAGGAGAAGACAGAGGTCTGGTACAGAGAGAAAACAGTGATGAAGTGATGAGAGGAGAAGTCAGAGGTCTGGTACAGAGAGAGAAAACATACAGTGATGAAGTGATGAGAGGAGAAGTCAGAGGTCTGGTACAGAGAGAGAAAACAGTGATGAAGGGATGAGAGGAGAAGTCAGAGGTCTGGTACAGAGAGAGAAAACAGTGATGAAGGGATGAATGAAGAGCTGTAATAAAGTATAATAAACTAATTCCAGCAACACAGCAGACTTAACACTGAACCTGCTCCACTGTGTTCTTCATAACAGAGACTCTACATGTGAGTCAGACAGAGGGAAGAATCATCGTCCTTCACTGTGGAAGACTAACTAACGGTAAAGTGACGTGGAGCAGAGACACCAACGGACAGAGAGTGGACATTCTGACCACTCATAACGGAGAGACGAGCAAACACATCGCTGATCCAGACAGACGTTACGGCTCACAAGCCAATCTAGCGCTGATTATAGTCACAGTCTCTCAGACAGACGCTGGTAGATACGACTGCAGTGGAGCTACAGTGGAGCTCAATGTAACTGAAGGTAAGTGTGAAACTCTCTACAGTGGCCTCCAGAATTATTGCTGCCCTTCATAAAAACGTATGAGCTTAAAGAAATATGAGCTTATAATCAGTCAATAACATGTCTATAACTGGCCTGAATAACTTGAACACTCGAGTGTTTGTTCACCACATCGTTGTTTAGTACTTGGATGTTTATTAATAGCCACACAAACTGTAGCGTATATTAAATTTGATCAGGAAAGGCTTTTAGACACAGCAGTTATTGTTCATATAAACCATAAGTTATTTGCTATTAGGAGTAATAGCAATAGTCACTAATAACTATAGTGAACTATTCTATTAAATATGGAGTACAGCACTACAGAAAGTGGGACTGGATGATCAGATGTGATCAATATGACCAGATATTTAAGGGGTTTGAGCTTCACAAGTGAAGGAAAATCAGCTTGTTTTGTTGGATGTAGATGTGAGTGCAGTGCAGCCGGTGTGGACGATTAGAAATGATTCACATATCATCATTTATAACAGGGAGGATGAGTGTTCTACCCACACTGCCCACTCTGTTTATTTCAGTGTGTGGAAATGAGTGTTCTACCCACACTGCCCACTCTGTTTATTTCAGTGTGTGGAAATGAGTGTTCTACCCACACTGCCCACTCTGTTTATTTCAGTGTGTGGAAATGAGTGTTCTACCCACACTGCCCACTCTGTCCATTTCAGTGTGTGGAAATGAACAGATATGTCCAGCACTAGTGATCACATCTGTATCAGTGTGTGTGTGTGTGTGTGTGTGTGTGCGTGTGAAAGATAAAGCGGGGTACTAAATTACCTTCTGCTGTTACTGACTGTGATTCAGCCATACAACCATAATAATAATAATAATAATACTAATAATAATAATAATAATTTATCAATCAACCGCAACCCTATCTGGACTAGTGGTTAATGATGGTGGTGGTGGAGATAATGATGATGATGATGATGATGATTTATCAATAATAAATATATCAGCTGCCACCATATCACACACTCCCACCCCTTACATTGATTTTAGTTTCAATGCTAAAGGCAGAAATAATTGGGAAGATAAACTGAGATTACAGGGTGTTTTTCTGGAGAAAAATCTCTTTTTCATCAAGACCACCCAGGCAGAAATGATGAATTTGATGCAATCAGGTTTTCAGATTTTTTTTAAACAGTGATCCCAAATATGGCAAAACGGAAAAGAACTATTTACGCCTGTTTAGTCCGTTATCGTCTGTTTCCGTCCAGCTGTACTTTCACCAAAGGCTTAGCTCCTCCCACATTCAGGGCAATCATGTCATTACATACATCAGTGAAACTTGTTTGCTGTGAAATCTACACACACCTACCGTACACACACTGCACACGTCACTGCACTAATGATGTCCTTACAGTGGTGAATATTGTTTGTTTTTTGTGATAATTTTGTTATTGTGATGCTCAACATGCATTTGTGAGATGAGATATTAGTAAAGTCACATCGGTGCATCAAGAAAACTGATCAGCTGCATGTTTAACTTCAAAGGATCTTATTCCCATTTGGACCAAGTTCAGTACAGTGTGAGAAACACAACAAAACAGTGAATAAACAGCTTCTGAAAGCAGTTTTAAACATACACTAGCAGCACATTGTGTGTGTGTTTCAACATATCACGACACGTCATAACTTTATTTTAAATTTGAGAAGTTCTATTCAATCCGTATCACTGAGCCCGGTGACATGTTCACTGACAGCCGATGTTTTCTGAGATCTTCCTGGATAATTCAGTTCTGAGGTTCATTCACATCGTCAGAGAGAAAACAGTGATGAAGGGATGAGAGGAGAAGTCAGAGGTCTGGTACAGAGAGAGAAAACAGTGATGAAGTGATGAGAGGAGAAGTCAGAGGTCTGGTACAGAGAGAAAACAGTGATGAAGTGATGAGAGGAGAAGTCAGAGGTCTGGTACAGAGAGAGAAAACATACAGTGATGAAGTGATGAGAGGAGAAGTCAGAGGTCTGGTACAGAGAGAGAAAACAGTGATGAAGGGATGAGAGGAGAAGTCAGAGGTCTGGTACAGAGAGAGAAAACAGTGATGAGAGGAGAAGTCAGAGGTCTGGTACAGAGAAAGAAAACAGTGATGAAGGGATGAGAGGAGAAGTCAGAGGTCTGGTACAGAGAGAGAAAACAGTGATGAAGTGATGAGAGGAGAAGTCAGAGGTCTGGTACAGAGAGAGAGAAAACAGTGATGAAGTGATGAGAGGAGAAGTCAGAGGCCTGGTACAGAGAGAGAAAACAGTGATGAAGTGATGAGAGGAGAAGTCAGAGGTCTGGTACAGAGAGAGAAAACAGTGATGAAGTGATGAGAGGAGAAGTCAGAGGTCTGGTACAGAGAGAGAAAACAGTGATGAAGTGATGAGAGGAGAAGTCAGAGGTCTGGTACAGAGAGAGAAAACAGTGATGAAGTGATGAGAGGAGAAGTCAGAGGTCTGGTACAGAGAGAGAAAACAGTGATGAAGTGATGAGAGGAGAAGTCAGAGGTCTGGTACAGAGAGAGAAAACAGTGATGAAGTGATGAGAGGAGAAGTCAGAGGTCTGGTACAGAGAGAGAAAACAGTGATGAAGTGATGAGAGGAGAAGTCAGAGGCCTGGTACAGAGAGAGAAAACAGTGATGAAGTGATGAGAGGAGAAGTCAGAGGTCTGGTACAGAGAGAGAAAACAGTGATGAAGGGATGAGAGGAGAAGTCAGAGGTCTGGTACAGAGAGAGAAAACAGTGATGAGGTGATGAGAGGAGAAGTCAGGGGTCTGGTACAGAGAGAGAAAACAGTGATGAAGTGATGAGAGGAGAAGTCAGAGGTCTGGTACAGAGAGAGAAAACAGTGATGAAGTGATGAGAGGAGAAGTCAGAGGTCTTTTACAGAGAGAGAAAACAGTGATGAAGTGATAAGAGGAGAATTCAGAGGTCTGGTACAGAGAGAGAAAACAGTGATGAAGGGATGAGAGGAGAAGTCAGAGGCCTGATGGACTGAGAGAAAACAGTGATGAAGGGATGAATGAAGAGGTGTAATAAAGTATAATAAACTAATTCCAGCAACACTGCAGACTGAACACTGAACCTGCTCCACTGTGTTCTTCATAACAGAGACTCTACATCAGACTGAGAAAGAGGGAAACACCGTCGCCCTTAAATGTGGAAGACTAACTAAGGGCCCAGTGACCTGGAGCAGAGACACCAACGGACAGAGAGTGGACATTCTGACCACTCATAACGGAGAGACGACCAAACACATCGCTGATCCAGACGGACGTTACGACTCAAGGAAAGATCTAGTGCTGATTATATACGGAGTCTCTCAGTCAGACGCTGGTAGATACGACTGCAGTGGAGCTACAGTGGAGCTCAGTGTGACATCAGGAACCCGTAAGTGTGGAAATGTTTCATTTCAATGTTCAACCAAAAGCTACAGTAGCCTCCAGAAATACTGACACCCTTTGTAAAGCTACGGTTAAAAAGGCTATAAAATGTCTTAGTTTATCTTTTTGATCCCTCATAGAAAATATGAGCAAAACCCATCCAGGCACAGGGGAGGTCAGGAGAGTTCCTAAAGCCCTGATAAACCAGAGGGAAGAACATTATCCATTACCTGCGTTTATGGATGAAGAACGTTCTGTTCACTCTCCACAGGTTCTTCCATTTGAGTGTGTGGAAATGAATAGAAATGTCCAGCAGGACAGATTACAAAATGACTGTGAGCTAAAAACAGGACATTAATACATCAGCTGTGATTCCAAAATCTGACCAATGATGTTAATTTAAAGTCTCCCAGCGCGCCGTGAGTCTGTAACAGTCAGACACAGCAACACGTCACTGTTTAAGGCTTCATCACCCTTAAATAAACCGATTACAGCAGTTATAAAGGTTTATTCCTCTGTCATAAAGGCTCAGTTTTGATGTCAGGTTGACTCAGCACCCGTGTTGGGGTAACGCTGATGTCTTCACACTCTGGGTTGTCGACAGTTTGGAGGGAACGTTACAGCACATTATACCAGCTTCATCTGAGGGCCAAACGTCAGAGTCACATCACACAGATGTTCTGTCAACATGACATTAAAGCTGGCAAAAGCAGGCTTCATTACAAACAACACCTATTAGAATAAGTGATTATCATCAAATTAACAAACTTTTCTCCTTTTTCACTGATTTGAAAACTCCCATTACTCTTTGTATTGCTGTAAAATGTAAAGATGAACCGACCAACAGAACAGAAATGGTCTGAAATGAACTCAGTAAAGTTACACTAACTTCAGTTACTACTACTTTAGGATGGTTTTCCTTCTCCTGTTCAGTTCATTTCTGGAGATACGAGGTTTTGCTTCAGCAGCGATGCTGTAAATGTTTAAGTAGGTGTGTCAGTTGTCATGAAGGGCTTTTGTAGGTGTCATGTAGTTTTACGACACTCAAAAGCATTGATTATGGTGCTGATTTGACAGCAGAGAAGCAGCAACACTGAGAGGCATCAAACATTACAGGGGACATTATTTGTGTTCATTATAAAGAATTTGGAGATCGCTGCAGTGAAACGGACATAAACAACAGTTAAACGGTAATTAAAGACCATGACTAGTACCCACTCTCTTTTACTACGAAGCCACGCTGTTGTAACACGTGCAGAATGTGGCTTGGCGTTGTCTTGCTGAAATAAGCAGGACGTCCCTGAAAAAGACGTTGCTTGGATGGCAGCAGATGTTGCTCCAAAACCTGTATGTACCTTTCAGCGTTAATGGGGCCTTCACAGATGTGCAGGTTACCCATGCCATGGGCACTAACACACCCCCACACCATCAGAGATGCTGGCTTTTGAACTTTGCACTGATAACAATCCGGACAGTCCTTTTCCTCTTTGGCCCGGAGGACACAACGTTCATGATTTCCAAAAACAGTTTGAAATGTGGACTCGTCAGATCACAGGACACTTTTCCACTCTGCGTCAGTCCATCTCATATGAGCTCGGGCCCAGAGAAGCCGGCGGCGTTTCTGGATGGTGTTGATATGTGGCTTCG